>NW_024065876.1:0-315330 GCF_014898295.1 Botrytis byssoidea | reverse complement strand
ATAATATGAGAATCTTTTTATTATAATATTATTTAAAATTAGAAAAAGAAAACATTTATATAAAGAATTTCAAAATTCTATTTATAAATAAATAAAATAAATATAATTATAAAATAAATAAAATAAATATAATTATATAATTTAATATATTATTTATATTCCCTTTACTTTTTAATATTGATCAAGATTAATATTTATAATTAATTATTACTTCTTAAATTTTTTATAATAAAACTCATTTTTTTTTTAATTTATATTTCAAATATTAATTTAATTAAATCAAAATAATTGAAAGATATTTATATCTCCCATTTAAAATTATATTTTTTAGAAAATTAAAGATATTATAATAATCAAAAAGTATTAATAATAAAACTTCTAATAAATATTATAAAAGTATAAATAAATATTTATTTAATTCTTATTTTATTTATAAATAAAAAAGATAATAGAATCTTTCTTTTAATATATATAATATATAAAACCAAAAATAATATAAGAGTTAAAATTATTTATTATATTAATAAACTAAAAAATCTTTATTATATCAAAATATAAATAAAGATAATTAAAAAATATTAAAAGAAAAAAAGAAAAGAGAAATTCTTAATTTAATAAAAATTGAAAAATAAATATCAAATTATAATATTTATTAATTTATTTATTAACTTTTAATAATTTTAGATTTAATTTGGGAATAAATAAGTTTATTTTAGATGAGATTAATTTGTTTAATTCTTTGATTAAAATTAATAATAATATTAATTTATAATTTAAAATAAATAAATAAAAGAAAAATAATAATTTTTTTGATTTTGAGATTATTAGTAGTAATAATAAAAATAAGCTTAATAATAATAATTATTTAAATAAGAAAAAGGAAAAAAAATAAAAAATAAAAAAAAAAGGAGAAAAAGATAATAAAATGAAAATGAATATTAATAATTTTGATAAAAAGAAGGTAAAATAATTAGAAAAAAAATAAAATTCGAAATCTTTAATAAATAAAAAGAGTATATCAATAATAATATTTGGAAAAGATCAAATAAGATAAATTATTTCTTTATAAATTTTTAAATTTTAATAATCTAAATTAATAGTAAAATAGATTATAATATGAATTTATAACTTTTTATATTAAAAGGATTATTAGAATAAAATATATTACAAATTGAAAGCTATTTTATAAGTTTTAATCTTTAATATATTATTATTAGATTATAACTAAATAATTTGTTAAAAAGTAAGATTAGTTATTAATAATAATTTTTGTTTTTAGACTTAATAATTTTTTTTATTTATACTTTTTATTTATATTTTTTACTTACATTTTTTACTTACATTTTTATTTAAATTTTTTATTTACATTTTTTACTTGCGTTTTTTTATTTATTAAACAAATATTTTAGAATTCTTATTAATATCCTTAGGTATTCTAAGAAATTATTATATTAATTATTCAATTACTTACAAAAAGCTATTTAGTGAAATCTCTTTATATAAATCTTAGAAAAATTAAATTAATTAATAAATTAATTGAGTTTTAATTATCTTTCCTTTTTAGTTTATATAAATAATAGATTTATTTATAAAAAAAGTATAAATATAATACAAAACAATATAAATTCTGGTAATTAAAGTAAACTATAATTTAAAGAAATAAGGATATATAGAATTTACTTTTTTTCCTAAAGGAAAATAAGAATTCTAAAAAATATATTAAGTTTCTATATATTTTTTCAAAATATAATATAAAGAAACTAAATGATTATTTTTATTTGTAATTTTCAAAATAAAAGGGATATATAGTAATAATAATAATAATAATAATAATAGTAATAACAATAATAATAATAACAATAGTAATAATAATAATAATACTATTACCGATCACAATATAAATTCGAAAATTGTTTATATAAATATTATTATAATAAAATATAACCTTTAAGAATTATCAAAAAATATATCAATAAAAAGTATTGTATTGATATAAAAATAAATAAAAATAATCAAAATATTTATTTCTTTAAATTAAAGAAAGTATATAATTGTTGGAGATATCTAATTAATAAATTAATTAATTGAACTACCTTTTATAAATATAATCGAAAGAAGTAATTTTTCAGTATTTATATTATTAATAATAATAATTGATATTCAAAAAAGATATTTAGTTTTAATATAAATAATAATAAAAATGATAATATTATTTGGGAGTATATAAAAAACAAAGTTAAAAAAATATTAAATAAAATTTAGGTAATAAAGAATTTTTTAAATAAAAGGGAAAAAAGAGATATAAGAGAGTAATAAATTAAATTGAATGTAGATTTAGAATTTATAATTCAAAAACTAAATTATATACAATATAATTCAAATAAAGATTTGAATAATAATAATATAAATAATAGTAATAAGTTTAATAGTAATAATAAATCAGATTAAATAGATTAAAATAATTTAAATATATATATTCTATTTAATAATAAACTAATCTTCAATAAATACTAAAATATTAATTAATTAAATTATACTTGAAATACAAATTATATATATTGGATAGTAAAAGATGATTGAATTTATTATGAAATATAGGGATTATATTATTAATATCTTTAATCCCTTTTTAAGTATTTGAAAAAAAAATATATAATTTTAAAATAAAATAGATTTATAATCTAAATAAATTAATTGTTATATTAGAAGTTGTATAATTTATATTAAAAGCAAAAGTATAAATGATTTTTATAGCTATAGATTGTATAAAGAATCCAGATAGTATAAAAAAAAAAAAAAAGAAAAAAAAATATTCAAAAAAACAATATTTCTTTTTTTTTTGAAGGGGAGATTAAATATATAATTCAGATTTTCTAAGATTGAATATCTAATAATTTATAGGATTAGTTTTAATAGAATTGAAGATTGAGATGGGAATAAAAAATGAGGGGATATCTTTAATAACAATTTATATCAGAATTATTATAAAAAGAAACTTAATTTATTTCAGAAATAAGATATTTCTATATTCTATTTTTGTAGATTAATACTAATTAGAAGTATAATAAAAGATATAATTTTAATATTATTATAAAATAGAGTTTAAATAATCAGAATTAATAATTATTATATATACTCTATTATTCTATTTAATTTCAATTTTTTTTTAAATAAGTGGATAAAAAAGTAAAACGTTTTATTATCTTGCTTAATATTAGAATCAAGAAAAATTAATCATTTAAATTCTTTTTCATAATTTATAATAAATGAAATATTAGTTTTAGGTAAAAATATTTATAATTTAAATAAATATAATGATTTTAAGTATTAATTATATAATTCCTTTATAAAAAAGCTATTTATATTATATATATGGATTATTATTGTATTTAAGAATAATTCTAGAAAAATTGAGATTATAGAATTAAAGAAGCTTAATAATATATATTATCCATATTATTATTATATAATCTATAATATTTGTAAATCTAATAATAGTTTTTATTATATTTTATATATTATAATTTAATTATAAAATAAAGATTTAAAATTAAGAAATAATATTCAATTTCAATTAAAAAAATAAAAAGGAATATGAATAAATAAAATAATAAAAAATAAATATTAGAGATTTATATATAATTTTATATTATTTAAACTTGAGTTAATTTATTTTATAAAGAATATTAAAATTAATATAATATATTATATTTTATAGAATGTAGTATAAAATCTTTATTTTTTATAAAAAAATAAATGGTTTAATTTGGATAATAAGAAATTCTATAAAAAAAAGGTTAAAGAATTAAAAAAGAAATGGAAATAATAAAAAGATAAGATATTATTATTAATATTAAAAAAGGAAATCTTTCATTATGTAAAATAAGAAATATGATTATATTATAAGTATTACATTTAAAAGATATTGAATATAATTTAAAGGATTGAAAGAAGGATAAATTAAATAAAAAAGTGTTTTTGGTATTATATATTATATTAGAAAAAGAATGATATTAATTAGATATTATTTAAGAAGAGGTAAGATATATAATTCCCTTATAGTTTAGATAAGATACTAAATATATAAATAAATATTAAAAGGAATATAAAACTATAAAATAAAAGGAATTCTTGATATAAAATAAAATTATTCTTTTAATAAATCTATTAAAATTTGAATTTTATTTAAAAAACTTTATTTTATTAAGAGATATATATATTTTATATTATAAAAAATTAATATCAAAGGAAAATATAGATAATCTTGAATAAAAATTAAGGGAATTTGTATAAATATTTCAAAAGTTATATTATTAAAATAAAGAAGATTGTATAAAAGTATATAAAATCAATTAGTATTTTTTATTTTATTTGGGTATAAAAATCTAATCTTTTAAATTTTTATTTATATATAAATAGAAAAATTCTAATATAGAATAATAATATAAATTAGAGATTTAGATTTAGAATAGATGTTTTGAGTATAATTAATAAAAAGATATATTAATATTTATAAGAATATAATGATTAATATAATTAATATGAATAAAGCTTTATCAAATTGATTAATATAAATAGAATATATAAATCACTTATTAGAATTCAAGAATTGTTATGGATAGAAGAAAAGCTATCTGAAATAAAGTTTAGAATTTCTAATAATATTTAGAATATCTTTTAATATAAATCTAAATTATGTATAACTTAATTTAATTAAATAATATTTTAAAAGGGAAAATTTAAAATAATAATTAATTAATAAGGATTCTACAAAACTTTTCAAAAAAGTAAGAATTAATATTAATATAATAATAGAAATGAAAATTGGGCAAAGTATTTTAATAAAGAATTGTAATGATTTATATATATAATGATATTTAAAAAAAGAAATTAGAAAGTAATATAAAAGAATATAAATTATTATATAAAACTATAATTAAAAAGAGATTGTAATAATATAGAAATTTCGTTTTATATAAAAATATAGGAAATAGGATTTTTTAATAATTAATAGATTTATTAATAAGAGATTTAATAGATTAAAAATTATAAAATTAAGAGAAATAAGGAATATCATTAAAAGAATAAAAATAATAGGGGATTATAAAAGTTATTGGAATAGATTTATAATATTGATTTTATAAAATAAGCTTTATTTTGATTAGAAAATAGAAAATATTTTATATTATAATAATATTACTTTTATATTTATTTATAATTAAATTCGAAAATAATCAATTTTATAATTATATTTTCATTTTTTCTATTAAAATTCAATAATAAATAGATTACAAAAAGAATCGATTTGATTCATTAGTAATGAAAAGCTTTATTTATTATTAACGAATATATATATTAATATTATAATATATGAAATAGAAATTTGTATGAGGGTTTATATTGAATTTCTCTTCGTCCGGAATATTAACTTTGTCACCACAGGGATATTGTTAAATAGTTTAAATAGTATTTAACTTATAGAAAATTGATTATTGAAGAATAGGATTTAATTATATAATTAAATAAATATTTTATAAAATAGAAAAGAGGAAAAAAATCAGAATAATGTTTTTATATTAGCTTTTAGAAATAGAATTCAAAAATAATCAAAATATATAATATAAATAAGAATATAAAGATTATATATTGAAAAAGCTTTTGGAATATTGGGAAAAGTAATCTATATATAATGAATAGGGATTTTGAGAATACAAAATATAAGTATAATATTAAATCTTATTTCGAAATTTTTGAAATTGAAATAAATCCTATTTTCAAAAAATTTAATTTAGAATATAAATTTATATAAAATAATACTTCTATTTATTATATTTATAAGATATAAGATTGATTTTAAGAAAAAATGATTTTTTCATTAAAGAATTAATTTTCTTATTTCTTTAATTTTAATTCTACAGAGTATATATAATGAATTTTAAAGATAAAAGTATATAAAATATTTCCTAATATTATTATTAATAAAAGTAAATCAGAATATATTTATTAAAGATTAAAAAATTATTTATAAATAATTTGGGATATATTAAATAAAGAATTATTTAATAATTTGGGAATTAATATATCTTCTAGAATTGAAGCTTATATTATAGTGAATGACTAGTATACTAAATATTAATAGATTGAAAATCAATAATAAAATAATTTTTATATATATTAATAATATAAGAATACATTATTCATTTGTTCAAATTTAATAATTTTATAATTCTTGATTAATTTAATATTTAATATTGAAAAAGGGTGGTGTAATATGTAACATCATAAAATAAGCGGGGGGGCGGATATAAGTGGCCTAGTACTGTATCTTCGGTGTTATCCGAATGTTACCAACCATTCAGCTGTATTATGACATGTGGCGAGAGGACCAGGCCCTGTAAGCAAGCCTAGAAATAATTATTTACATCTGCCTACTACAATTTAAGGCATGTTTCATTGAGTCGTAGTGGGATTTTCAGAGCAACATAGATGTTTCATTCTTATAGGTGTCCTTTGAATGGCATACTTTAGTGGTTACTCAAGCGAAAGTTGTACGCTGAGGTATGCAGTCGATAAACTATCACCAAATCCAGCTACTAAAGCATTTGACTAGTATTTGACTAGTCTTTTTGATAAGTTATTCCGGATAGAACTCCATTGACTCTATCACCCTCCAAAACTGCAAACTCACACGTACCACTAAGTTTACCATTATTCGTTCTCCCGGCCTAATGGCAATTTCTATTTCTCAAGAATCAAAAATCTAGCAACACTGGACATCTATAATCAGGTTACTATGTACTACCCAACAAACGTGGAAAACGAGCATTCATCTCATCAACTTGCAATGGTTTGGACTTGGCCTCGGAGCGAAATTTCAGTCTGATTGGTCGAGGACTGGCCTTGGAAAAAACCACGTCACGTCGGAGACAAATTTTCCGCTCCAGGTCCCATACGAGAAAATGGCAAGCTGAATCCCCACTTATAATCACTCTTGCTTGAGGGGCTGACGAGTCTTAGATCCCCAAATAATCCACACACAGTGCTCAAACTTCCACTTTTGGTAGTTAGTACCCATCATGTTTGCCTGTTTGACTGACAGTTACAACGTTAACTCAGCCAAATGAATAGTCGCAGCTGCTTACTTCCGCCCCACGGGATTCTCTGGACTGGGTCTGTACACCTTTGTTTTCTAGATGGCGGCGCATTCATAAATGGGTGCCCTGCTACATATCAGCCTAGTAGCTACTACTCAATTTCTATTTCCATTTCTCTAAGATTGTCTTGGTGGTGTACAGTCAACCTCTGCTTCAAAGTGTCATAAATATGAAGGCTGCTATCTACACAGGCGACAACAAGGTCACAGTTGAAGACCGTCCAAAACCAGTCATTTTGGAACCCACCGACGCTATTGTGAAGGTCTTACATACCACAATATGCGGGACAGACCTCCACATTCTTCAAGGTCATGTCCCGTCATGCACTCCAGGCCGCATTCTCGGTCATGAAGGAGTCGGTATCATTGACTCCCTCGGTATCGCTGTTAGAAACTTCACCGTTGGCCAGAAGGTTCTCATTTCATGTATCACGTCTTGCGGGACTTGCCATTACTGTCGTAGGAAGATGCCATCTCAGTGTGAATCCGGCGGTTGGATTCTTGGAAATACAATTGATGGCACACAGGCTGAGTATGTCCGCATTCCTCATGCCTTGTTCTCGTTACATGAACTGCCAGAGAGCATCGACTTGAAAGTTGCTGTTACCCTATCAGATACTGTACCTACTTCTTATGAATGTGGTGTCCTGAATGGTGATATTCAACCTGGATCGACTATCGCGATCATAGGAACTGGCCCGATTGGATTGATGATCCTCCAAATGACTAGGAATCTGTTCGGTCCATCGATGACGGTAATGGTGGGAAGGGGTAATCCGAGGCTCGAGATGGCCAAGTCCATGGGTGCGGATCATACATTCAGTGTTCTCAACGGACAGGATGATGTGATTGCTTCTGCTCTAGCAGTGACCAAAGGCCGAGGGTTCGATGTGGTTATTGAAGCAGTCGGTACTGTCGAATCTTTCGAGATTGCACAAGCCCTAATAGGCGCTGGCGGGACCATCGCCAGCCTGGGTGTCTTCGGTGAATCGTGCGAGCTTCACCTGGAAAAGCTGTGGAATCGCAATATTTGTATTCTTGACTACCTCTCCCATCCTGAATATTGCTGACTTTCTTGCTAGGTTTAAGAACTCGACTCATTGATGCTGTTAGTACACCCGATTTGCTCAAGATGGTGGAATTAGGTAGCATTGATCCTCATTTTCTGGTCTCGCACAGTGCGTGTCATCCTCTATCTGTCTGGATTTCACTAATTATTGCCCAGATTTCGAATTTGATGAAATCCATGACGCCTACAAGGCGTTTGAGTTATCTTCCAAATGTGGCGCCTTGAAGGTGATAATCACCATGTCTAGGCTTCTTATGAATGGTTCTTCATAGTTTCCTTTTTAGTGCTCATTATCTTGTAGTGAGAATGAACGCAATTACTTCCATGGCCCAGAATATCCATTATGCAAATAATACTTTTCCTAATCTAATGCATAAACACGAATGTCAAAATTAATACGGCAAATTATTATTATGCCCTAAACTTGAAGATAATTTATTCTCATAGATTTAAGATTCTGTAATAGTGTTACGGAGGTACTCGCATCTCTGTTGAAGCCTAGTGCAAGTATCGCATTTTGGCTTTGCGCGATTGCATTTCAATTTACGTTGTCGACAAGATTGGCATGCAATTTCAGAAATTTCTAGGCTACCACCTGCAGCTGAAAAGGTCTTCATATCTCTGTCCGGAGGAAAGTCTGGCTTTCTAAATCTACTTTACGCGGCTGTTGTTGTCGAGAGGACAAGCAAGAGACGGAGGAACAATTCAATCAGGTTTCGAGGGTGAATATCAATAAGTGATTAGATCTATAGTAACACAATACTAGCCAGGAGTTATAGTGTGCTAGGAATGAATTGCGTAGAAAAATTCAAATAACCGTTCTCGCGAAATCCAAGTGAATGTAAGGTTATCAAAGGCCACCAAGAAAAAACGAATAGTAAAACGACCTAGGAAAGCAGCTCTATGAGCTATCGATTTGTGGTATATAGTGAATCTATAGTCTTGAAACTCTATAGGCGCTGAAGGTGAAGATATTGAATTGAAGATATCGAACTGATAGCGGTAGCATGTTTCATAAATCAAGGTCGACTTGGAAATTATCAGCAGAATTACAAATCTTTCAGGCGGTTTATAACGTGACTGATCATTTATTGGGCTCCTTGATTTTACATACAAGAAAATGGCTGTGCGCTAAACTTACATCTCCAAAACCGAAGATCTTGTAATACCTAGGTATAGCTTCTTGGACTGTATCTCAACCTTATTACCCTGTATATACTTTTTTTGGATGGAATTTTGTTATCCCGAGGTCTACCCGTTCTGGCCGAGATACTGTACCAAGCCATGATGTGAGTCAAAATCACTCCCTCTTTTTTTTCCTTTTATGCGTTTATCTAAAACACAATCGATCAAAGACTACTCACTCCTAAGAAATTTGGAGGAAACCTTTGAAAGGGTCAAAGAATCAACGACTCATTCAAATTTCAAAGTGCGATCGTTTATTAACGGATCGTAAGATTCGCACAATTTACCCCGATGATTAGTTCGCTCATCCACACACGTGACTCACATTCTGCATAGCCCTGGAGAGCCCTGGAGTCAGTATTTCTCCTCAGCCTCAGCTCAAAATTTTAAGGACAACTTGGAACCTTGGAACACCACCATCTTATCACCCCACTCTCAATACCATGCATGAATCCTTCTAGAAGCTCTTGAACACGATCAAGAAGACTCAATGAATCTCACAATCAAGAGCAATTTGTTACCCTGCAATTCTTCATACATTGTTCAAAGAAACGGGGTGAGAAATTCTAAATCAACTCGTTACTTTTACGTCACCATTTCCCCCTCCATCTTTAATCAAAGCATGGGGGCCAACAATACAATTATATATTCTTAAATCGATCCCCTAAGCCGAATTCTGCTCCCGCAAATTCGAATCTGCAAGGTATCAAGATGCAAATTTGAGAGGATTTCTATGTGGTTTTGTTATTTTAGTACGCGTTACTGCTTAAAGGCAAATATTACTAGCCATGATCAGCTAGTAGAAGCATTTAAAAGTTAAGATGTCTTCTTTCTTAGAGTATTTGATGAGTCTAGGTTTTGGAAATACGAGATTCTTGGTTATACCTCAGCGTTTGATATATCTAATTGTTGTTAGTAGGACCAAAAAGTATACCACACCTTACTTGAGGCACATCCCATAAGATAATAAAATACAAAGTGATTAATAGATCATAATTAAATAGAGTATTACTTACTTTCTGGCCACCCAGGTATTAGTATCAATAAATATATTGAAGATTTTATTATAATAACGAAACGTCTACTTCATTAATCACGGATTCTGCCACCACAGGGCTTTCTATCACCTCTCGAGCTTTTCTAACATCGCCGATGAATTTCAAAAAGGGTATCCGTAACAGAGTTGCTGAAATCCCATCATTTGCAGCCACGCAAACTGAGAGTGTTTAAGTGTTCAGCCAAGCTACAGGGGTGAAATGAAAAATCGAGAATACAAGTCAAGCTAAGGAATTTGCGTATGCTGAAAACCTTCTGTCGAGAGGGAAATCTTTTACAGCTTTTCATGTGTGGGCAAAGTTTGTGATTTCTTTCGACAGGACTTATCGCCCAAGGCGGATGCATGGGGTAGGAACTTGGGGCTTCAGAAGTAGAGTGTAGAAAATGTGATAGAAAGGATTCTTAAAACTAACTGGGTGTAGCTCTGAAGCTGTCAAGGTTATTTACTAAAGCTATAGAAACATTTGTGCATGCTCTATCTTTATGGCTCCTTGATATAAATTTTTTAAGTCCCTTACATACTGAGAAAGTTGCAACTTGGCAGATTGAAGCGACGACAGCAGTAGCCAGTAGCGGCAGAAAAAAATGATAGGCAGCATAATTGACAACAGAATCTTATTATTTTCTAACCAAAGTCGTGAAGCGGCAATGGGTAAAGAAAGCTATTATAATGATTTGGAAAATTTGCTAGTAAAAGTGTCCTGACTCTAGATTGAGAGATCTGTCTTGTCAAGGGGTTGATACGATCCTGTGAACAAGATTATGATGATAAGGTGGAAAGCCAAGATTGGTAGTGATCTCGAACGACGCTTTCTACCGGGCGATATGCAAGGCCCAGTTCACGGGCGCTTTTCTGGTTATTGACCTTGTACCCAATGCCAATGTTTGCGCATACCCATTTCCACGAGAGTCCCATGAAGGGACCGACAGCATACAGCATGACCTTAGGAAGATTCTTCTTAGGAAGTAAGCTAGGTTGTTTGTGTATCGGCCTAACCAGGTTTGCCATGTCTAAGATACTCAAGCTGTGATCACCAGCAATTATATATCTTCCGTTCGCATTGGGAGTCTGCCTTCCTTCACGTGTGCCTCTGCAACATCTCGTACATCCGCAATGGGGTATTGAAGCTCGGGTGCACCCATCTTGTTCTCACCACGGTACATATTCTCGATCATGAATAAGGATCCAGACGCTGACTCGGGTGATAGAGACGGTCCAGGGTTTATGACGACCATGTTCCAACGGCTTTGTGCTTCCTACATCTTCCAGGCCTCACGCTCGGCAATCATTTTCGAATAACTGTATGGATTCTCGGCGGCGGTGCTTGTGACGTTCCAGTAGTTCTCAGCAAGGGTCGAGTCTTTCATCTCTAGTACATCTGCACTACCACCGTAGATTGCTGCAACTGCGAGGAGTCAGATGTATGCTAAAACACGGTTTCGATCAGGGAGAAAATTCTTACTGGATGATGTGAGAACGACACGCGTGACAGTTTGGGTCTCGTTGACGGACTGTAGGACGTTCTTAGTGCCTTTCAGAGCAGGTTCGATGCAGTCTTTCATCCCGTCCTTGATTTGTTGTGGGACGAGGAATGGCGAAGCTATATGGTATACTATATCACAGCCTGCCATGGCGTCTTTAAAAGAGCCAGTTATCAGAAGATCGGCTTCAAACAAAGATAGTTGTCCCTGATACTTGTTCTGCAAATCTAAAAGCCCCTTCAGCTTTTGAGTGTTCTTCAGGCTGCGGACAGTGGTATGAACAAAATGGCCACGCTCAAGAAGTATCTTAACGGTATAGAGACCAATGAAGCCTGCCCCACCAGTAACGAGTGATTTTGACATGATGACTTATTGAATTTGGTGTTGTGAAGAAAATATTTCGAAATTAACATTGATAGAATCGACATGGCTACAGAAAACTATTTATTATATCATGACATTAATACAGTGATATTACAATACTATGGAAAGGTATGCATCCGTAGCTACATCAGCTATCAAGATTATAGATATCGTATGGCATTTGGCTTTAGCATAGGAACCCTGCTTATATGATTCGCCGGTATCCGAACACTGTCGAACCCTGTTCCGCATTTTGATCAACTTTAGTGTCCCCGAACCATGTTACGGGGAAACCCCCTGTCAACTATAAAAGCAAGTCACCTCTAAATTAAAAAATCATCTTACTACTTGAAATCGTCTGGATCGGCCATTATCCATATTACGTTGCTTTGCGCAATGCCTGAAAGTTAGGAAAATTCTTCTTCTCAGGGGGAAGGGGCGGAGAAATGTAGGCACTCAAGGTTGTTGGTATGTATGATCGAAAGCTCTAGTAAAATTCTATAATTTGCTGTCTACTCTGATGTCGTCATGTTGCTTAACTCATTGTCCCGTGCCAGCTCTCCACGTCGACTTGCACAACTAGAAAGACGAACTTCTGGCTCCCTATGTGAACATTAAAAATCAAGAGATCCACTATACCGGAGTCATAAACAGACTCTAGAACGTCAAGCTGCCGGTGCAAAGTGAAATGGTAGTTCGACGGATCAGATGAAGTTATGCGTACCTGTTGTGAATCAAGGTCGGACTTATAAAATTAAATTATCAAACCTTAATAAATGAGAATACACTGACCGAGACTAGGAATCCTTAAAAATTACCCAAGTAAAGCCCGGAGCTCTCAGGTCTAGCAGAATACTTAGATATACCTAGGGGAATTCTTAGAGGTATATCTTTGTTCTCTCCTCGCCTCCATCTTTTCGAATCACTCTCAAATCACTATCACTTTCGACTCGTATCTGCCTCCTTGTATTTATATCCTTATCAACCTTTTACAAATTCACTCAAGATTCATTCAAGATGTCGCCCTCATGGATGCTCGGCTCGGCGTTCTCTATGCTTCTGTCTACCATCGTGGCTCTCGATTTCCCTGCCTACCCTGGGCTCCGCCTCAATCAGTCTAGAGCAGGTGTCCTTGAGGTGGCTTTTAACAATCCTCCTGTCAATGTCTGGGGTCTGGAAACTATCGATGGCTTGACTGATATTGTCGAGAGACTTCGTAACGATACGGACACAAAAGTTGTTCTCTTCACAAGCGATATCGCCGGCTTTTTCGTCAACCACTTGGATCTTCTGATCACCCCTTTCGGTAAGTTAGCTACAGAAGAATCTTTCGCTATACTGTCTAACCAACATCATATCCAACCGTTGGTCACCGTACTGCTCAATTACTATTCGATATGAGCACCCTTAACCAGATCACAATCGCTGCCGTCGAAGGAAAAGCGCGCGGTGCAGGCAATGAATTTTTGACCTCTTTGGACATGCGATTCGCAAGCACAACTCACACACTTATGGGTTAGCCTGAGATTGGACTTGGTATCATTCCAGGGGCGGGCAGAAGCAATTTCCTACCCCGTCTGATTGGCCGCGGTCGTGCTATGGAGTACATTCTCAGTGGTAACGACATCGGTGCTGTGGAAGCAGCAGAGATTGGATGGATCAACAAAGCTTTTGAATTCACTCCGGAAATGTATAGCCATATTGACGCTCTTATCTCTCGTTTTGTATTGTTCTCTCTTCCAGCTATTGGTCTTGCCAAGCAATCAATCAATGCCGCTACGAAGCCGACACTCATCGAACTCAAGGCGGACGCAGATAGATTCTTACAAACATTGAGCAACCCCGATGTTCCAGTATTGATCGGCAAAGCACTAGCATTGGCTCAAAATCAGACAGATACTTTCGCGGAAAACTTTTTTGGAGAAGTCATTCCTCAGTTGTACTCTTAGATTGATATGGTAAACAGCATGAAACCGAGAGCGCGATGAACAAGGCAGAGCATTTCTCGGCGACAGAAGTGATTTCCCCCCTTATGTTCTGTAGAACTCGTATTTCTTGGGGGGTGGGGTTGCGTTGTATAATTCTAATCTGTTTGATTCAATTTCAATTTTTCGCATACTCGTTTAATATATTGTATTATAATATTTCAAAAGAAAGTGGTCAAATGTTAAGTATCTTGTCTTTATAGGTTATTTATTTGAATACTTCTACAGCTGTGAGTATCGCGGAGTGTCCTATAGAATGGCTTCTTCACTCCAAGGTAATGAGAGTTTGATATGATTCACAATCACACATGCTCCAGCTATCGCTTACTCAAAGATAATGTGATTCTCACCTTTGCGATCCGCTTAATGTGAACATAGGTAAGCGACCTTGTGTCATTAAGCCACTATAGTACACTAAGCGAAAGGGCTAATCTCAAGTGCCTAATAAGTATATGAAAATTGCTTTTTTCTTAACATTAGCTAGCTCTTTAGAAAGACTATAGTATTAAGATTTAGAACCTATTATTATAGGTACTACGTCATCTATACTCTTCTCAAACTAATACTTACTTGTCATTTACTTCAGATTCTCATACAAAACTCCAACGCAAATATACAAGTATATTTTTATTTCATGTAAAATTCTAAAAAAAATCATAAGAAAAAAGTTTTTTGATCTTAATTACATCTATTTATTCGATAGAATTATATCTATTATCAATTTAATTCGCATTGGAATTTATTTATATGAGAAGAGTATAAATGATAATATATCTATGTATAGGTTTTGATTATCAATGTTATATTCTATTCAAGGAGCTAGCTATATATAGGGAGATATATTTCATATAAGAGACTAGTCCTTCCGCTTAGTAATTATAGTAGTCGTATAGTTTAAAATTGCTTATCTACGTTTATATAGAACTATTTATTATTCATATTAGAAATATACTAAACAAGTATCAATTTTAATTTGATTATCTTATAACATTTTTCATGAAATTTCAATCATATTACTACAAGCTTTAATCTTGACAACTAATATAAGTCAAATCATATTAGAATGATTCCTAGTCCTTCAAATTATCAGCTTTTCCGAAGGACTATATGATCTTAAAAGTTGACATTATTCGAATTTCTTTCAGATGATTTTCTACTAATAGTTGCTAAATAAGTGTATATTAAAGCAAAAGATTAAAGAATATAAAAATACTGTTCGTTTTACTAATATATTCGATGTACTGATTTTTGTAGTAATTCAGTATTCTTACTATAGGGTTCATAATAGTAGAGAATTTCAGACTCATAAACCGCATAATAAAACGAGTATCTTTCATGATTTTCGAGTTCTAACTACTTCCTGGAAAACTTTACTTCCAACATTATCGCCCATTTCAGAATTGACTTAGCACAGTGAGTGCAGGGATAAGCCAAATAGGAACCAGAGGTACATACACGCCTTTCAAGAAGTACCCCAATCCAGACGCGAAAGAATAGACCCCATACCATCCAAGAATTGCCTTATCGTAGACGTTATTTAAACCAAACTTGGCCCATTTGAGCTGAAGGATTCCTATTTCAAGCTTCAGCTATATGCCGACATTCTATGCTCAAACTCTTGTATAGAGCTTGGGCAGCACTTCGAAGCAAATCTTGGATTGAAGTGGGGTGGGGAGATATCAACATACCAATGAGAGCCCAAGAAGCGCCAACCTGCAGGAAATTGCTTTTTGCGGAGAAGGCCGTCAGAGGCTCTGAAGAGCCAAGTCCGCGATCGATTCTGGGGAAAAGTTCACTGAAGCCTAGAGATGTATGCTTGTAGGCTGTGAACATACTGAGGCCTGCACAAACATAGAGAAGATGTCTGGAATTGTCATCTGACAGCATTGTGTATTGTTTGAGTGTGCTTATTTTGAAACGACCTTGATGAATAATGTTGTTGCAAGAGGATGACGGCAAGGACTCGGAGTTTAGGTTATAAATATGAAGGTGAGTCGAAAACTTATAAGTGGACGCGGAAGTACTCCTTGAGAGCAGGATTGCCCGCATTTACTGAAAGTGCCTAGGCACTTTCATGTTCACTAATCAAGCAGTTGATTAGTTTAGCGTGGCCGACCTGCATGATCGTTATCTGATGAGCAATCAATTTTCGGAGGTATAAATTGTCCGGCGGTTGTCACTAAATATATCATGTAAATAAAGTGGTTCTCAGGCACAATCTGATCGAAAGTATCAAGACGCTAAGGACGGGATTTATGATGGGGAGACAATGCGATTTGAAGGACACCTGACGAAAAGGTTTCATTGCTTCTATGATAAGTGATCTTCATGTTGGTCAATTAAGAATACTACGGCTTGATATAAACAAAAGAGCTTGTGAAGTAATTAATAAAATACATCAACATTAACCCTAAGAAATGAGAAAAAGGTAGTCTAGATCATGTGATCCCACTTGAAATTAGGTAAATGCCGGACATAGTTTCAGTTTCTCGTCTGTGCTTGTTTACAGATACGTTTTTCAAGAACCAGGCAGCCAGGACACGAGCCACACTCGAACGCCTAAGCGAAGTGTAACTAAGGAGCACCTGCAGGGTTCGGACATGGCCCAAGTTTTCATCCGGAAAGTACGTTAAGCGGAGCTTAACGAAATCTCCTTACAAATGAAAGTCTACCGTAGGCTCATGTCTGAGATTGATGGATAATGGTTTCGGTGCAAAATGAATGGGGGGACATTCTCCATTGTGATAGCCACTTTGACAGACACTTCAATGATTTTATATGTATTTAAGGAAGCAGCCGCTTTGAAATATCATTTACACCATCCACACTCATAACTCACACGTCTTCGTTCACTCTCAAATCCAAAACTGTCCCCCTTCACCCAAAATTTGCCGTCATGCCTTCTAGTCTAGTTTTTATCACTGGAGCAACTGGCTTCATTGGAGCTTCAACTGCTTTAGCTGCACTCAACGCCGGCTACCGTCTCCGCATCTCCGTTCGCAAGGAGTCACAAATCGACAGCCTCAATAACATCTTTTCCGATCATGCAAATAGTTTAGAGTTTGTCGTCGTTCCAGATATCACAGTACCTGGCGCATTTTCTAAGGTTTTGGACAATGTTGAGTATATCTTGCATTTGGCTTCTCCGCTAGCTCAATCTGCGGACAAAGATAAGATATATCGACCAGCAATAGAAGGAACTCTAAACATTTTGAGAGACGCAGCCAAGGTCCCAAGCATCAAAAAAGTCGTCATCACATCCTCAATCGCTGCTTTGACACCACTCGATGGCCCTACGGATGGGCTTGTATTGAAAGTTTAGTTCGTCAAAGTTTCACTTGGAATTCCAAAGCTGACTTAATGTGTATCTACAGAGGATACATCCCTGGACCTGTCAGTAGATATCAATCGAGACTACGATGAGGGAAATGATTTCTTGACTGCTTTCAAGATATACCACGCCTCAAAACTTCTGGCCAATCAAGCAAGTTGGGAGTTCTATCGAAAAGAAAATCCCGGCTTCGTACTCATCACTATTCACCCCTCTCTGGTGTATGGGCATAGTTTGATCCAAAAGTCGGCCGAGGAAATTCAGGGGAGCACTAATGGTATCTTGTTTGGCAGCATTATGAACGGTGCGCAGTCGGATGGTCCCCTTATTTCTGTGTATGTCGGAGATGTGGCAGATGCGCATGTGAAAGCTCTGAATCCGGCTCTCGATTCTAGCTCAAGTTATTTAGTCTCCGGACAGCCAATGACTTGGAAAGATGTTGTTGATGTTCTACAAAAGGATTACCCTACAGTGCCTCACAAGCTTGAACCGAGCACAAATCCTAAGGTGGCAAAAACCGATACTTCGAAGGCAGAGAAAGAACTTGGTCTTCGATGGGCCAAGCCAGAGACAATCATCAAAGAAGTCATGGACCAGCAATTGGGATTTCTCAAGCACAGTTCTTCGTGAGGAACATGGCTAAGAATTCTAATACCAATTTCTGGTGATTGCAACTTGGTTCCTGCTAGTCTACACATTAGAATTGATTTTTTTTTGATATACTTAAACTTTGAATATGCCATTTTGTGAAGTCAACTGAGTATGTAAGATTTTTGACAAAGACGAGTTGATATCTCCGGCACCGAAGAGTAGTGCAAATTTGATTATAGTGTCTTCAGATTAGGTAGAATCTATAAAATAGCGGTATAGTCTATCTTTCGTACATACTTTAATAAGTATGAGTAACTTTTCCAGTCATCATGAATATATCCTTTATAGTTATTGATTCCGCTATCAATATAAGCTGTGCGTAACAGGCTGATGTTTAATAAGGATTTCCGGAAAATATAGCTTTGTATTTAGTGAGTAATATTATAAACTATATTAGTATTGAAAATAAAAAGTACTAGATGGAAAACTTTTCTTTTTTTTTGGATCTTATCGATTATATATCATATAATATTACGTATAAACACTTACATCCTAGTAGTCCACTCTATATTTAGATATATAAAAAAGTCACTCGATTCGTTCTATAATACCCTATATAGTATATTTACTAAGATTATATTACTTCGAGGAACTATATCGTCTGATACAGATATATGTAAACAAGATTGCTAGGATTTAACTTCAATTCAATCTATTTTATTATTTCTATTATATATTATCTTCTAATTAAGTTACTTGATATAATTATTCTTTCTAATTCAGCTTATAGAAATCATATCTATCACGGTGCAGGAGATAGGCACTAGGTAAGATGTATGATATTCTACAAGGAGTGAAGAAGGAGGCGGAGAGGCGCCGACTATATGGATGGCGGATGCCTAAGGCATCCACATAGCTACGTATTGAACCCGTGACAATATCGTAGTTAATATTTACTATTATAAAACATAATCAACTTCTGTCTAGATTGTTAAATCGGAGGGAGAAGATTGAAGTTGATTCTACAAAAAGATCTTATATGTGACTGCTTATAAGTATATTTTGAAGTATTTATAATACGTAGCTTCAATATATAAAGTTCAGGTATTTTCTAGTATCTGAAGCTTTAGGTACTAGAAAATTCGTTATTATAGCTAAGTTCGTCATGATTCTACTTATAGTCAACTTTATACAAAATGGAGTGATAGCCGCTGTAGGCAACATCTGCTCATGCCCATTCGTCTTACTTCATAAGAACATAAGCCATGATTACGTGGGTATCTTACATCTACACAAGATAATTGGGTACCATCGGTCTGGTTCGCATCACAGTCTTACTCAGAAAATATATCATCATTTGAAGAACATAGATCACACCAACAACAAGAACTGTTGGTGATGAAAGTTTTTCTGGCGGTGCTGTTACTATAGGTCTGCTGAATATACTTATGGGATAATTATGAGAGTTGGATTGGTCAGATACAGCCACCAACATCAATATATGTAAGTTACCTTCAAGTAGTCTTGATGAAATCTTTCTTCAGCATTTCAAATTTCTCATTTGTTTGTGTCATCTTCAAGCTACAATTTTTCGTTCTTTCTACAATTGTTAAATCATCAAACTTTGCTCAGATCCTGAAATAATAGTCCATTTTGATTTTCGAGGCGAACTTTACTACTTGAAAAATATATCAAGTTCTTAACATGAGCGAATACATTGATACACTTGCTTTAGACGGAGAGGAGAAAGCCCATAGCTTACACGCACAGATGTCAAGCGTATCTCAATCTGATCCATCCATGAGCGATACGTCGCAAGCCGATGACATTCCTCAAGAAGTAGCTTCAAGTCAAGCCACTACAATTTATTTAAAGGGTGCAAGACTTCACATGATAACAGCTGCGTTCGAAGCTCTTTTTTTTACTTCTTTAAAAGAACAAGCAAAAAGTGCTGACAGGTCTCATAATCTTTCTATCTCTCTTTATCACCAATCTCGAAATCCCGATCGTCACAACCTCTCTGGTTTCGATTACAGATGACTTGAACTCCACTAACAGCACACGCTGATAACTTTGCATAGGCATGCTTATGATTTGGGGCAAGCTCAGTGACATATTTGGCAGAAAGCTATGCGCAGTTACTTCTATCAGTTTATTTACCATATTTGCAGGAGCTTATGGAAGCTCTCAATCTATGACACAGCTGTGAGTCACCAATATCTATTCCAACAGATGGTAAAGATGTGGACTAATTGCCAGTAAAGTATAATATTTCGAGCATTTCAAGGAATTGGTTCGGGAGGTAATTTTGCACTTGGCAACATAATACTTTTTGAGTTGGTGCCTAAGAAGTTATACACGAGATATACAAGCTTTATATCGATCGTCTACTCGATTTCATTCTCACTTGGGCCTGTATTAGGTGGGGCACTCAACCATTCCAAAACTTGGAGATGGGTGTTCCTGTTGAAGTAAGTCTGATCCTTCATCAAATCACTTTCTCGAAAACTAAAAGGTTCTTAGTGTACCAGCTGGTGCTCTTTCCGCTCTTGCAATTGTTCTCTATCTCCCTGCTAAATTCCCCAATCACGAACGCGACGAAAAATCTAAAGGTTTTGGATTCAGTTCGCTATTTTCAACGAAAATATTCAAACGAGTTGATCTCCTCGGTGCTGTAATACTACTGGTGGCCACCGCTCTCTTGGTCACAGCTCTTGAAGAAGCTGGACAGTTATACGATTGGAAATCGGCATTCGTAATTGCTCTTCTAACAGTATCCTGTAGTTTTAGGGTTGGTTTTGTTTTCTGGGAGCGACTGGTGAGCTTAGAATCACAAACCGCTGAGCCAGTGTTCCCCTGGAGGCTCATGACTAGCCGAATTTGGATTGGAATGATACTGTAAGCCTAATCATCATTATTGGATCGGCAATTGAAACTAATATGCGATCCTTCTTTTCCTAGTAATGCAGTTTTCTTGGGTATCCCATACTTTGTTACGATCTTTCAACTTCCTCAAAGGTTTCAAGTGGTTGACAACACCACGGCTCTCAATGCAGCTTTCAGGCTCATTCCATTCACACTACTGTGCCCTGTTGGGTCGATAGTATCCACTGTGGTAGCTGGGAAAGCTAAAGTTCCACCTATCTTTTTAATCATAATCGGTTCCGGTTTACAGATAGTCGGCTTTGCATTACTTTCGACTCTGACCGTTTCGGAGGTAACACCAGTATCGCAATATGGGTTTCAAGTAATCGCAGGTTTTGGTGTGGGCATTAATCTTTCGACTTTGCTCTTGATTACACCGTATTCTATACCTGAGCCTGCTGATAAAGGTATTTTATATTTCTATCCCCGTCAAAAATGCTTGACTGATTTTGAGGTCTTGCCTCACAGCCGTTGCTGTTAGTTCCATAACACAGTTTCGAATACTAGGCGATGTTCTTGGTATTGCAATTGCCACTGCCGCATACAAGAGCAATATCATATCAAACCTTGACAAGATATTGACTAAAGAGCAAAGATCACTCATTCTGGAATCAACCTCAATGATTAATACGTTCGATTCAGAGGTCCAAACTCAAATTCGTGGAGTCTTCGCTGAAAGTTATAATCTACAATTTCGAATTTTGGTTGTATTTGCTGCCGCACAGATCCCATCATCATTACTGATGTGGCAGGAAAAGCAAATCGGAGTCTGAACTTCTCTGGTTCATTGAATTTTCATGCCGAGATCAGATTTCAAGAGAATAGCTGAGTCGACCACCAAGAACTTTACAGAGTACTGACAGGCGGCAATTATTATATACTGTATTTATAGCAATAACAAGTTTTGACAGATAACGACCCATTCTCGATTACTTTATCTTAACGTCATTGGATTACTGATCTGCAAATTTGTGTTGTAAATTGAGCCAAACTCGTATGAAAGCTTTTTCGCCCGTCCGCTTTACAAGATGTGATCAGCAGAAAATTATTGGAAAGACTTAGTCTTCAACTCCCACAAGTAGGACTAACACCCTGAGTCAACTAGATCTAAACTGCAGTCATTGATCCATTTCAACAATCATAGGAATAACCCCTCAATCATAAAATCAACATATCACCCTAACGCTCTGGAATTCAGCCCCTGGTAGCCCTAATAATGGTTACATTAATTATTTTGACTTCTCAATCTTGCCAAACTCTTTCGTAATACTGTGTGAGTCAAGATCATTGTAGATCTGTGAATCTTTCCTGAATACATGAAATGTTGCTCCGACCTGATTGTTTGATTGTGCTTTAACTTTGTGCCCGTCAACGAAGTCCTCGAAGTTTAGTCTCGAGTCTTTAACTGAGAGAAAGTCCTTGTCGACAACTTCGTTGATGGATGCACATCTATTACTTCTGGCTTAATTTCAGCATCGAACAATGAGCTATGCTTGAAGAAATGTTCTCGCTTGATTATGCATCTTCCGGCTCGCGCCAAACTTTCCACTTGGTCATATTTCAAGTGTTTGGCAGCAGATATAGAATCCACGAATTCGAGACTCGGTGATTCTAAAGCTCCCAGACCGTCATTCATCTTGGCAGTTCCAGCAATTCCATTTTGAGCTGCAAGGTACGCAGAGCATTCCTCCACGTGTGCACGTCAGACACGAGTTGAGCCCTTGAGGCAGACGTGATTGCGACGGAGTAAAGAATACTGCTAAGAATCGACACAGTAGATGATCACATTTAAAAATGGTCATTGGGAAAATGGATTTGCGTTTTAACTAACATGAAAGCTTGAATGCACTGAGAAGGGCATCTCCGGGGGTTTCCTCAAGAAGGAATTTTACCACTGGGTACAAAACTCACCACATAAGAATCAATCAACACTGCAGAAAGAACGAGATGAAGAGGATTTTTCTTACTAAATCGCACTTCCATTCTACTCGTCCTTCCCATTCTCGTTCCTCCCGTCCTAGCTCTCCACTCATCGTTCATTATCGGACAGCAAAATCAATCACCCCACACCATAACTACTGGCCCTAGAAATAATAAATCTTTAATTCTCTATCAAACACATCATTTACTCCACAGCTGCTTTTGTAGCCACCTTCCAGAAATTTCCCAAAAATCAATTCGTCCCCAATTTATTTGTGGACTACTCAACTACTCCTCCTCTGACTCTTCCTCACCATCTTCTTCTTTCGTCTCTAATGAACCCTCCTCCACAGCCTCAGCATCCGGGTCAGGTCCATCGCCATTAATCTTATCATGTCCATCCCCATTAACATCAATGAGGTTCTCATTACCTTCCTGCTCTAACCTTAAATATTCTTCCCATTCAGGGAAAAGCTCTTCATCTTCACCGGGGACACCGACGGTCTTGGCGACCCTGCCTTTTTTGTCATTTTCTAATTGGGCCTTCCATGCGTGCACAGTCTTGACCGTAATACTTGGCTTGTATGTTTGTGAGAATAGTACCGCTTCTGCTGCTCTGCCAGTTTTGATCAACAGCTCAATACATCCATCAACATCTCCCAATTGCCAGAGACAAGTAAATGCAACATTGTGCGCACCAGCATCGCTTGCCTGTGCACTCAATGCTTTGAGTCCCTCTCTATCACCCGTACTTGAGTGAAGTAACAATAACGAACCAAGATCCCTTGCATTCTTGAAACATTCAGCTGCAAGTGCGACATCCCAACCAGCAAGTGCTGCATCACCAACTGTCTTCCACTTGTGTTCGACATCTGCTTCACGGGCAAGCTCAAGAGCTATTGGAAGATGACCTAATGCGAGAGCCAACTCAAATTTATGTTCGCTATCAGTTGCAACCTCCAATGCCAATTCTTTGTGTCCTTGGCCCTCGAGGAAACGAGCAATTTTGTTAAGTTGATCTCCTGGTATCGTGCTGAGTACTTCTGCAGCTGTATCCATATCATCTCTCAAGACTAAAGTTTGGTATTCGACGACTGCAAGAGAAAGAGCGAAAGAAGTGACGTTGACATCTTTATCAGCGAGGTAAATGCGAGAGTCGCGCTGGATGTATCCAAGCAAGTACATAGGTTGATCAAAATGAGAGATGGTATAGGTTTGATCACCAACGAGGTAATTGAGTCTGTTGGTGCTGTTTGTATAGATGAAGCAATCACCTACCCATTCACCAGTTCGTACACTAATTCATGTTAGCATTCTAATTGTATTGACCTGGACTTGACATACGTTTCGTTGATATCTGTCACAACTTCAAACGCAGCTTCGACTCCATCGTCATCAACTTCTCCGGCATTCAAAGCCGCAATGTAATTCTCTCGCGAGAATCTGAGGACGTAGAAGGTATCTTCGCATGCAATAGCGACCAATTCTCCATTTTCAGACCAGTATACCTATATCAATCAGCTTTTGTTAAAATTTCACATCAGACATACGTACTTCTGTTGGCTCAACCTCAATTCTCCTAACAAGTCCACCGCTTTGCCAGTCATAGAAACCAATACCACCTTGGCCCTTAACACCAAGAAGGACTCCGCCTGTCAAACCTTCAGCTTGGAAGCCAACATCCAGACCACCACTCTTCTCCACAAAGTTTTTGAAGATCTTCACACTGGTTCCCGATTCCCGAATCGCGTAATCATTACTGTTATCTTTCGAACCCCAAACAAAATCCAATGCCGAGCCAAAAGCCTTATTTCTCCATGCAAGAGCTGTATAAATGATGAATTCACCATCACCGCATACGGATACAAAGCGGCCGTTGGGAGAGTGGAGAAGAGTTTGTGGATATACTTCGCAGGTACCGAGATCTTTCGTGGGCAAGGAGATTGGTTCATTGTCCTTTACTGAAGCATCTACGGATAAATTAGTAATGAACTTATAATCACTTGGAAATACTAACCTCCACCCTTGATAATAGACGAGACAACTTCACTATGTCGAGCCCAGATCAATTTTCCAGAATTGTCCATAGATACTGCAGGCTCTTCTCGGCCCATCTTTACAACTACCGCACCTTCATCAAAACCAACAGCAACTCCCTGTTTCCCCTTTTGATAACTGACACACCAAGCTCTCTCCAATCCATAATTCAGGGACTGTTCTAATCTGTATGTGTTTGCATGCCATATTTTGACTGTGCCATCCTCGGAACCGGAGATAATGACAGGTAATTCGGGGTGGTAGCATGCGAACGAAACATTGCTTGTATGTCCTTCTAAAGTTGCAATCAAAGACTTTGTAGTATAGTCCCAAATCTTGACCGTCCTGTCGTCTGAAGTGGTGAGAAGATATGGCTTGTCGGATTGAGGGTAGTAATCCACATGGTTGACACCTTTCGTTTCGTGGGCTTCGAGTGTGAAGTTTGCTGTGGATGATCCCAAACTCCAGATCTTTACGGTTCTATCCAAACATGCCGATGCAAATGTATTCGTATCCTTTGGATTGATGGCTAGTCCCATAACATAATGACTATGTCCTTCAAACACCTGCACACATTTCCAACCCTTATCCCAATCCCACAACTTAATTGTCATATCATCAGAAGCGGTCAAAACGAAAGGTTGCGTAGGATGAACGACAATGGCGCGAATATAATCTGGATGGGCTTCGAAAGTGGTGATCTTTTCCGAAGTATTATAATTGTAAACTCGTAATTGGAAATCATCGGAACCGCAAACAATCCAGTTCTTTCGAGCAATGAATCTACCAGCTCGGACAGGGACATCTGTCAGCTCAAACGTTTTGACAATAGCCTGAAGATTGTTAGCACAAGACGGCATTCAGATATTGATGTTACTAACCTGAGTTTCGTAGGACCAAATGTAAACATGACCTGCGAACAATCAATACTCCATCCTCAAATCAATTAATGCGCCAGCGAACATACCGCTGTAAAGGGTTGTTAGAATCCATGGCTCAACTGGATGGAAATCAATTCCCTTAACTCTTTCCGATCGAGCAAATAGCTGCCTCTGAGTTTTGTAAATCGAATTAGTGACTGTTTCCATATTCCCAACTACAAACGTCTCCCTTAATTTGAGATTGTTGATGCTATCCAGGTTTGCGGGCACAGCTAGAGCAATCATAGCTTTCGACAGCTGTACAAATATTGCAGATTACTGGCAGAAGAGGGAATTCATCTTACCTTTACGTCCAACCTCATATTGAATTATGTTTGAAAAGTAAGGGGGGTAGAAAAAGCAATACTGTGGCTTTCAGCGCACGTATTGAATAGGTTCGCAAATGGTTCCTCTGCGAGGTTTTCTGGTGTAAAATCAATCGCAGAAGTCAGGCGATTTATGAGCTTTCGTTTGAACCACCCGGAGTTGTATTAAAAGAAGAATTGGTTGAGGGAAGGAATAACAGGAATTCAAAGTTGTCCCTCGATATATTTCAATGATCCTTTGGAGTTCGAGATGTGGCAGCTTGAATGATAATGACTAGCGCTGATTAGGTTTAGTGTAATAACCTTATTTCACATCCCCAGAATATGAAGAAAATACAATGGTAGTGAAGGTTTCAATAATTCGAGAAAATTTATTTGTATATCAATATTAAATTCAACAGTGTATGGAAATTTCGGTCTTCAAATTCACATCAATCACTATTTCTTTCTGGCTAGTCCTCCAAATCGAATTGATCCAATCACTATATAGTCTTGTCCTTCCTGTCTTGTTATCTCCTACCCTCGATCTCCAACGCCATCATCTGGTACCTGTCACTGCGAAAGAGAGTTGAATAGCTATTTTGCTATAAAGTAAATTGTAGTGATGAGTTCTCGAGTGTTTGACATTATATCTGATCGAACTTCTTAACAACGTATATGGTACATTAAACGAGATCAGAATAAAAGATTAATGCATCAATACACCTCCCTCAATGAGTTGTTTAGTAGGTATCGAGAAGTCTTTACGAAGTTCCATGATCTACACTCTTTGGTTATGTGGAGAGGATATTCTACACCTTTCTAGCATTTTCATTGGCACCATTTTCAATTTTTCAAATCAATGACCAAGTGGTAAATATTTTGAACTTAGTATTCCGTTTATTTCATTCATGCTATCATCCGTGGGTAACTATATCGCTCCAAGTCATCGAAAGCGTACTGCGTATCCATAACACGCCAGAAGTATCGCTCGCTATCCAGTCCATCCCTATCATGCCTATCCATTCGCCATCCTAAAATCCCTCCAAAAAAACCCAAAAAAAAAAAGAACAAGAAAAAAATATTACGATCACCACTCTACTCATCGGCTTGAACCTTCTTAACGACGGCTACCACATGAGGGAATAATGGATGATCCGATTGCAACCCACAGACCTTTTCCACGACTTGTTCTGGTGAGTTTTCCGACATGATCTTGGCCAACTCCTTGGATTCATCATCACCCTCAACGTTCTGGAAACGGAAAGCCATCTCAGCAGCGTCTAACAATGCACCAAATTCCTTTCCTTCCTCCGCAAGTTCGGCAGCAGGGGCAATAAATCTTTCTTTCCTGCTCAGTTTTCGTAAGGGTGCACGACCAACGCGCTCTACTGCATCTTCCAGATGTGGGTTTCCTATTCTGGTAATGATCTTATCGACATAATCCTTTTGTTCTTGTACTTCGATACCATGCTTGCCGACGATCAGTCTGCTTGTCTCCTCCAATGCCATGTGGACTTCCTTAAGAATCTTAGGGTCTTGTAGAGCATCGTAGACTGTAGTCTTCTGGTGGTAATATCCGTGGTATGCAGCAGCTGCGTGTCCAGTGTTGACGGTGAAGAGTTTACGCTCAATGTATGGTATTAAATCATCCACCCATTTGATTCCCTTGATCGCCGGAGGTTCGTGGTCATGGAAAGGTGAGCGATCAACAACCCACTCGTAAAACTTCTCAAGCTTGACATCAAGACCTGCGTCTGGGTCTTGGGCGGGGACAATACGATCGATGGCAGAGTTTGCATATCGTGCGCGCTCGTGGTGATCCTCTAGACGATCTTCTGGAGTGTGGTCACCCTTGATGTGGTTGGCGAGGGTGTCAGTGGCGCCGATGGCATTTTCGCAAGCAATGACTGCAATGGGGGTTGCATCATTGGCTCGGCCATCAATACCCTTAGCAATGACTGGTGCAATGAACTTGAGAATATTTGGGCCAACGGAGCATGTTACTACATCGGCTGTACGAATCTCCTCAATCACATCGGCTTCATGTGTTTTCGAATTTATCGCACGGTAATTGGTGATGGTATCTTCGCTTGTACCCTCGGCTCCAACTTGGATAACTTTGTATGAAGGGGTGGTTTGTAATTTTGTGATGATGCTGTCCATAACATCGCAGAAGACGACTTCGTAGCCGGATTTGTGAAGCTAAGAGTAATGTTAGTAAATATTTCCGTATTATGTGTGTCATGGTAGATTATTAATGGCAGTTGAAAAGTTTCGGGAGACTGGCGTGAGACCTAGCTCTCATATATTGTGGATTCAAAAAATGATAATGAACATGAACTCACAAATTCAGCGACGAAACCTCTACCGATGTTGCCGGCACCGAAATGAACTGCCTTTAAACCCATGATGATAGATGATGAATGATGGGCTCTAAAAATATCCAAGTATGTTACTTTATAGGAAATTTAGGTGATGTGAATGCAATGTTGTTTGCAAAGGTAAAGCGTGGGTTTGAGTAGTATATGGCGGGGTATGAGGTGTGTAGGATGGATTGTGAGTCAAATTGATGACTGTGTCGAGAGGTGTGGGTGGTAAAGATAGAATGTGGTAACACAGGAAAGGTTGTTAAAATGGATGAAAGATTATAATCAAGGGAAGGAGAAAACGAGGAAGCAGTTGATGTTTATATATTTGAATACGCAGGTGTATATTGGCAAAAATGAGCGCAGGGGGGGGAGGGGGGGATCGATAGCATTGCACAGTCAAGCCCAAAAGCAAGGTCACCAGTTTTGTAATCACTATCTTGGCTTATACTACGTATGAGGTATCTCGGATTGGAGGAGGGAAAGAATACGTGCACTGATGTATAGACTAATTGCGGGGAAGTGATTTTATTGGATGTATCGAGATGTACCTGAAAAAGATCAACCAATGAGACATCTCGATCTTTAGGTGCTGTGCTGGGGAGGAATTAAAAAGGAACGAGGGATTTCCAAAGCTGTGCTCTGCGCGGGCTTACAAGGGCTCTGTAGGGACACCAACAACATAACATGGATGAAACCAAGAGGAGGGAGAGGGCCGTTGCTAATGACCTTTTAGTTCAGGTTACCTAGTCGCGACCAATCATATCATTGAGAAGAGAGCGAGGCTAGAGAGGCTAGAGATGCCATAGATACCGTACTACCGTAGAGACCGTAGATGAACCATTAATCATTAAATCATTGCAGACAACATGCAGATAGATAGATGCCTTGACTCCAGCTTTGAGATGGATGCGGCAAGGTGTGAAAAATGATGAAAGTGGATTCAATCCAATTACGACGACACACCGGGACGAAGCAACGTAGCGTACTTTCGAATTGATACGAAAATGTTATTACGAAGTGGAGAGAGAGAGAGAGAGAGAGAGAGAGAGAGCGAGTATGACGCAGTTGAGTGGTTTCAACATCAAAGCTGGGGATATTTTTATTGGGTACATTGAGGAGTGGGGAAGAAATGGAGAGGACGGACAGGGTGGGATCGAGGGGATCGAGGGGATCGAGGGCGGGGAGGGGATTGAATAACTTGGATTGGCTCATTGGGCTGACACGGATGAATTATGGATTAATAGCTACAGAGTAGGTATGGCTGAGGATGAAAGATGAAAGATGAAAGATGAAAGATGAAAGATGGCATTGACTAACGTGAGTTACAAATATAATTACTCTATTTGGGATCAAGGGCCAAGTGCAATGGGCAATGGGCAATGGGCAATGGGCAATGGGCAATGGGCAATGGGCAATGGGCAATGATCAAGCCAAAGGTTAGGAACGTGCATTAATTGCATGATCTGGTCGATGGTCCAGAGTCCAGACCGGAGCAAATCGGATAAATGTAGGAAGTAATATGTATTGTATCTGCACATTGCACATTGCACATCCAAGGCCATTGGTGATTCTGCAAAAGAACACATGAAACTGCTATCTGCGATGTTCAGGAGGGAATGAGGAAATGAGGAAATGAGGAAATGAATGATCACGAGTACCCAGTATGTACCTGGTCGGTGGTAGGTAGATAGAAATCCGGTAAATTCATATGTACACTGTGCGGACTATGTATCGTCTCATGCAATAACAAGGATTCACATTCACATTCACATTATTTAAACTTTCTTTATTTGTTTTCATTGCATATATACTTGCTCCACCGTAGATGCATCTCTCAACTTTAATACTTGATACACGCTCACACTGTATGTACTAGGTACTCCCTATTCCAACATGAGAAACACACCCCCCACCAGCACATCTGAAGGTAATCATGAGGTTCCATAGTGAGGGTGTGAGTGAGGGTGTGAGTGAATGTGCGTGTGAGTGTGCGTGTGAGTGTGAGTGTGAGTGTCTTGGATATATGTATACCTACCTCCTAGTATGATCATTCAAACCAACAAAGTACAAATCATGAGGTCAATTTCATAGTGGAGTTTCCAACGTCCGAGTAATGTTCATCGATTGATTGATTTTGGTAATGAATGATAATGAGGCAATTGATTGATTAATTGATGGAATGGATGAAACGGCATCGGAAGCGGGCATCACGGAGTAAAAAGATTTCATCATGCTTGGGTTCACTTGAATGGAATAATCCTTCTTCGAAACTTTGCGACTGACAAACTACCTACCTAGTACTGCAGTTGCAATAATCGTGGTCCTTGATCGATTGTACAGTGGTTATATGAATAAGTGATGTAAAACCCACTTTTACTAAAAACTTACTGTTTTTATATATTCTATTACTATTTTAAACAATTCAAATATATATTAAAATTATCTTCTTAAATTTCAATTTTCAAATTCTTTTTTATTTATAAAGACTTATAAAACTTTCAAAGATTTTAAAAATTTTGATAAACTATTTAATAGAATTATTAAGAAATAACTTATTTTAATATATTAATATATTGACATCTATATTTATAATATATTAAAGTTGTTATATTAATTTTTAAAAAGTATAATATTTTGATTGATTAAAGTTCTTATATATAAGGAAAAGTATAATCGCTTTTTGGTGTGTTTTACAATACTTACCCTTACAATCATCATAAATTGTAAACCTCTCGACTCTCGCTCCCTCCTCGTACAGATAAGGTGTACAGATAACCGGGCACGGCAATGATAGATTATCCTATCCTCATCTCCCTAGTCCTACCTAGTACCTACCCAGTACCTACCCAGTAATCTGATCCACCTTTTCACTCTCTGCAGGCTATGCGATTGTGACGATAACCAGCCCCACCAAAAATCTCACGATGTCTTCATTTTCCCACTTGCTAAGGTAATCAATCAATCAATCAATCACTCAATATCATCTCGATTCCAATCATGTATGCTGGATGTATGATGTTATCCGGAAAAATCATGCCATGCTCCAACCATGGCCCTTTACCCGAATGAACTTATCCAGGAAGCCGTTCTCTCCTTTTCGGTCCTTTTGTCGTTAAACACCGCCTAGCTCCACTTATACACGACGTTGAACTTACAATTGACGAAATAATACGTCGTACATGGTCATGGTCAACGGTTGAAAAAAAATGAAAAACAAATAGATATAGATCATGGCGGCAAGGGAAGGATCTAAAAATCAGCTCATGTTGAGGAAATCACGATCCTGTCTTCACATTCTCCCAGACCCGAATGGAAACCTGCAAATCAATTTGCTGAATGCGACTGGCAATCATATTCACAATCATCACTGCCACTGAGTAACTCTCAAAAATTGAAATATCCTCAACATTTTCACACACGTGTAGACGCAATAGCCGCCTTCTTCATTTGCCAATTGTGTCAATTATCACATTTCTATGCCTTGGCTCACATGTATGCAGATGGCCATACTCATCCTCATGTGTAAGGTTAATACAACAAAAACGTTGAATGTAACATGGCAATTACTAACTACCTACCGTAAATCGTTTCTCCTTCGTACAGCATTGCATCGAACCTCTCGACATAGCCTCCCTCGTCAGCGTCTCGCGCCATCTACCAGCGACCAGCTAGCTATTGGCGACCACGCGCTAAAGTATTAATCCCTCCTTAGGTCGTGATAGTGTTAGAGTGCTAGAGCCTAGAGGTGTTGCGTCTTCCAAATCTCCATTTTGCCGTTCTTGCCTCAACTCTTTTTTCTTTTTGCCTCACCTCACGGCTAATGCAACTATCCTAAATCTCTCATGTCCTTCAACTTTTTATCTCGCACGTGTGCATGGGTTAGGAATTAACGGCCCGTCGCTGTTGTATCAGGATATGCCTCATGGAATTTGGAATCGCAATCCTCAAGTAAGATTTCTACCTAAGGTTACTCACGAGGCAGCGTACATGAGAGAAATCTCGCGATACCTAATTCTCTCTTCCGTACCTTAGTTCTTACACCAAGAGATAACGCGGACCGCCCCATTCTTGCCCATGGGGTTGACAGTCAATGTGGAGAGGTCTGCGTCTTTGAATTGTCATTGATTACTTTGATCATGCAATCCGAGTTTCTCCGGTGGATCCTAATCTACTCGGTATTGTGATGTCTAACACGTGTCAATTTCTCTCCTTCCTATTTTATGGTCCAATGCGGAAATTTTGAATTCCCACGATAGTGGATCCACAAGGTTTTTGACCACCGACATGACAGCACTGGATCATACATTGTGATTATCACCTGCAAACACATGATTGACAACGAAACCTCGGGAGTGTTTCTGATAGTCGAATCATGTATCTCAATTCATAACACATATCCCCTAGGGCGATTGATTGAATTTCAGTAATTTTCTATCCGTTCATTCATTCATCATTTCACATCAACATTATTTGAGGCAAGGTGTGTCTACATACCATCTTTCACACTGGTAGACCAAGTGCCAGCTCAAAGCTCAGAACTCTCGAATCCCATATGGATGGAGAACAACACAACATCCACTGTTAATACTGTGTTTCGATTGCTGGGATTACATAACTGCACTCAATAATTGAGAGACCCGTTCGTTTCCAGACCCCAAACTTCAATCACATGTCACACATGCCACATGCCTTTATATCTGTAATCAACACCAAAGCTGAGAAACCTGCGCGATCATCCCTTTTCTTATTTTGTTGTTCTAGATAATAATATGAAGCATATCAAAAACATAACAAGTCATTGTTCCAGTGCAATTTGAAATTGTTCTAGGCGTCAAATATTTAACAGTGAACATATCAGGAAACATTACTTTTTTGTTAGTCATTCAAAAGTTCACCTCTTATGTGCCTCAACAATCGGTCATGCTGGGTATCAAATCCTTGAATCTTCTTATTCTACAAGAATGTCTTTGGTCGTCTCCCTCGATCCTCGATTCTCGATCATCGACTTCAACTGAACATCGCTGCACCGGTTCCATGAATGTCTCAAACATTTCTACCTTTAACATGGAGACTTTCTTGGACTCCCGTTCTCCTGTTCTACAAGATGTTTGATTCAATTCAATTTGTAGTCATGTATCTTGGAGACGGAACTCGCTAAATGTAAGGGGGGGGGGAAATGTTTTGGGTTTTCAAGTAATTCTATAGACTCTGACAGAAAATGCCTTTCTCTCATAGAAATAAAGACACGCCGAAAGAAGCCACATTGTTGGATGAAAGGGAAGACCCACCTGTTAACGCGGCATGACTATTTACATATCGGATTGAAGATTCCCGCAGACTCTAGAAGTCGCTGCATCGAATATGGTCTTCGACGAGTCTCGTCTACACCACTCAATGTTGTACAAGGAAAACAGTTCAATTTGCACAAGGACTTTCAATCTCTTTTTCAAACCCGATGTATTGAAAATATCCGAGTGACAACCACATTGGTAATCTCATCATCGCCACCAAGGTTCAAATCAGTGAGGGATAACATCTGGATTAGTTGGAGGTATTCAACAAGAAGCACCGAGGGATTTAAGAGAGTAAAGCTAATAGATATGACTTACCAAAATGAAACTCATGAATTGTGACTCGTAGGACCCCAAGGCCCTGACACGATTGCGAGTCGAAGGCTTAGAACGAATTGAACACATATGTAAATTTGATTTTGACCATGTGCTAATGCCCCAGAACACTGAAAATACCGTCCCATTATTTATACCCCTTCGTGTTTCTTTGCTGGGGGTTCTTGAATTCTCATGCACTCAGCCATTGATATGATGTAGAGGCTCATCTTCACCTAACTGAATAGGGTAGCCCTGGATTCTCGAGGTCTGTCTCCTATCAAAGCCAACACGTTCTATCGATTCATACGGGCAAAGGTCGACATGACAGTTGCTGTTTTAACCCATAGTTCATTTTATGCGGCTGTACCATGAGACATGCAAAAACAATTTTGTATCTCCATCTCTTTGAGAGTCCTCAATTACAGAGTATTATGTCTATCTAGTCATGACTGGAACGCCACCTCGTTACCCCCTTCTCAACATCGCAGAACTACAAGCGAAACTGTATCCAATATATCTTTAGAAATTGCCGACGAGAATCTCCATCACGTTTGACTCATCTGACTCTGAATTTTTGGGCCTCTTTACACGAGTTCCGAAATCAGCGCGGGTTATTCAATCCCTTGAGCTCGACTATGCTATGGCTTCATCTAAGCCCAGTGACTGCAAGACCACAAAACAAAAAGCATCTATGCCTGGGTATAATAAGACCTAATTCGCACACGAGAATTACAAAAGATGTTGTCAAGAGAGAACTACGAGATGACTATGCTGAGAGCAGTGTAGGTAATAGTATACTACAGTGAAACTGTGGCGCGTATTAGTATATTGATATTATAGCTAGTAAATATAAAAAGGAAACTCTACCACTCTTATATATATTTATATATCTAGAGAATATTAGTAATATATTGAAATACTGGAATTCAATATAAAGTATACATTTCTATTCAAATTAAATAATAAAATTCTATTCCTTATTTCAAATTGAATAGGAATCTCTTATTTCTAATTTAATTTGGATAGGAATATATATTTTATATTGAATTCTAGTATTTCAGTATATTATTAATAGTATTAAATAACTAAATGATATTGAATACTTTCAGTAGTATTGAATTCTATACTATATACGTATGTATTTCGAAAAAACTCGATATGCACTACTAAACTAATCCGTATACGAAATACGGGAAATACTATTGCCTACACTGGCTGAAAGTGGGAGTTGAACAAAATTGTGATAGCATAAATGTAATACGGCTCTTGTCTAAGTTTGATCCAGTATCCCACGAGAGTTTTTGACACATCACGTCGGTCGCTCGTTTCAAGGCATCAAATGTAGACATGGGCTGCCTCGACCGATTTTTGAAAGATACTGGAGCAAAGTACATAATTCAGCAAGGCAGAATTTAACATTGATCAAGGGACCAACGCAATTTGACAATACCCCGTCTTCAAAGGTAATCTATCGTTGAGGGAAATGATGTGGTAGCAAAGCTAAATGAAGATGCATCAGGAAATACGCGAACAACTCCACATTTTGCAAGCGAAGAGAAACCCAAAATAACATTGAAACATCCTATGGAGCAATCGATTCAATCCTATTTTCACCCAGGCCGTTTTCTCATCTGTCTTGCAATCAGCGCCCCCGCCCCAATTGTAAAGTCTGCAGTTGATCTGTTTCACAAATTGACGACTAGCAATACCGCATTTTCATTATAGCTATCCGAAGGTAATGTCTCTCAATGATGTTGCATTTTTATACTAGGCTGAGGAGATACTTGTCAACAGAGCATTCACTTAACAAGTTCGAAGGATGCTTGTTGCACAGCCTGGACTACGTTATGTCAATCCTTCCGAGAACTTGCGGTATAATCTTGGGAGACTTTTGAAGCTGCCTAATAAATTCCTCATGCTCTTGGATCTTTCAAAAAGAAAAGTAATCAAGAACTCGAGGAAAGACAAGCCTTCGAGCGTCATGGCACATCACCAATGAGATCAGCTACATAGCTTGCGGATGATATAGATTGCACCCATCTTACTGTCTCTTTTGATGACTTGCTTAAGGCCATAGGCCTCTGCAGTCCACAAGATAATCGGATGATCAATTTTCTGTATGAATCAAAGTGCTGCCAAAGGATTGTCAGCGATCTTGATCGCTCAACTACAAACCATGTACGCCCGCCAATTAGATGAGCCAGATATCGACGTAGTAAATGATCTCCAGCCGGTAGGGTCTGACATTTCCGGAGCGGGAACTTTCCGTCTTAAGAGAGGGAACAATCCAGAAGGTAGTAGATCTGGTAGAAGATGTAGAGGAGACAAAGCCAGTGAATGAGGTAGAGACAGGGCTTCTACCTTGCAACCTGTTGTGTCGAATTCGAGTGGAACATAATTCGGATGAATGCCGCGAGCTACACATAGCAAACAAGCCCCCCTCCCCCCCAGAAGAAAAGGATTTTCATTCCTATGTATAAAATAATAGTGTATTCTACCATGAAGACTCGTGATGTGTGCTTAAAATTGTTTTATTGCAGGGAATTGGTTGGTGAAATTCCCAGTCTCATCTCAATAACCATTTTCCCAGATCTCTTTCCGATATCCTTCTGTCAAACGTGAATCTTCGCCATATATCTCTTGCCATCCTACGAACCCTTGATCCAGAACGTAGACCTTTTGCTCTTTTTTCTCGGGTTTCTCTTCAATATCCTCCCATTCCCCGTCATTGCCTTTGTTCTCGACTACCTCTTTATTCTTCTTCATAGCTTCTCCAACAGATCCAGCGCTCATGCCGGCACCCGCGCCCATAATCCTCTCCCTTTCGCGTATGTATCTCAATGCGGCACTGGGGCCTCTCTGCTGACTCAAAGCACAGTGAAATACAACTGTATCTTTATCTTTAAGTTTTCGAACCAATTCGGGGATCTTGTAATCGAGAGTGGAGGATGGGACATGGGTAGAATGTTTGATATGACCGCCTATGTGATCTGTGACAGTAGATTGAAGTTAGTGATTTGCAATGACTGAAACGAATCGCAGTAATCTTCATAAACAGAAAATAGTGCCCGAGACAGACGTACCATCATCACGGACATCAATGATAGCTAAATTCTCCGGCTTGGAAGGGGAATCCAGGTTTGACGATGCGTGAGAAAGAAGAATATCAGAGAGAGCTTTTGAGGACAAACGGGGTAGGTTTCCAATGGTGATGGTAGACATTCTGCGCATAGGAGATTACCCTGAATATTGTCTGCGAGATTGGTGAAATAAAGTTAGGGATACAATTATGGCAACATGAGTTTAATCGAAGCAGTTGGGCATTGAGTCAAATAATACTTGAGTTTGGTTGATCTGGTGGTTCAATAATTAATTGTCAAAGGGAATGAGGGGTAAAGGGTGGTGAGGTTGAGAGGACGCGGTTTGGCGGTGTCGTAGATAATCTTAGAGAATGTGATGCCAGAATTGAACGCATTACATCAAATTGGCATATAAACTAATCTCGCTATATTTTATTTTGCATTGTACGTATTGTTGTTCACATAATATGTCAATTGTTTCATTCTCAAATTTATCAAAATATTGTGAATTAATGTAGTTTCGATGCAAAGGATTGAGGTACTCTTTGGCACTATAATACTAAGACCTGTTCATCACTTTTGATTTGGTTTCCATTACCTATCAATGATCACGAAATACTTTAACAACGACTATAATGAAGAACTTCAAGCTTATATGAAGAGATAGGCGCAGCCTTATCATTCATTTATTGGTTACGATCAGTTCGTCTCCGTTGAAAGAATCGGGATCATTCGAAGATTATGATGATTTCAAGCAAACTTCGCAAAGTTGCAAATGCTGTGAAATCATCTCTGTTCTACAACATGGAGATTTGAGTCGTTACTGTCAGCTCCGGGCAATTTCAATACAATACACTGGGCTGGGATATTTAGCCCACTTGCTAGCCTCAAGGCACAATTTCTTGGTTGAATCTGATCTGGCAATACTAGTCAAAGATTGCTGATTCTACCCGGGAGTAGATTCTATATATCCTAAATTGTCGATCTGAATCTCATTTGCTTCAAAGTTGATAGCTAAACAGATGATGTCAAACCATTTTGATAGAACGGAACTACTTGAATCATGACTACGGAGTGTTTTGTCTAACTCTAGGAGCAATATTCACCCACCATCTCTGTCAATTGTCTCGCGAATGGGGGGAGCAACAGACGATCATCTCGACCAGATTGTTCGACCTTGAGACCTTCTCAGAGCATATTGAGACCTGACGAAACAGGAGCTCAAGAGCGTTGTCAAACTCATATTAAGATGCGACCAAAGATATTAGGAGTTTCAGGTACCGAAATTGCTGGTCGATTCGGTGTGTGCATCGCCCAAGACAACTCTCAAGATTGGTATTGAGACTGGTGTCGAGACCTCGCAATGATGAGGGTTATCAAGGTGCTCATGAACTTCATCCCGGTAATCAATTTCATGGGACGAGTCGAAAAAGGCAGCATAGGACAGAGACGTGTTTAAAGACCGCATGGCATCACCTCGTATGCTCTATTTCTCTACCTACCACACTTATTCCGAGGGGAACTCAGGTCTCGAATGAATGATAGCGCAGGGCTTGATAGTGCACTTGTCATTCCCCCATGTCCGATTCGACCTTCAGGAACGAGTCGATTTCCGATATATCTATGAGCTTGATGAACAATACAGCAAATGTATTTTGAACGTTCGGGACAGACCCCAGAATCTCAATAATGTCTGATGGTATCGACTCATTCGTCTTCAATTTTCATCTTCGGAGAAGGGTTGTCATCATCTGATCCAATAGCAACAATGAATTGCTGGAACATTTGGATTTCTGCAGTATGCTCTCAGTTGCATCACGCTTTTCGCGATTGCCATCTCTAAGCTATCTATCACTCGCCTGGTAACTCAATTCACTGCCACCCAATGTAGCGGAACGACCCTGTTCTTCCCACAAAATCTCAACGGCCTTTTGACAGGTCTTTCTCTCCAGATTTCTAATTTTGGCGCGTTTCAGCTTCGTCAGTCAGTTCAATACTAACGGTTTGGAGGGGGAGAATGATGAACAGACATTCCATAGGTACTGGATTGTTCATGTTACTCTCCCCAGAAAGCCAGTCCAAGATCTTCAGCTTATCATTTCAGCCATTCTTGCTCTAGACTATACTTAAAACAGATACATATTATCAGTTAATGCTTAGTATATCGTCAACTATTCTCTAGATCGAGTTTTGTCTGATCCAATTCTCATCCGGAGTGTCATAAAGCGTCCTAGAAGTGAATCGTTGATATTCTAGATAGACCTCAACAGCATGATAAAATTAACAGTCACAATACAGAAAAATCAACACCAGTTTATTGTTTGACTAGCCAGAAACCGCAATTTACTTCATTACATCTCAATGTCTACCCAGATGTACGTCTGGTTACATAGACAGGGTAAGATCTCCTGGGATTGTGTCATTTGGTCCAACAAGAAGATGAAATATTAACATTTACAGACGCATTTTACTGAGCTTCGAAGAAAAGGATTCATTATCATTAATATTATCAATCTATTCGTCAACTATTTACGGACGATTTTGGTTCTATTTACAATCTCTTCAGACCCCAGCTTCAGACTGGGCAACGTCTACCGTTGGTGTTCCAGTTATATGGAATAGGATCAGTGGTCTGGATTTCCCAATCGACTGATCCGACAGCAGTGAGAGCAAAGAATACGCCGCTAGGGTCATATTTTTGCTTCATCGCATAAAGTCTATCATAGTTGGCACCGTAGAATGCTTGTGTTTGATTAGGCTCGATGAGGTCACCTTCTGACATATAGGAGCCGGAATTAGGAGCAATGGCACGGAAAGTATCCATGAAGGCTGTAACAGCCTTTACAACAACCTCGATCTCGGCCCAGGAGCTAGTAGCCTCCCATTCACCACCGACGATAGTGTGCATGATGGTTTCACGCCACGCGGGAAGAACAGCGGAATCAGTGGGTGGGTCGACAGCAATACCGGTACCGGAGATATGGAAGCCAGCGATGAAGAAACCTTGTTCGACGGCAGATTTGTGAGCGGCAAAGGTTTGATTGCGGAGATCATCGTCCTCAAATACAGAGCGAGGCATAAGGCGAGAAGCAGTTTTGACAATGTCAGTTCCGACATATTCTTCCGGGAAGGAAACAACCCAGGCATCGTGGCTAGGGATGAATGTCAGTATGGTTGAATTATGATTAGGAAGAAAATAAAATGCTAGGGATAACTTACAAGTTGTCAGCGTGATTGTACCAAGGAGTATATGTGATGTTGTTGCTGTCAAGAACATCGAACCAAGGCTTGAGAAGTGCTTGGGTCTCAGCAATTGTCATGTTTGGCGCGACGAAAGATTCCATACGGAAATAATAAGCATCACTACCACCAACGTCGGTTCCGATCTCGAAGGCGCTAGCTCCAAGGTAGTAGTATCCGTAGGTACCAGCATCGACGAAGGTTTCAGCGTTGTCGATATAAGCTTGAACACCTGCCCAGAAGGAGTCGTTACCGGGAGTATCTGCGACAGTGAAGTTGAAGGTAACTGTGGTGGTTTCGAGTTTGGGGAGAAGTTTGACGGTGAGAGATGTGACAACGCCAATAGTGCTACCACCACCACCGCGAAGCATCCAGAAGACATCGGAGTTAGTTTTGGAATCACAAGTGATAAATTTACCATTGGCAAGGACAACTTCCATGGCCAAGACTTGATCAGATCCCATGCCATACATGCTGCTCAAAGGCGAGTGGCCACCACCGGCAATATAACCACCACCCATTCCTACAGCGACAGCTTCACCACCAACTATAGTACCTCCTAAGCTCTTGGCATATTCGTAGGCTTCGTGAACCAAGATACCGGAGCCAACCTTGATAGCAGGTCCAGAGTAGCCATTAGCAGCTACAAAGTTTGGTAAATAGGCTTTATTTTTGAGATAATGAGTCCAGATGGTGAGAGCACCCTTGCCAGATGCTTTACCGTTGAAATCGTGACCAGTATTCTTGATTACAAGGGAAAGGTCAAGATTTCTTGCGAAATTGACAGCAAGTTGAATTTGTGCCACGTTTGTGACGTTGACAACGTAACTGGGGTAGCCACCTTGCTCACAGGTGTTTGTATAGTTAAACCCAGGAGGCATACAAGTACGACCCTGGTAGAGAGGCAATTGAATCGAAGTTGGATCAGCCTCGCTGTGTCGAAGTCAGCATCTAATAATGTGTCCGATTGGATGATTCTTACTGCAACTCTGAAAAGTACCAGTCAGCTGTGACAGATGCACATTTGGCTGCATCATATTGAGGCCATTCCGGGTAACAGACAGCGGCCAAAGGAGTGGACTTGATCAAAGCACCGCCAAGGAGGATGTCAAAAATATCCCAAATTAAAGTAATGGGCCACAACGCATCACCAGGGAGAAGTTTGCATGCTCGAGTCGATCTCTTCGAAGCGGTGGAATCAGAGTCAAAAGAGAAGAGAGAAGAGATGGATTCGTTGTTGATGGCAGCAGCGACGTTATCAAGAACGCCATCAGTCAACTGAACTACTTCATTACTGAATAGAGCTGGTGTGGCGGTTGAAACAACAGTGGTTGTGGCAGGGCTCAAGGCTGCGGTTACAGTGCTTTGTGCTGAAACGGCACCCAAGACAGCAGCCGCTGCCGCTAAAGATGGTGAAGTCTTCATGACTGTAATTTATCAGTAACAGTCGCGAAACATAGCGGGGTCCCAAGGGTTCAAGGGAGAACTACCTGATATGCAAGAGTAACTTCCTTCTCTAGATGTATGAACTTGACAGGACTCGGAAGGTCAAAAGAGGCGTGGACTGAAATGAAAGGGCTTGGGGGCCAACTATTTAACAGAAATTGTCTCTTGAGGCAAGTCTAGGTGTCTGAATCTCGGCGTGGCTGAAAAGACTGCTTTCCCAAAAGGGAAGACATTGTGGAGATCTCATGGAGAAAGCTTTCCCATTCTGGTTGCGAGCCTATGTCAGGACCAGATTTGACAAAGCTTCAGCACATGAATTAACATATCAGGATCTATAATTGATTCATGTTAGATTGAAATCTCGCCATGTTTGAATCTCGGACAACTCGGCATCAAACATATCCTTAGAATATTTTGACAGAATGTGGATTTGCTGGGGGGATGGCCAATAGTACATTCGGCGTAAACACCTGAAAAGAAAGGGTGCCCACTTTGAGCCCTGATCTACCCGGTCGTTGCATAAGAGAACTAGAGGCTAATTGAGATCAAAGATATGGGTCCTGTGGATATTCGATAACGAGATCTAATACTTATTAATATGAAATTATCATATCATTGGATACTCATTGATCCCTCCAGGGACGACCAATGAGCGATGTAAATTGTATATCAAAGTCGAAGCATTAAAATTGACAAACATATGATAACAAAATGGGGTTTCGACTCAAATGAGGCATTCTAAATTTAAATGCTTCTCTAGACTTGCTGAGATTTGACAATTGAGTGATACTTTGGAAAGAACCTAGAATACGTACTCAGACGGAAGAGACTATGCGAATGTACGAGTGTACGAGTGTACTGTACATGCATGCGTGGTTTATTTCGTCTAACGGCTCGCCTATGAGCTTAAGATTCCAGTGTTATGGTCAAGATCTATTAGATTCATTACCCACCTGCAGAGAGTAAGCCGTAAAAACCAGCAGAAATGGATCAAACTTTAGAGAACCGTACTCCGCGAAGCTGCAGAAGTACAGCGGGGCATCGATAGTTCACAAATCAACCAATCGAAACGAGGCTTCCGCTTGAATCGTTCGTGAGCCCGAATTCGCCACGTTTTCTTCTCCTTTCGTTTGTACATGCATATCCATCGCTTGCAGTCTCGATTTTCGAACCTTGAAGGTTCTGCTCTCGTACAAGGTAAAATCTTACGATAACAAACCTACCCAGGTAATATTCAACTCTCTATGATAACATTTACTATGAAAGACTGTACTCTTTAAGGGTTCTCACATACAGCACTCCATTCCCTTAGGGCATCAGGCCTTTCAATGATCAATGCCCTTCCGCCGCTTGAGTCAGCTTGTAAATTACTTCGTATATCAGCGGCAACGGCCGCGTTTTCCTAATAAGTTGTGAAAAGAACGTACATAATCCTGAGGAAGTAATCTGTATGAATTCTCAAGGGAGTACCTAGGCACAGCTGATAGTGATAAGTATCTCGGGTTATCCACTCTGGTCTTTATCGACCGATATTTTATGGGGTGCGGGCGGTAAATACCAGGGTCTTCGATGCATTTCATGGAAATTCCCAGTAGAATACCCCTTGATACTCGAAGAATTTTCAGTCTAGAGAAAATCAATGGGGGTTAAGGTTAAAACTTTGAAAAGTAATTTTGTTCTCGAAGATTGATATGGAAAAAGCTGCGACCCGAATCCTTCCTTACGACGACTAGTACGAAGTAGTATTTTTGCTATCTCGAGGCTATAGAGCGGGAAGTCTCATTTACGAAGTTCAACCCCAGCTGATCATCAGATGAAGGTAAATTTTTGTCAATAATGAATCTACAAAGTGCGAAGTACCAACTGTATGATACACATGCTTTTGCACGATTGGTTCAAAGTCCTATGACTGTCAAACATCCAGATTTGAGTAGTCAGTCTATTATGCGTTTATCAGATTGAATTAGCTACCTAATTGTACTTGCCAAGACGTTACGTAGATCCTGGAATTGATCAGAAATCTAATCTCCAAGTCTGTGTAGCTAAGCTCTTTCGATCAATTTAGAGTAGAACTAAGACCAGAATTGGCTACATAAGTAGAATACATAGGCCGACCGGACTCGCTGCATTGACATCAATATCAGTTCTATGGCATAGAACTCGGTACCGTAACGTTACTCCCTTCAAACTTCCAAAACACATGGCATCAGCATATAAAAAGAAAAGAGACGTAAAACCCCGCCTTTCCTCAACGCCGTTACGCTACACATATTGTGTCTTTTTATTCCTCCTTAGTGGTACCGGCGATTAAGATGATACCTTCCCATATTCCCATACGAACAGAATCCGTATTACACACTGCATGTGTGTGTGCAGTGTTACAGTCGGCAGATGTTGAACGGAAATAAAAGAATGCAGGAGGAAAGGGGGTTGCAGATTCTGAATTTAATCGCCGTGTGGAACACATTGTATATTTCGGAATTGCACTGATTGCCACTGGCTGCTTCCTCGGTCCCTTCTCCAACCTCCCTCGCCCCCTCACCCTCTAGGCACTCGCCCACCCCATCTTTGCCCTTTGTCACACAATCGCAAATTTCAAGTTCAAATCCGCGATGCAATCAAAAGGTACAGCACTCCACAAGAATTTCTTCCGTGTTCCATACCCCTGGCTTTACCCGGAGCGGAATTGCCTTGCTTTACTTGGGTTTCTGGGTACGGGTTGAGAGAACACAAATTTGGCATAGTCATAATGCTCGGGTACAATGAAAATCAAAAGATCCATCCTACTACTGTTGCACATACAGTATCGTTGCCCCATCAGGGAAAGCAGTATTCATACAGATAAATCAGGCCAATCAGACCTTTCAGAGCATAGACATCATCCCGGTCCCGTTTAATCCTCATAAAATTTGACTCGTTGTTTGTCAAAATCCTGGTGGAGTTGAAAACTCAATACCTCGTTTTATCTTTCTCGCTTTCTTTCGACCTTTCCTTCTGAATCCCCTTGACTGGGTTTGTTTTCTGCATTGAACTTCTCAATCCTTGGTTTGCCATGTGGTGATGGACCCTCGGTTGCATTGATTTGCATCTGCTAATTGACTTTATCATAATATAATGGCCTGTTCGTCGCGCGTCGTGTACGGTCCCATTTTTTGATATTCACTTTTCGTTCCTTTTCTCAATCGTATCAGTGAGGGTGGCCCATTGTCGTTTGCATTCCACTTTCTTGTACATGAACCCCAGGGTGAAATTGTGACTGGTTCACCGACTACAACATGGCTACCAGTGCTGCTGCTGTTACGGATCTTCCTCACGATAATCGTCAAGCTCAGGCATTCGCGATCACTTTTGTCTTTCCGGCCATTGCGACAGTTGCCCTGTTTTTACGATTGTATAGTAGATCCTTGACTAGATCTTTTGCTGCAGGTATGTGACTGCTATTAGTTATGCTCATTTCTTCTGAGAATCAACATTTTGAGATTTGAATGCAACCCGTCGCTAACCCGTTGCAGATGATTGGGTAATTTGCTTTGCTTTGGTGAGTTTATTCACGATTCGCAGGCCATAGAAGTGTCATTCTGGAAAAGACTTTTATGAAGTGCATGGATATGATAGTTGAGTTCTTGATCGACCTTGCGATCTGGTCAGGCTCTGATGCTGGGAGGACGATTAACAACAAGATCTTCCGCTGAACTTCTCCCTTTCTAGATCGTTTACTGGGCGGAGACATATACTTCATACAAAGGTAAAGCTCTTCCTTCACCGACCTCACCATCGAAACTCTGCTAACAGCCAGTAGTGATAAAGTACAATTATGTTGGCATACACGTATGGGATCTCCCAGCCGATTGGGACTCAGTGCCCGGTGCAAAATATGGCTATGCGGTTAGTTCTTGGTGTGAATATCTCTCCTTGCTTAGTACTGATTAATCCAGACCGAACTTATCTACAATCCCATCTTAGCTCTGGTGAAAACCTCCATCCTTCTCTTCCTACTTCGCCTCACCGGCCAGAAATCCAATGTCAGACTAACGATCATTGGTCTCTTGATTTTCAATGGCGTCATGATGGTTGTGACATTCCTTCTCACCACTTTCCATTGTGTTCCTATTGCCGCAAACTGGTACCCTGCCTCGTACCCTGATGCCGTCTGCATGAACTTTGCAAACTTTGTTACCGGGACAGCAAGTGTCAGTGTTTTGACTGACATGCTGGCTTTGTTGATGCCAACGTGGATTGTCTACAATCTACAGATCTCACGGAGGCAAAAGTTGATGCTTGTTGCTATATTGTCATTTGGTCTTGTGTGAGTAATCGTCCATTTCTCGCCATAACTCTTGACAGGCCGAACTTTTCTAACCTACTACCACAGAACCGTGATCATAGGTGTTATTCGGATCATCCTTCTCGATTCTTTCGATCGCAAACCTCCAGCAGATATCACATATTCTCTTCTTTTCTGTATTACAACGATCGAAGTCGGCTTATCATTTGTTTGCGCGTGTGCGCCCGCACTTAAACCCATCTTTGTGCGCATTATCCCGAAAATTTTCGGAGAAAGTGATCGTTCACGGAGTCAAAAGAAATCTACCGAAGGATATGGACAGGGAAGAACTGGCCGCCGCCCCGAAGGTTATGAAATGAGTAGGAGAACGGCGCACCATACTACAGAGATTGGGGCCGGCGATATAGAAGGAGACTATGATAAAATGAGTGATGTCACTGATGTGGAGAGTGGTCACGGAAAGGGAGATGGATTGCACAAAGGTCAGATGGGGATCGCAGTGAGGACGGAAACCGAGGTAAAGTGGCATGATAGTATGTCTGTGAATAATGGGAAGCCGGTCAGAAAAAGCGGTAGCAGTACCGAAAGTCTTGTATGAATGATTGATGGGTTCTAGTTGTTTCATTTGGGATTTGCTTCTTCATTTGTCTTTTTATTCGTCATATACCCCATGCTTTATAGGAATATTTGCTACAATCTAGCAATTTAGTTAATTACGAGATATGTGATCTGGATATCAACGAACGTGTTACTCCTTGAATATGCCCTCCGAAGCTGCAAACCGATTTAAAAAAGAATCAAGTGTGAAAGTGCAAAGCCGTTTATTCCTCAAACGCGGGACAGATTCTATCATCTTTGGTCTTCCGAGTAAGCCTCAAGTAGAGATATTTTGGTGGTTATTCTAACCATACTCTGCCAAATTATAACATCCGTTGGATTCGACTCTCAGCAATGATGGGAATCCAGCTCCCATCACGATTGATAGTTACGTATCTATTCATATTGCTCGATTGTTCCGACCTTCACAATACGAGCATTGTGATACATGCAATTAAGTCCATAAAAGCCGGTAGAGAAGCGAAAGCGTAGGAGAGGGGGGCGTCTTAACGGGCAGGAGACAAGTTGGATGAGTGCTATTTGAGGTTTAAAGGGGGGCAAATATATGATGGAAGGAAGGATAAGACAAAAAGAATTTCTGTAGGTTTCGAGGCAAAATAGATTGCCAGCGCTGCATCAATTCTCTTCCCCGTATTTAAAGGCTGTGAAATTTAGACACGATACAATACTCAGGGTCTCTATTACTGAAATTTTCTCGAGCCCTATTCCAAGAACAACGATTCGAGACAAGTACTCCATGAACACAAATATTCGTACCGCCATTCCCATTAAATCCGTCCCAAAAGTTAACCCCTTCATTTTCGGTTACAAGAGGGAGCTATACTACTTAGATGGTGTGGTTCTTGGTCAGGCTCCCAAAATTTTGTTTATGCCAAGCAAGAATAGGGAGGTATTCTGGAGTACTTTTTCGATAGCCAACTAATCTCAACATCTCAATGGCTCTAGTCAGCACCAATTTAGATCTCATTAATGAAATGGAACACTTCATGCCACCTTCGTTCCCATCACCAAGATTACCACTACATTTCGAAACTTGGGCTCTATATTTACATCAGTATTCCATCCCAGATATATTTCACCAGCCCCTCGCCCTTCCAGAAACTTCGTCTATTCATTTGTTATAAACCATTCTCTGAATCTAAACGTAATTTTTTATTTCACATATGTTTACATTTTCTACATCCGATTCTCTCGTGCTCAAACCTTAATTATGACCGAACAATACCAAGCACTTTAGTCCAACGCATTCATATATCATGGTATCCATTCATTTTCAGTCTCTCCTCCTCTATCGACAACTACCTAACTGAAACTAGCTTTTCACTCCCTTGTTACTTTTCACCATTGATCATCACAATAACATTACCAACCAACACGCACCAATCGTCTATGAATTACAACCACAGCATCCATGTATCGTCATCGCTTTTCCCCATGAAACTCTGCTTTCAGCACATCGGACCACTCTCGGTGGCGCAAGTTTCTTCTACACACCAGTCGATGATTTCAGCAAGATCAAACTCTGCTCCCTCCACTCAGTATCAAAACAAACAAGTTCCCCCAACTCCTAGCTTAATGCCCAATTTATGCCTACAAATGCCATTCGCGGCAATGGGCTCTTGTAAAAAATTGCCCTGCACTTGTTTTCATTTTCCAATTACAAGTTTCTTCTCTATGCCTTCGTCCCGATCGCATAGTGTTTCCCATTCTTCTCTCATCGTAACCCCCCCAGCCCAATCCTCCTTCTCAACTCCATAATTCTCTGTCTCCCGACTGGATCATCTCTATAGGCAGCCGCACCCAACTCTGCCAAAATCTGTCCAATTTGATCTTGCTGCACCTCACCTCCAAAGACCCTCTTATTGTGTCTGATACAGTCCTCGTACCATTGCTCCGCTGAATACACAATGTGATTTGCGAGAACTATCCTATTTGCCCCCACGAATGGGTTGACCTCATTGTAAAACATTCCTTCTAAGATGTTGATTATTGTGTCAAAGTCAAAGGAGACACTGATAAACAGATCTGGGACCCAGTTTGTAGGACCTGGATGGGCGTGTTCAGCTGCGTAAGTTTCGATGAGAGGGATGAGGATGCTAGGGGAGAAGACGATTTCATATCCAGAAAGCTTTTGCGACATTTCACGGATGATGTTTACGATAGCTTCATAAGGACGTTCAGTTTGTGCTTGCGGGTCTTCTTCTACACGGGCCTGTATTGACTGTAGAAGTTGTTCCCACATAGTCCGGATATCAGCCTGGTTGTGGTGATTGGCAGCTGCAAATATTTGGAGACAGATATCATAGTATTGGCCTTGGTCGGCATATTCATTGAAAAGCTGGAAGATGTTAGCAATGTGCAAGCAAGTGAGGATGGGGTGGTAACTTACGACAGAGAGTGGTTGAATGGCGCCGTCAAGATCTTGAACCACGGAATCTTTACGTGCTTGAGGAATTCTAGGATCGGCTCTCAAGCGTTGCAACAATTCATGTTGAATACTAGCAACGTCCAGCAATTCACCAGCCTCATGCAGCATAATTTGTCGCGCCTGTCTGTGGATGGCACCGCCTTGTGTTTGAGCATTGGCCTTGGCTCTACTTAAGTATTCGATTCTCCTTTGCAAGGAAATGGGAAGTTCACTCTTAGCCAAAGTGAGCTGTACACCAGCAGCGGAAGAGTAATCTTCTCGGTGAACGTAGTATTTCCAAAGGAGGTCGGAATTCTCCGTGCTTTCGCTGGCAGTTCGCTCGAGATATTTAACGATGAACGGCGAGTCTGTGGCAATAATTCTCTCCATCCAGCCTTGTTCAAGGTACCAATCAAATAGGTCGTATTGAAAGACCTCATCGTCAGACTCGTCAACAACTTGATGTGCTTCTTCGCGCATTCTAGCTTGGGTGCTTTGTCTGCCATCAACCATTTCCGGTGCGTTCCCAGTGTCGTTGTCAACAGCAGTTAAAATCTCCTTCACGATGTTATAACAGTCCTTGCGGAACTCGAAGAAACTTGCTCGATGGTCGTCGGCAGGTCTGCCATCATTAAGCCACGACAGAGCTTTGTTGCCACGATCGGATTCGTGAGCAACAAGTAGTGCCAGGCTGATTGCACCAGCATAGAATTGATTGGCGGCAAATTGAGCGCAAGCGCTGTACAAATTGTCATGAGATAAAACACCGGCGACCTCCTGAAATAGTCGAACACTCTCATTCAGAAGTGCCCTTCCGTGATCAGATGAAGGTCCGACGCTAGTCGCTCGTTGCAACTGTTCTTGGGCCCTGAAAATAATGACATCGTCAGGACTACAGAAAGTACCGCAGCGTCTTCTCAAAGCCTCGGCGACTGTATCAACATTTGAGCCTTGGGCAATGTTACGATTCACAATCTCCTTTACCAGCAACTTCGCCAAATTTTTGCCATTATCAGTAGAGAATAAGAGTTCAAATGTTAGTTCTCGGAGTTGTTGTTTCGTTGTATCATCTAGCGCAGCCCAAATGTCATCGACTCGTTCCTCGAAAAACATTTGAACAAAAGATATTCCTTCCACAATGCTCGTATTAAGGATTTGCAGTGAATGCAATGCTTGGTGTTCGCCCTGCAGAGCAAGATCCTCCTGTTGACTTGTGACACGATTAAGACCCTCGGGCCCAGACAGCCCCTCAATGAACGTTTTGTTGTCCTCCAAGAACTTTGACAGTTTCATAAGTTCATCTTGAACAGCGCCTAACTTCTTCTTATCAATTGTTGGTTTTATAGCAACCACCTCCTTGGTAATTTCCATTTTTATGACCGGAGATTTCCAAAGACCACGAACCAATCTAGCCATATAGAGAGCAAGCCCGTCGTGTCTCGAAGAAGGCCGCACGTTCTCAATAGCTTGGGTTGGTCCCTCGACAACCATATTTTGGTCCATAGACGCACGTCCACCATGCTCAACGAATGCTCTCCTAGCAGCTTCAATTGTGTCTGGATCTGCTATCCTCCTCTCGCCAACTACCGAAGCATCGCCGCCCTGTCCACACGCTACGGCTAAAGCAGTCGCGGTCGTTTCCCCTCTACCATATTGTCGAATGAATTTCTTAATCTCCGTTTCTCCATCATCAAATCCACTTCGAATTGCAGAGGCAAATATGTCTACAAGTCGTCGGCGTCGAACGATATGAATCCCAGAATTTGTCATAATTGCTATTTCCGGGGTGGGAAGATCGTACTGAGTTGCGAGTTCATTTCCGAAGCCCAGGGGTTGATCTGAAGCAGCGAAAGGTTTTGTCACAAGACCAATAGCCTCAGCACGACTGCCCATCTCCAGCCAAAATGCCGATTCACAATATCGCAAGCCTTGTTGGGCGGCCATGTCTCGTGCCTGCGCTGCTATCCGACCTGTATCTGGAGCCGACAGGAAAAGGGCATCACTCCCATCACGGGTCTCCTTGGAAACGAAACAGAAGAAGAAACCTGGAGGGTATCGAAGACCTTTACGGGTATGTGCTAGTGCATCAGAGCTCGTCTCGATCGCTGGCTCGAGTCCAGGATAAGGTCTTGTTCCCGGCCGATCAATCCGGGGTGGAAATCTAATGTGTTGAACCTGCATACTTTGTGGAGCTCCCTGGCCAGTTTGGAAACCGTAAGCATAACCCCGAGTAGCACTTAGAAACAAGCGACATCCAGATGTAGTAGTAGCCATAAGATGAAGCTTGAGTCCTTCTTTTGCAGATATAGGACTAATCGAAACGATTCGCATATGAGACGATAAGAGGGGCGAGGCCGAAATCATGTGAGAGATATCTCTCAGTATATCTTGTCGCTTTTTATCAATGACTTGTGTCAAAGTGGTAGCGCTATCCATGTGGAATGTTCGAATGGTGGATTCGGAGGAAAGAGTATATAGTAAGCGACGGGTGTCATCCACAACCATATCCACCACAACCTCAGTCGTCGCGCGACCCCAAGGTATGGGTACCAAAGATGTGTATCCAGGACTCGTGTGATTGAGCTTTCCAGTTTTATTTGAAAACCATTTGTCTTCATTTTGATATGTAAGCTCGTACACCTGGTTAGCTCCTCCCGCGAAAAATATGCGCCCCGTGTCTGTTGATCCTTCAATTACTGTGACATCAAGTCCTCTGATGGAAAGCGTCATGCCGGTTCTGTAAAGCTCTAAATTTCTATTCCCATGCTCATCAACTCCATCTGCGACACCCAACAAAATGATATCTTGAGTGGTTGCGACAACGACAATGTGCGTGATGGCTTCAATGAAAACTCCTTTGCGCGGTATCACCAGTTTCACAGCTCTGATACCATTTGGTTGGTCCTCAAATCCTCGCAGCGTTGGATTTGGACTGGTATAGTCCCATAAGTATAATGCGTTGTCGATAGCTGCCCATGCGTGATTTAACTCCGCAAAAAGCCCCATCGATGTCCCGAAAGAAGCATTATTGTATTGGTCGTAAATCGTATCCGGAATATCGTACATCCTCATCTTTTGGAAAGGGACCCAGGCGGGATCGGAGACAGGAGATGGAAGTTCATAGTCGGACGAGATGCCCTCTGCGAGACTGTTAGCTGTGTATCCTGTACAAACTTTAATGTGAACTCACGCTTGACATAGCTATCAAGATCAGGAAAGCTTGATTCCCTTTGCAGAACTTCGTTGATAGTTTTCGCAGCTCGTGAAATAGGTAATAAGGGTTGCGGTAGAATTTGAGGTTGAATTGGAGGAGGTATTGGGCCGTCTCGAGGTGGAGTTGGCTCACGTCCAGCATGCGGTTGCGGTGGTCGAAAAAGAGGAGGTTGTGGTGGAGGAGGTTGATTGAATCTCGGAGGAGCAGGTGTCATGAAATATGTACCTGGTAAAGGTCTCTGTGGTGTTCCTGGAAGAGCCATTCTTCCTTTTCTCCCTCTTTGGCTGGTTATCAACCAATCTTTAAATAAATACTGTCGCGAGAAGGAATCTTGCAGATGATGGAATTAGAGATTAGAAAAACTTCATGAAGAAAAAAGCGATTGAGTCGTGATGATATGATAATCTTCAAAGTTATGCGATGGAGGCAAATGATTGTAAAAATTCAAAGATGAATCGAGGGCAAGGTTTATATTTGTATACCTGCAGCTGTATATTTTTTCTGTTTTAGAGCTACAACACTCTCTCTAGATGAGCCTCGCGACGCGGTCGAAGCTTCCAGGATAAATATTTATTTGAGGCACGTGACGGGTTGTAAAAAAACAATACGGAGAGTAGAGATTGAGCAGAATGGGGTTTACAACAAATCTAGGTAGGAAATTGAAAGATGATCAATAAATAAGAAATACTCTGCTAGCTAGATGTGTAGGCACGTAGGATGGAATAGCTGTACGCCGTATCTGTGATAGTTTTATTTCAACGTAACAAGGACTTTCTTTTTTACAATTCACTTTTTGAGGAAGTCATTACCATTGCAATTGCTATAGGTAACAGTGAATGAGCGTCATCTCCAACATACCCCTTTTTAATGCTCAACGTGTTGGAAATCGATCCCGGAATACACAGCGCTGAGTATAGTGTCATGTTGATATTGATTGGATACTAGGTACTCTTTCCATCCATCTCGAAAACCCCAGAGAAGATTTAATCTATAGTTCCTTCTCATGAGTTACTCACTGTCATCATGGAGCCAATTCACCCAATTCCTAGCATAAGACATCTAGTAATTTGTGCAATTCGCTCATCCACCACTCGCCTTCCACTCTTCGTTTCGCTCCTCAGCCTGACCAAGCTGTTTTGATTATTGAATCATGCCTTCTTAGCATCCCTTTCGGCTTTCTTCAAAGCTCTGGTTCTGATACTCTGGTGCATGCCTTTATTTTGATCTACTACAAACGACCCCCCAACTCCTAAGGTATTTTCTAACCACCATTGCATTAACGCATGACCCCAAAATGGTGTACTTGTATAAGCCATTTTCTGAGCTCCTCCACTTCTACCAATCTTGGCCAGAGTAGTCTTGACAAATGTTCTTGGGTTTGGAATAAACATGCTGGTACGTCGAATCTTGCTCATTGCGGTAGTAACAAGGTAGCTTAATACTAACTCGACGTCGACGCCTGTGCCCTTAAGTTCGCCTCCAAGAGATGTTGACCATTGTTGTAAGAATGCCTTGCTTCCAGAGTATGTAGCTAGTAATGGAGTCGGTAACCATCCACCAAATGAACCCATAGTTAAGATCAACCCGCGTTTGCGTTGAACCATTCCAGGTGCTACAATTTGAGTAACTCGAAGTGTACCTGTGCAGTTGATGGTAATGATATCTCTTATTTCCTCCTTTGGTGTCTGAATAAATGGCACTGGAATGCTGTGACTTTGTCCAACATTGTTGACCAAGATTCCTACATCAAGTCCATCAACAAGAGCCTTCAACTTTGCATAATCCTCATCCCTATTGGCAGCGAAATCCATGGCGAGAATCTTTGTCTGGATATTTGAACCGGCATATTTGGTTTGGATTTCGGAGGCAAGAGTTTGAAGTTTCGATTCGGTGCGGGAGACAAGGACAATATTGAATCCTTTCTGGGCAAGTTGAATTGCATATTCTTTGCCGAGGCCATCAGAAGCACCAGTCACTACTGCCCAAGTTCCTTTCTTTCCGTAGGTTCGAAGCTATTTAAAGCATGTTAGTCAACTCTACCAAACTGCAACTGTTTGGTACTTCAAGTATCAGGGATCCTTACATTCTTTCCTGATAGGACGAAAAGACTTAATAAAAGCTGGATGTAGCTAATGACTTTGCCAGCGACAATGAAAGCTCCAATACCAGCAAGTCCAGTAAGGACAGCCTTTGGCAGAATAGTATCGAGAACCATGTTGTCAATTGTCAATGAATTGAAGGAAGAGGAAAACAATTCAGAGAAATGTTGAGGCCACCAGGACTTAGAAATAGGTAGGTGACTGGCGACTTTGGACTAATTTTTGGTGAGGGAATCCGCTAAATTTCAGCCCAGCATTCGTTCATGATAAGACCGAGTAGCCTCGTAGCATCTCACTATTGGAGATACTCGAGGCACTAACAATGTCTAACATGATTTGCCAATAGTGCGGGACTACGCGAGCTTAGTTCTCAACCCCTGTACAAGGCTGATCTTTGAACTTTAATTTTTGTTTACTTCGTTGTGCTGACTGGAATCTTCCCATATTTTGATTTACATTGGTGCGATCCTATTATCACGGCACAAACACCTTTCAATCTGATCCACGAGCGGATATTCAAATACAGTTTCTCAACATGAGTTCCCTCACTAGCCTCACCGCATACTTGCCTCAACATGAGGGTGTACTTCCCCAATGGCTTCTTTTCGTGAGTACCACCGTCCTTTCCTCACATATGGTCTCAGCACTAACCTAACCCTAGATCTCCGTAACTTCTCTTTTCAACACTGTCCAATGCTATTTTACTCTTCACTTTAACTCCCAAATCTACAACGCCATCCCCAAATCCAATATCCCACTTGGCAAAGGTACCTCCCAATCCTACCCTTTAACCACATCTGCCACTCCTCTCTCTTCACGCACATTCGGAACATGGACTCTCATCACTGCGATCGTTCGTCTTCAAACCGCATATTATATTAGCAACCCACAAATATATCAATTGGGATATGCGACGTTTATTGTTGCGTGGTTACATTTCATGGGAGAGTGGTTGGTGTTTGGCACTACTAAGATGGGCAGAGGATTGGCAGGACCAGCCGCAGTGTCAACGGGGACTTTGATTTGGATGTGGGTGCAATGGGGATTTTATGTCAAATAAGGGAATGGGATGAGAAGAAGAGACTATATATAATGAGTCGATTTGGATGCAGTAGTTGAGTCTGCATTCAATGCATTCTGGCGGTTTTGAGTATGGTAACAACTATTGAGATCCTTCAAAAGGGGTCAAGTTCTTTCCGAGACTATTAGCTAAGACTCATTACATACGACAGTTGATTTGTACAACAGGACAAGATCCGAATTTTCTCCAAGTCGTGCAAATTCATTTCACGCGAAGTCATATGCCCAAGGTGTATGTTGGTGTGGAATAGGCATTTCACTTCTCATTTTATGTTAATGATATCAGATTTAGATTGCTTTCGGCTGTTAAAAGGCTCTGAATGTTCAGATATGTCTGTTTTCATTCTAGGTCGACTTATTGAGGGATCTGAGTAGAGACCAGCTTAATTATTAGTTATTGTTTTGTTATTTATTTTTTCTTTTTATTGAAAGATTTTTTTATGAGATTTCAGGTTAAAAAATGCCATGTGATGTGTGTATGAAATGCTCGCTGCAAAATTGTTACCTTATTCCTCAGAATTTTGCTCGAGATCGTCTGAATCGTCCTCACAATCGTCTTCAGAATCTTCGTCGGAGACGTCTTGATCGTCTCCAGAGTCTTCTTCGGAGTCGTCGTCAAACTCATCATCTGCATTGTATGTATCGTCGTAAAATTCATCCGAAACCTCGGAGTCGTAGTCAAACTCATTCTCAACCATACAAAGACCTACCATGTTGTAATGAATTTGTATAGTAAAGTTTGAATCGTCCAAGGTGGCAAAAGAGAAGCAGTAAACTTCAGACATGTTGAATAAAGCGCGTCTATCCCTTCTGTGGAGTGGTTGAAAAAGTTGGCTGAATAGCGAAGATTTTCTGAAATACTAGAGATTGGAATCTTGAATACTTGAGAGTGCTTATGTGACGGGGCGATGGTGAGTGAGTTGCTGAGGAAAGATATAAATGCAAGTAACCAAGAGGCATTTTATAGTCATATTGTCGACGTTGTTCATGCGAATCATAACTTTGTCCTTACGGGGCCAGAGCAATGTTATTGCCATTTCTCAACGCAAAATGACATTTTTCAGCTCTTGTTCCTCGAATTTAAGAATCAAGAGTATAATCCTGAGAAGTTTGCAGGAGTAAAGCGTGTTGTTCCCTGATTGTTTGTTAATCATGGACTCCATACAGTGCCTTGCTACCCTGCAATGCTTGTAAGCAATTTGTAAGGAAATTTGTAAAGAGCTTTCACAGTTGATGCTGGAAACCCATCAGAGCGTATACTCAACAAGATTATCATACGACTTTATTGTATGTAGATATAGGTGTAGCAAATGGTGCTAACGGAGAAAAACGATGGGAGACGAAGACGAAAGTAAGAATGGAAAAGAGCACGTCTTAGTCACAACAATATGTGGTATAGGATTATTGTGCCATTGATTCGCAGTTGAATTTGCTGGATAAATTTTAACACAGCCGACGAGCTTGTGATAAAGAAGACTATATAAAGTTCATAAGCGACAGGTAGCAAGAATATTCTATAATTTCATTGTAGTGTAGTCCATTGAGGTGAATAGGGGAGTGCTTGATAAACAAGACACGTTTCTTGAGATCGCTTGAAAGTTCGAAGCTTGAGGCATGAACTATGGTACTTTCGGCCGGAATGTCTTTGGGTAGAGGCAGGTTCGAGATCAACAGTGTTCCTCTTACCCGATCCGACCCCTTAAAATTGCAGTTTGGCGATGTCAACTATCAGTGGAGTGAACTCCCCATATTGCATAGAAATCTGTATTCGATGGAATATGTGGTAATCGGAGAGCAGCTAGAACTTTTCAGGCGGGTGTCCTCGTTTCATTAAACCCCAAATTTATTCTGAGATTCTATCAACCAAATGATGCACGACTGTATTAAGCAGATCTTGTTATAAGATCAAGTCCTCTCATTTTACCGATTAGATTCACGTGATTTGTGGATATATCTCGGCATGCAACAAACGCGGTTTTAGATTGAAACACAGGGATCTCTTATCGATCGAATTGAAAGATACCTACCACTTCCGTCATTATTCAAGAGGGAATCGACATGAATTAACGAATGATGACATGACATGGCGTGCCATGACACGGCATGATGTTCAACGCTTTCTCTAATGACAATTGCCGTCCATCATACATCTCCTCGATATCTTCTCCCTTCATTAGAAGAAGTTACATTGCATAGGTACACTTTTATATTTCCAACACTGTGCCACTGTTCACAATTGTCGCTATTACCTAGCATCTCGAGTTTGATATCTCACCCTACTCGTAGTGTTATATAATAGGACAAAGAAAATAACTACCCACTATCTTCGAGTTCGTTGCATCTGCATCTCACCGAACAATGCATAGGGTTGTTTGATCAGAAAGTCTAGATCGTTTACGGCTACCACGCTCGAAGGTGGTTCATCGGATTTACTCCTGATTCAATATCATTCGACGTACCCACGATCCTTGTATTTGTCTGATGCTTTCCTGCCCTCAAACTTTACAGAGACTTATCACTGGAGAACTATTCGAAATCTCTGATTAACATAAGGGTTGAGCTTGTTATATATAAATTTGCTTGGCTTTGGCCAAAACCATACATTCTTCAATACACTATTTGAGATTCGAAAGTCGACAAAATGGTGAATAGTTTCACCGGAATTGCTTCAATACCTAATGAGGTCAGTGTTTCGTTTTGACTAGCCCTATGAACTAGCTGGCTAACAATATCAAAGCTCCTCATCAATGTCCTTTCACTCTTTTCTACCCGTCGACTTCTTCCTCTCGCATGCACCTGCCATCGTTTCCATGATCTCATAATCCGAATCATACATCATCGCCTCATTGCGGCGGCATCTTTAAAGAATCACAAATTGATCCTTGAATGTTTCCATCCCTCCACGAAACTTATCACCCCATACGCTTTGTGCAATTATCTCGGCACAGATGGACTAAGTGACGACGTTGTTGGAGAGGGAGATGTATATAAAGATGTCAACAATACAGGGAGATTAGGTAAAATGGCCGGTCTATATTCGCGCTTCAGGCCACTTCAGTCTGAAGAAAGAATACGCCATCTGGCAGGTAGTGCTAGATCGACCCTCCTACCAGAATCTGAAGATGGACTCGTATCTCAAATTGTCGATCTCGAGTCACATGAACTTTTCTCGCAACTTTGCACCATCACCAATATCGTTAAAGTTGGTCCGAAACGAGGACTGTTTCTGAGTTGCGTTAACATTGGTGAGGGAGTCATAAGAGTTTTTAGAGACTGGCTGTCAGATCGCGATGAGGCGAATAAGAGGCATATTGACAGCCCAGAGGAACGTGAGAACGGGCTCTTATGGACCGATACCGAGAAACATGTTGGATTGAAATTTAAAGTTTCTAAGTGGGAAGAAGCACCTGCTCCAATCCTGCTACACCGTAATGAGGAAGCTCCTGTTTTCTATAAGCTTCAATATGAAGGTAAGCCGTGTTTGCAAGAGATTGAAGGGAAAGTACTGATGCTTTCTTTCAGAATTGGTCCTCAGAACAACGCAGCTTCTTCTTCATGTCGAAGAATCCTTGACAAGAGAAGTAGGGCACTCAAGTAAAGCAATCGTGATAGGTTCTTGGGATTATTGATACGTTGTTCACCTCGGATCACTTCAAAGAGTACCGGATAACAACAAACAGCGTGAACTACAGGTGCTTCATCATTTGAGATCTTGATCTAAAATACTTACTACATTTTACCTAGTTTTATGATTCACATATACTTTTGAGGGCGTCTATCAGATCTCAGTTTTTTAGAGTATGAATATATTGATGAATGCGAATTATCCAAAGATTGATCAGTGGGATAGCCTAAAGGGACTTTCTCCGAAGGGATGAGTTTAGATGAGTTCAGTAAACTCTTCGTAGGAACCCTTTTAAATTGGATGGACATAGCCTTTTCATCGTTTTGTTTTTTGTCATTATTATTATTATTATTATTATTATTAGTTGTTGTTAGTCGTCTTTAGAGTTATAAAAAGATTCACGGCGGTGACCAGGCCAGGGTACAAAAAGTTTTGGCCTCAGCCCCTTCCAAATTCAACATCACACCTCTAAATTTGAGGGATATCCATTACCATCAGATGAATGCAACCTTACCAAGCCACATTTGCGTTCTTAGGGTGACATTGGTGGTTAATCAACTGCAAGCTGCGCCCACAGAGACTGAAGCTATTCAAAGTAGAGCAAGCAAAGTAGAGCACGTAGATACTCCGTAAAGCTTATTAGATTAGATAAGTACTTGGAGGGAGAAGGTCCGTGCACTTACTTCTTCTAATCCCCCCACGTGCTCACCCCCCGGTGTGAATTAAATAAAAATCTCGCAATTGCAGGCTGTGCTCTGAGAGTCGAGATCCATCCATTCACTCCTATTTATAGTACTTCGTACCTCAATGCCAACCAACACAGCGTTCCTCTCGCTTCTCATCAATCACGTTGAATCTCATCTCATCTATGTTGGTAATCTTAATTAATCTTACCTCATACTCAAAGATCGCGAGTGAACTTAAAAAATGACACCCTCTGAGACATACAAGATGATGTCTTTGTTGTCTTTACCTGCTGTATATTCAACTTCCCGAAATCACTTGACAATAATACTATTTATTAGACTTCCACCCCATTCCCCGCATTCTCGGCAATACATGTAGCGATTGGCTGCAATGTAAGTTCTTGTACCCCATCTTTATTATATCTGGACGGTCTCGGGCATCACAATATCTGCAATAGAAGAGCAGATGATCAATTAAAGTGCCTTTACGTGACGAACTCGAGGTGTAAGATACATTTATATCTTCTTAAGTTTTCTTCCGCACATCACAAAACCTTGTCAGATCTCTCGTTTTTCATTTTGAATCTCGGTAGCAGGGGTATTGGTGTGCTCACCTTCCTCCAGGATGCATAGCAAAAAAAGACAAGGTGGATCTTGTGTGCCCTTTTCAAAGCCCCTTCGTGGAAACCCTTCAGCGACAAACTGTTTTGTATCACGTCGATACCGTTCATCGGGCTAATAGTCATGCAGTGATTCAGAAGGTCTCCTCAACATGCATATAAACATCGAATCCTTTTACCAAAAATACCTCCCTCTTCCGTCCAGTCCCAGATTTCATTCCAATTTAAGCAAAGAAACTGTTTGTAAAGTTGGAAAATGTTTAATACATTAATATTCCTGACGCTTGCTGCCTGCTCATCTGCAGCTCCAGCACCGACACCATCGATCAACACAACTGTTGATCTAGGATACTCAAAATATTTGGGAACCAACAACGGTAATGGCGTCACTCAGTGGCTTGGACTGCGATATGCGGCTGCTCCATTAGGAGATCTGCGTTTTCGAGCCCCTCAAAGTCCCGCTGTAAATGATACCTTACAAATAGCGAACAGGGTGTGCACTCTGCCCACTTCATTGATTCGTTATTACTGACTTGAGATTTACAGCATGGTGGAGTCTGTCACTCCTCGCCTTCGACCTCGCTTTCGTCCAAAACAACTGAGGATTGTCTTTTTGTGGACATCTATGCACCCACTGATGCAAGCAAACTCCACCCTGTCTTTGTTTACTTTCAAGGTGGTGGCTTCAATACCCTTGCTAGCCCAGACTTGAATGCGACTAGCCTAATTGCAGCTGGTCATCACGACATCGTAGTAGTCACGTTTAATTATCGTGTTGGTCCTTGGGGTTTCTTGACCAGTAAGGAAGTTGTAGCGAATGGTGATACAAACGTTGGACTAAAGGATCAACGATTTCTACTTGAATGGGTTCAGAAGAACATTGAGCAAGTGAGTTTTTTCCAATGTCTGGGCTTAATACGTCTACTATAGCATTTGATATTGATATACAACAGTTTGGAGGTAATAAATCACATGTAACAATTGGAGGAGCAAGTGCGGGTGCGGCTGCTGTAGACCTCCAGCTTTCTGCATATGGAGGTCGCGATGATGGACTCTTCCATGCTAGTGCGGCCGAAAGTCAGTCTTTTGGTGCTCAACTCACGGTAGACGAGTCACAATATCAATACGATGGTTTAGTCCAACGTACTGGTTGTGCTGGGCAAAGTGACACACTAGCTTGTTTGAGGGGGTTGGATATCGGCATCCTTGCCAAAAACAATATCAACGTTCCAACACCAGGTGGTGCAGGGGATGATCCGGTGTTTATGTGGTCTAACGTCATTGACGGTGATTTCACTCCTGATTATACCTACAAGTTATTTGCTACAGGGCAATATGTTCAACTTCCTGCGATATTTGGGTATGCCATCTTTACTGTTGCTCAGCTATTCCACAAAGACTAACAAGATATTCTCTTCATTCTAGTGACGACACAAACGAAGGCACAATATTTACTCCTCAGTCCATTAATTCCAGCGTCGAAATGTCCAAGTTCTTGAAAAATAATTTCGTCAAACTTACTGATGATCAATTAAGTAACATCCATGAGTACTACCCTCAGGGACCTCAATATCCAAACGCTGGCACATACTGGAGTGCAGCAGCTCTTGCTTATGGCGAGATGCGCTATAATTGTCCTGGAATTTATCTATCCGGCTCTCATGACTTCTACGCCCCATCAATTGGAAATTGGAATTACCATTGGGATGTTCTATCATCCACAAATGCTGCCAGTGGGTATGGTGTTACGCATACTTCCGAATCAGGTTCTATTTGGGGTAGCAGCGGACCACCAGATTCTGCTCTCATACCATCCATTCAAGCATACTGGACCAGCTTTATTAGGAGCAAAGATCCTAATACGTATAAGCTCAAAAGTACACCCAGATGGGGACAATTAAAGACTAGTAATTATCAGAGGATACTTTTTCAAGCCGAGAACGTTACAGGAACAGCCACTGCAAACGTTACAATGGAAACGATACCAGATGTACAGATGGCGAGGTGTCAGTACCTGTCTAGTATTGGTGCGAGCATCGGGCAATAAGCTTATCATGGGGATTACTTGATTGAATCAGTTTCATTGAATTTCTCTTGTTTATTTCTACTACATACTTTTACGGTCATGGATATTCGGAATTAGGTGTTAGGAAATCACCGTTGGCATGGTTTTGCATACGATGGCGTTTTGGATTTCATGGACATCTAGAATTTCTCTTTTGATACCTACCAAGACATAGCTTATTACCTTTCTGAGTTATGTCCATTTATATCATACATTTATGTCTACTATCGACTTGGGCTGTGATATAACAATCAAATTTCATGCCAGATCTCAACCAAACAAAGGATCATTGGACAACCCAAGAATAATTTCGATCCAGAACTCGTGAATCTCCCCTTTGTCTATCTTCATTCCAGGAATCTATTTCCGCGCATCGTTATTGTCGAAAATATCTTTGTTGTAAGTAACCAGATACCAGCAACCGTTACCATCGAATGTTCCATTCATTCTAGTACTTAATCGAGGCAAGTAGCCTGCCTTAAAATTACATACCCTTTCACACGTGTTATGAGGGGTACTGAATTCAGCTTTACCAATCATTCTCTTTGTTATTTATTTTGTTGTTCTACCTTCACTCGTAGCTCTCCACCTTAACTTCATTTTATCAGTCGATGGCAACTTTCAAATCTCTATCTACATTCTACATCTATGTCCACGATTTCCGCCACAAAACGATCTATAAGCATTATTTTTAATCCGCGTAGTGTGCAATCAATCTTCCGTTCGAACCCATGCATTCAACAAAATCACACACACAATCCAAAAGCTTGACTCGCACAAACCATCCGTTCGAAGCTTCAAGTCTCATCACAAACACAGACATACAATGACATCTCACACAAACGCAAATCCCAGCGCCAGTTCACCTAAACGCAAAATAGCTCAAAGCTCTTCTGATCGCCTCTCTAAGATACCTAAGCTCAAAGTACCAGGCAATACTCCCACTGATCCCTCTCAACCAAACCATTCCCGCTCCAGAAATTTGCCACAATCCATTTCCACCGATGGCAAACATCATCATCATCGTCGTCATCACGAACATCATCCGCATCATGGATTCATTCGTCCGCCTCACGATTCCACTTTATTTTCCCCCACAAATACGAGCTCTTCTTTCCCAAACTTAAGTTTAGGTGAAGGTGTAATTCCGCCTTTCACATCGCCCACTGTCCCTCTCTCACAGAGCCAACCATTCTCCGATCAGGACACACCGACCGGGATTGAAGACGCCGCGGGACTGGGTGCCCCACCAAATCTGGCGAGCGATTTGGAAGAGGCATTGATGGAAGAAGTTGAGAAAAATCCAGGGCTGGCACAAGGGCTTAGAATCGAAGATCTCGCTTCTCAGGGTAATGGAGGAAGTAATTTGACACCAGAAGAAGTGGGCTTTGAGATTGACGTGGATATAAATAATGATAAAGACGAGATCACATGGGAGAGTGATGAGGAGGAAGATGGAGGACAACCTTCGACCGGAGAAAAGGACAAGGAATACGTAGAATCGTCTGTTTCCTCCGCATCCGATTCTCACCATTCATCGGATTCAGGATATGATGAAACGGCGGGGCCTCCAGTTTCGGATACAAATATGGATACAGGACCAGAATATGATGAGGGGTATGTGGAGGGCGGAGGAGACATTCATGGCGTTGAGGCCTCTGCCGAAATCGACTGGAATGATATGTCGAATGATATTGATGCTGATCCCTACGCTGGGGGTGCGTCAAAAATACCAGACGAAAACGATGTACAAATGAATTCTGGTGGTGTATACGGTGAGCGGGATAGTGGAAACGCAGAGTGGGCTGGCCTGGTAGCTTTAGAGCCTGAGGGAGATGAGGCTTTGGACCAATATGAAGGAACTGGAAATGGGGCGCAAAAAATCGGCGAGGACGATGTCTGGTGGTTAAACGAAGGTTGAATAGTGTAGAATGGGTACACAATGGTCGACTTAGTTGGTGTAATACGAGAAGAAAGACGTTTCTCTGCTTTTCGATTGGATAAGGAATCCATCAATTGGAGCTGGTAATGGGGTATATGAGAGTGTCTTGATGGAAATTAAGCCCCAGTTGTGATTTTTCATTGGCAAGTATTGCCTGCAAATAATGTATATGGGTGGTGATTGGGTCTTGGGAGGACGTATCACCCAATAGGTCATATTTCTATCATTAATTGATCTCTTCCCTATATAAATCAGGCACTGGCACGACTACATGTCAAATAATCAAACTGGTCGAGTGTCTCCCCTCCTATCTACTTGTCTTACAATCCACGCATTTATCGCACAGAGATAAAGAAAGGATAATGGATCTATGAAGTACCAGTCTAGCTAAATGTGTAAAGACAAGCCACTCAAGATATTCTCGCATATCAAGAAAGTATAAAATCATAACGGCTAAAATATGCACACCCAACTCATCTTACCTGATCGCCTCATAATTTCACATGAGATAATTTCAATGAACCCTAAAGCATCTCCCCATTCCCCAAATGTTTTCCCAACTTTGGTTTGAAAAAATCATCTTTATTTCTCTCCCCCTCAAACCCACTTCCATCATACCACTCCAGCATTTCCCTCCAACCCTCCATCCACTCTTCCAGTAGCCACCCTTGCGCAGCCCACAATTTCTCATGAACCACCTTCAATTTCCCCTTATCCTCTTCATGGGGAAAGAAACCTCCCCATTTCCTCTCCAAGGGTGTCACGGGAAACGCGCCATCTTGTTTAAACTGCCATGCAAAGAATGCTTGATCTGCCATATTCGTATTATACATATTATACCTCTGATAATTTTGTAAAAACCTTCTATAAATTAATTGACTCGGTGTAAACACCATCGCTCCCACATTGATCTCGACCGGAATGCCGGGAAGTTGAGGTATTCCCGAGAAGATAAATTCTTCACCATTACAACTGGCTGATCCATCAGGGAAAAGATCACTTGTTTCTTGCTTGAGTGAATTGCAGGCTTTGGGATCAACCAACTCAAACATCTCATCAATATTCTCCAACGGAAAAGCATCCGCGTCCAAAAATAGTATCCGATCGAAATCCGTTTGTGCCCACATTTGTAACTTGGAAAAGGTATCTTTCCATCGCGAATAGATTGGCTTGCCTTCTCCATCGGTTAAATCCTTTCTACTAGGGTTCCAATCTAATGGACCCAATTCTCTGACGATAGCTCCTGCGCCCGCAAGTAACTGTCTTTGTTCTTGAGTGACATGGGAAGCAACAAAGGTGATGAATGGATAAGCATGAGTTTTGGAAGACGATCGCCAAAGAACGCGATAGATGAGAGATTGGACGGCCATGAAATAGGGGTCGCGAATGGAAGGATTATGCGTATTCATGAAAGTTGCATAGGCGAACCTTGAACCCACTGGCATCGCGGGGTCATAGTTGTGAGGCCATTTAACTGCGAGACTTTTGAGATCGACAGTGGGAAGAGGAAGGGAGAGGTCATTTTGGAAGGGATATTTTGTGTCGTCGAATGCGGAGCTGCTTTCTACAGTAGGAGTTGAGGAACCGGGAAGTGAAGGCGGGGCTTGTGGTGGGAAATTGAGATTGAGGGGGACCTCTGCTGGTAGTGGTACTTCAGCTAGCGGACTGATTGAGTTTGGACTCGAAATTACTCCATCGATCGGCTTATGAAAGAGTCCACTATCTCCCTGCTGTGCCGCCCAGTTCAATTTCGCGCGATCATACGTTTCTTTTATTGTCGAATGTGATCGCCAAAGTATTCCGGCAATGACAATGAATAAACAAGCAAAGCTTAAACGGCTGCGACGCATGATAGATAGAAATTCATGAATCGTTTATATTGTTGATAAATTTTGCGGAGTTCCAAGAGAAACTGAAAGGAACTCTACCAACACCTTTCATGTAGATATATTGGAGGAAGCAAAACAATATATTGAAGAATACTGCGATCGAATTGCGACAGAAATGCAATTAAATCCGTACCTTATCTATCTTATCCATCTGGGATATTTGCATCCCATTATATGCATGATGGTGTCACTAAACTAAGTACTGTAGCTGTAAGCTTGGAAGCTTGAAGATTAGAGCAACATCGGCCGAGGTACCAGGCGTGTTTAGGGCTTAGACTTACTTAACCGCCCCTGGAAACTTACGCCTATTGGTGGGCATTATGGTGGTCAAGCTTTGGACTCGATTGATTTCCTTTCATGTGCTCGCAACTTCATATCATGATCTACAGGCTCCATGCTATGCATATTAATTTATGGTATCAGTCTTGTCCAGGGATATGTACAGATGTAGTAGTCATGAAGCGTGGGGGAAAGTCAAATCTGTGTAAAAGCAGCGAAAGAATTCAGTGACACACTCACCATTTTCTTCTTCACATGAAAACCAAATTGTAAAAGCTGGGGTAAGTTTGCGGGTCGGACTGGGTGGATAAGAGGCTCAGGGGTTCCCCGCAAGTGCAGATGCAAAAGCAGCGTTGGCTTCTGTTTGGTGCTAGGATTGCATATCGACTTATATCTTCTGCCGATGGCCAAATATGTATGATGAATTCGCCGAATTTTCTCTCCCAGTCGAATAGTCTGACGCGTCGAGTGTGCAGCTTACGAAGTTGTAGGTGTATGGTTGGAGTTTTGTTGATGTTACGCGAAATGGTCTCAGGGGTAGAGCTAGCTATGATCAGGTAGATTCAGTTTCTGGGTCGGATAATCTTGCATTATATCAAAATTATCAGCCTCTTTCAATAGCTCCAGCATTGAACTTCCATACTATATCCTGATCTCGACACTTATAATGTCCCTTGGAACCTGGACTGGTACTAAAGACCGGTAACCAAGACGATGCCCAACTCGACTATTCTCCAGCCATGCCCTGAATTTTGCTTCCTTACCCCATTTAAACAATCTGGGGACTCCTCTAACTCTCTTCCATAGAAAGTACCAGATTTTCATATCCAGCGCCGAAACACTTCGTTACAAGATTGACTGTCGGAGTACTCCTTTCGTCATCATCAATTGTAATGCGAGGTCTTGCTCCTGAGATTTCAGCCACACTCGTTAGAAGTGATTCAGTCCACTCAACTCCCTCCTCTGCATCAAATTTACTTCTAGCAAACGGATTTTGCACGAAAATTTCGAATCAACGTACGTTCACCAATAGCGGAAGCCATAATTCGAGATTTGCTATTGAGTATTCTTTCAGTGGGATTCGCCGCTCGCATATCATGTGTATATCACGAATATGCTTCATATTACCGGCATTTAAAATACATGGAGCGCTGTGGTTGAACCATGAAGGACTGTAGAAGAGTAAAAGGAATTCATTGTGCCCATACAGAACGTCGAGAGCTTCATCACTGATCTGTTGGGACACGCGGAGGAGGCCAACGGTGAGCTTTTCAATGTGACATTCAGGCAGCAAAAAATGGGTTGAAAAACCCGTGTATACCTCACACTCCGAGGATATATGAATGCGAAGAGGACGGGAATTCCTCGTTGGGTGATACGGGAACTGAATTTCCATGGGTTTGCATTTGAGCAATTGCACGTAAATCATTTGGCGGATCTCAAGTGGTAAGCGTAAGAGACCGGGAAGTTCATTTTTTGACCGCGGTTCGTCATTTGAAGACTGTTCAAGCCTCGAAAGTGGCTCATCATTTGATGAAGGAGTTTCTGCATCAATTTTGGTTTCACGTACAACTGAAAGTTGCGGGGATTTTTTCTTCCAAAATCTGGATATTTTGAAAGACATTGAGAAGATGCAAGCCACATAAGTTCATGAGGGAGGATATGGTCAAGAGTAGATGTTGATATCTGTTCCTGGTAGAAAAAGAGGAGGCCGGGCTTATGCAAAATTCTCACGTGACTAATGATTTGGCCATGTCCCACTTTGACATGCCAAACCGATACTTCAAGTGTCTCCCATCTTCCTTAATTTCTTCCAACTAGTGAAACATTAAAGCCTATCTTGTAGCGAAGCAATTTCGCGATGGGCTAGAACAAACGACGCTGGGCCGACGATTGTGGACTTAATAAACATGTCCCCCGAACTCCCGAACCCCGAATTCTGTTTGTATCATGTAACCTGACCAGCTGGACTTCCAATGCGGACTCAAGTTATCAAGCTTAAATCATATCATATTGAATATCAATATACCACATTTCACATCATATCAACTCATAATTCGCAGCTGGGCCCCAATCAACAAAGCACATCACTTGAGTGTCTCGTGGCTTAGGAGCACTCGGTCGTGTTTTCTGACAGCTGCGAACAATGATAACTTTACTTGTTCAGATGAAGAAGCCTCGTAGTTTCTGCTTAGAAATATTAGGTCTGTCGATTTGAGGGTTGATGTCGAAGTCGAACATGATCATAGCGTAGTAATGTTTCGGGTTTCAAACCTGCGTCTGAGCGAAATGGCCACATATTATGAGGAGCTTTATCCCATCATCATCCGTTTGCTATTTGTTCTTTATGTTTTTAAACTTGAGATTCATGGCAAGAATAGGTTTCCGGCTAGCGCTGACCGGTGTAGTCGTCGGTACTATTTTCTATCAATTTATTTACAAATCATTGATCCTTGGCACCTTGGGATACAATCGCGCTTTAGAACCTTTCCTCAACTTTGATGTCGAATGTGAGAAGATTGATGATGTAGGTTTGGCTGGTTGTGCAGATATGTGGTTGCACCAGGAAAGTGGAATGCTTTATATGGCATGCTCAGATACAAGGGGTCGAGCTGAGTGGTTTCCGAGGTATGCTCCTAGCATGTATTTTTAATTCTTACAAACTAAGTCCTTTAGTTTGAACCATCTAAATGCATCAGGACGCAGTTTGTCTGATCGAATTGCCATCCTGGATACACGTGGAACTGGCCCTATCAAGAGTCGATTGACATGGCTCCAAACACAAAATTTTGAAGGGATAAATAACGATGGAAGACTTAATCTTCATGGATTTGATATCCGGGTAGATTCGAAAAATAACGAGCAGCTGCACATCGTTCTCGTCAATGATCGCCATCTAGAAGATACTGGAAAAGCAGGTCCTTTCAACCAAACCCAGGCGGATTCAAATAGTACGATCGAGTACTTTGTAACCACATTGGGAAGCAAAACCATGAACCACAAGCAAACCTTCACGAATATCGATATAGATACACCTAGGCACGTGGCTTGGGTCGATGAGCATTTATTCATGTTTACGAATGCTCATAGCTTGAAGGGTAGTTCGGTAGGTTATCTCTAATTTGGACACGAAACTCACGCTAATCTTTGGTCTTTAGCGAGGATATTCCAACCTCGTTCTTGGAGGTGGAAGCATTGGTTATTGTATGCCTCCTTCCACAGAATGCGGTGTGACGAAATCTCCTGGAAACCTCAAAGTGCCCAATGGGATAGCACTCGGCCATGACAATCTACTCTATGTTCCTTCGTCTATCTCTGGTCAAATTCAAGTATTTTCTTTGGAACCAGAACAGCGTCTCCGAAAAGTCGATACTATCAATCTCCCATATCCGATCAATGATATAAGTGTCGACAAGAATGGAGATATTTACGCTGCCACTGTACCTGCCTTGCACAAAACATTGAAAAACTCGCAGAATATAGAGGCCAATGTTCCAACCGCAGTGTTTAGGATCATTAAATTAGGCGAGATGGGCGAGGGAGAAGGATGGGGTTGGAATGTGGTTAAAATGATGGAAGATGACGGGAACACTTTACCAGCTACGACGGTTGCAGTTCACGATACCCAGACTGGTAAAATGTTCCTAGGTGGCGTGTTGGATCCTTTCATTTCGATATGTGAAAGAGTGAACGGAGAGAGCTTTAGTGCATATATGGAAATATTGAACTTCTAATAGACGGTTAATTGATCACTTCGTTTGAATTTACAGGTTCCCACATTGGGTAGGTTCATCAAGAAAATTGAATCAAATGATAGCTTACTTCTACACACTCCTGAAAATCTGAGTGCCAACAAAATCTATCGAAATCTCAGAATCTCAAAATCACTTCCTCTCTCACTCTGTACTCTTCGCCGTATTTTCAATGAAATCTTTTACAGCACTGAAGTATAATATACGCTATGAAGTTGGCTCGCATATGCGTGGGGTGGGTGTTAAGACTGACAGGGAGATTTCTCATAGGAAAGTCTACTACATTAAATTTGATGTGTGCGGCATAACCTCCTAAATTTCGCAAATGCAATTGGGAATAGGTAGGTCTACCTAAATGAATCATTCATATAGTCTGAATCTTTTAGGTAGTGAAATGGCTTGATGGTAACCAACTCTTATTCTTACTATTTGTTGTAAATATATAGAGAGCTTATCTATATGACTTGCTTGGTGAGCGTCGTGGAAGCAAAATTATGTTCTATGCTAGACTAGTCAATTTATTACTACGTTCGTCTAGATTACGAGCTTTTCACAGAAATAGAAGCATTGGTAGCGCACTGATTTTGAGTATTGAGTATCGGGTATTATTAATATGGACAGAGAGTCGTGTCCCATCTATTATAGGAAATTGTCTCTAGCTCCATCAAAGGCATTGTCTCTCCTTCTATACACTCTCCCAAATATCTCCAGTCTTTAGAAGCTATAATAAAATTTGATAGCCACCGACTTGTGGACTCATGCCCTTGATACTAAAGTCTCTACTTAAAACTTGAGCCTATCGTAAATTCGATTGGATATAAGATTAAAAACTCAGCCGCCTTTTCAGAGCTCATTCATCTTGGTCACCAATGTTTGGTAAAGATCAACATCACAACCAATGCATTCGAGATACTCGTAGTACATTGAAACACCCGTGTTGTCATCAAGATCATTCTATGCAAGTTTATTAGCTCGCCGCTTAATGGAGTGGAGATATACATACTCTTTCGAAAGCCACTAAGATCTCATCTTTTGACAGATTTTGAGCCTCTTCGTCTGTAATAGATCTCCTTAATACTTCGAGGCCCTCCTCCAAGTTACCACGTTCATTTGTATAGCTTGTCATCTCCTTTTTTGATGCGTCCCACAAGCCGGTTGGAACTTTAGGCCACATTTTCTTCAAAATTCCGACGGTCGGACCAGACTTCAAACCACAGGTAGGAAGGTTCCCAAGCCTACTTTCCCAGTAGTTTTTGACATGTTCAGGAACTTCCAGCATTTCGTTGTGTCCGAGAAAGTCAGATTTCATAACTTTATGTGTTCCGTAATATTGAAAACCCGAGTGATCGCTATCACGAATGAAAAGAGGAAATCGCTTGATAGTTGAGAAATGTAGCTCTGGTGTTATCTGGACACCGTGTGTGCCAGGAATACGAGGAACGAGGGGGTCAAATTCGCGATTTAGCAACGCGTATAAATGTACCTGCAAAGCTCGTCCTATTCCCTTCGACTCAAACCAGCAATTTGCGATGGAACTTCCACCGAGGCAATTCTTCAGAAAGTGGTAAGAGAACGCTGTGTTTGATTGAGGGGGAAGCTGTAAATCTATCGATGGAAACCTTCTGACGACGGCCGGCATTGCCATTCCCCATTGAGCGATGACAGATATCCGAGACTCTTTCGTATATATACTCTCCAAAAATTCAACTGTGGATTCAGTAGATTGCCGTGGCAATGATGAAGATTCCAATTCTTCGCCGGCACTCAAGGTACTACTCCTGTCGTCTTCTACCGTTTCCCGCAGAGGCGTGCTAACATTGCCAGTAAATCAATGTGCTATTCTGAATCCATTTACAATATGCGCAAGGCGTCGAGATAAAGAAAGCACCGAAAGATGTGCGTTTATGATCGAACGGACTTACGCATTATAGAGATCAACATTGGTATCTAATCCATGCTCTAGTTTCACGGGAATCGTCGTATTGTCGTCGTCATCAGTCAAGTCGATGACAGCTGGCGAGCCCGATTTGGTTTTTGAACCCGCAGTATTTCCATTTTCCAACTTTGCTACTTGCTCTCGTAATCTAGATAATTCAGCAAGAACGAAGTCCATACCCGGCAGAGCATTTTCGATAGGTTGAGCCGCTTGAGCAATACTTGTAGAACTTCTTCCAGGAGCTTTCGGTGGAAGAGTCTCATTTGGCGAATCAATAATGGCAGCATCTCTCTCACAAGACTTAGTAGTGAGCTTGCGCTTTTTGGTGCCGTTTGAGGTGATTTCGGGCATTTTGTGGCTTGCTCTGGAGAGTGTAAGTATCAAAGATGAGTTGAAGCACCAAAACAAGACATGAAATCAGAGTTAGTTGACCAAGTTAGTTTGTGAGCAAGGTGTGCGAGTATTCAAGAAACATTCGATGATGAAGATGTAGTCTTAGATATCCTACAAGTCACGCTGAGGTAACATAGAGTTCAATACCTCGTTAACAAAACAAAAAGATTCCCATCCTCGAGCCATCCGTCCCCATCGGCGGGGTTTAAAAGCTTCAGCACAGACCACCTCCACATCGCGTCCGCGTTCTTCAATCCTCCTCCCATCTCACTCACAACCTCAATTCAATATATCCTCAAAATGTATTCTTTCCTCATTCGCCTCTCTCCTCACTGATAAATGAAATGCCCATCTGTATCGAGTGTCGCTATCCGACTACCCAACTCTATACCGAGTACTCCGGAGGATCAACTGGTCATGGAGTACGATTAACCGTTTGTAAGAATTGTGGACGATTTTGCGATAAATATGTTGAGCATGATTTTGTGGTTTTGTTTATTGATTTGGTTTTGATTAAGCCGCAGGTTTGTTTCTCTTGCTTTAACCTTATGACATTCTTACACACACATATATATGTTTGAGGTAAGGGAAGGCTAATAGTTTTGGGAACGGAAAGGTTTATAGACATTTGTTGCATAATACTTTAATGAGAGAACATGATCAATTTGACGTATGATATCTCCTTTCTATGGTACAAATCTTATATTGACATCTATCATCTAAGCCTTCCATAATCCGTCTCGGTGTCCTTCTCCTCCTCTTCGATGTCTACCTAACATGGGCACGTATCGAAAAGCAAACTTCCGTGCCCATTTCCGCTCCAATCGAAACAGATAATACGAATTTCCTCCGTCTAGCCGCTCAACCCATTGTATTCCAATACGTGTTCTTTCTGATCCTCTGCGCGCTCTCAACCCTAAGCTTTCACCTCTCTATCCGCTTCCTCACATCCTCGCCACTTTCGCCTTTAGTATTCCTCGGTCTCCTGCCAAAATACACACGTCCGAATTCCGTATCTACAGCGCTACTAGTCTCGTCTTCTACAAAATTATTCCCTATTTTGATGGTAATATGGGAGTATGACGTACCGGCTGCTGCGAGAAGTTTAGGATGGGCTGTCGTTGCGAATAATGTGGAGGCTTTGAAAATATTACTGGATTGTGGATATGGGACTGCAGCGATATTAGCGACGGTTGGAGCAATTAGTAGGTGGATGGTTGGGAGGGGGATACTTTGGGCGGTGGGCTTGGACGGGGTTGACACCGTTGGGGATTCAGGGGTAGCGGCTGATGGAAAGGCGCTTTGGGCGGTAGTGGAACTGGGTAGAGAATGGGGTGGAAGGCTGGGCTTGGGGTGATTGAGGAGAGTGAAGAGTGGAGGGAGATTCATGAGACAATGAATATGAATGCTATATATCCCAAACATCATAGATGCTTGATATGTAAGGGGCTGACAGTAGACATTCAGGGGGGAATGGTGCACTATTGCACAGCACGATGGTATGCTCATAGATTTACATTTGCCAAGGTGAACTAAGCATCTGCAATTCCAACTTCACTACAAAGGTACAGAGTCCCGCAAGGTATGCCTATACTTCGAGGACCATATCAAGATCCGGCGTTCGAGCGCAGCGAAGAAACTGGGGGTCTTGGGGCTTGACCGCATCAAAAACAATCAAATAAGAGAAATAGGTATCGCTCCGCTGAAGTCCTGGAGGCCATTGCGGTGGAGGCGGACTAAGGAGAAGCTCAATTCAGTGCCTGATATATCAAAGTTTCCATTTCCACAATCAATTCCTATAAGTATACACGAGTCGCATTTCATTCCCCCATTAGAGTCGATCCCATCCCATGAACGCCAAATAATACATCTCATTCTTTTTCATTCTCTTTCGCCATCATGCACGTCCAACTGTAATGACCACTCAACTCATATGTTTTGCATAGTCTGGTCTTAAGTCTCCTCTTCTGGGTACGATGAGTGGATGCCATTGCGCCAAGAACGTAATCGCTGTTGTCAATGTCAGTATAGTTCTTAGGCTCATTCCTTCTATTTCCTTCTCCGTGTAATCTAAATTGATGCGATGGGATAACGTACCCCACATAAGATAACAACTTGCAAAAGAGAGGATGAGAGAACTGCGCCAGATTCTGTATACCAACAAATTAACCACCGATATTTCAGGAAAATTGTCCATATCCATCTATCCATTCATCCGCGAATAGTTCAATACACTCTATCGGGACGCGATAGATACATACGTTTGATTTTCGCCTTTAGGAGAAAGGAACCATGCTGCCGCAGAAGCAAGCACAACAATGATGAGGCCAATGACGATACTCCAACTATTCAATTCATCTTGTTAGCTATGGTTCTGATCCCGCGGTTTCAGAATATGATTGCACGAGTGTACAATGAGCCATACCCGTTTGCCATGTTGATTTTGTGATGATGAAGTTGTGAGGTCTGGATTCCGAGGGTTTGGAGTTGCTTAAGGCGGTTGTCTTATTCGAGGTTGGTGATTAAATGATGGAGCTTGGTTCAAGGTTTCCAGGTACTAATCGCGCTAATGATTTGGCTTGGCGCGTCAGCTCTTTCTTTTTCGTTAGACATAAATAATTTATGCGATAGATTCTACCTACTTAATTATCATTTCTGCACTGATTATTGTTGATCTAACGATATTAAGTCGATTGTTATATATAGACATATTTTTTATGTTTGGATTTCTATATTTATGCAATTGAATACAATATCAATTCAAATCTTGCGTTACTAATTCTCAAATTTCAAGCCAGCCTCTTGTCTAACAGCTCCATAAATAGCAGCAATATCACCAGCTTCTCCCTTATGGTTCTTAACACCCTCCAAGTGAGCATCTGCGACCTCGAGAGCCTTCATCTGTGTACCGGCGCTCTTAGCCAATGCCATAGCATGTCTTGCATCTTTTCTAGCTAAATCGACAGCAAATAACGGGTCCTCCCTCTTGTGATAATCGCCCGGTAACATTCTACCAGAGTATGCTGCATATGGACCTGGGAATAAAGCCTCAATGAATTGATGAAGATTCTTGACACCCAGTCCAGATTTCTCTGCAAGAACATGTCCTTCGGAAAGAGTCTCAACCATATTGAAAACAAAGGTATTTCCAATAACCTTCAGAAGCGAAGCTTTTCCAACTGGTTGTCCACCAAAATCAATAGCAGCTCTGCCAATAACTCCCTTAGTATATGGCTTAACCTTCTCTACCGACTCTTTCGGACCAGCAAGTACGCAGATAAGTTGGCCACTTTCCGCCATAGCAGGAGCACCGAAAACAGGGCATGCAACAAAATCACCCCCAGCGGCCCCAATCCTCTTGGCCAAATCTTCCGTGGTGTCTGGGTGAACAGTTGAACAGTCTACGAAAAGTTTTCCAGCAGCGCCATTCTTTATTCCGGCATCGATCGTCTCGTTAATAGCAGCATCATCTCCTACACATGTGAAAATGATATCGGATTTTGAGACAAGATCGGTAATGGAAGAAGAGACCGTGGATTTGCCGGATGGGAGGGAAGAACTGAGATCTTCTGCACGTTTGGTTGTGCGATTGAAGATTATTAGGGGATTATCGAGGTTTCCTTTCTCGACGAGGTTCTTGCACATGCCCTGTGATATCTGTGTCAACTATCGTCTATCTCCTTGAATGAAGTTGCGGGGTAGTTAGTTTTGGGGAACTGACTCTACCCATGTTTCCAAGACCAATCCATGCCAATTGAAGAGCCATCTTGGATGAGTTTTGTGTGGTTCGAGAGATACGAGATTATACGAAGTAAAATACGATAATGTGTAAATGATGAAGTATGAAATTGCTCTCTCAATTGGGATTTGGGACGTCTTTCATGAGCATTTATAAAGATACGTACCAAACCATTCGGTCCCGATATTGGATGCATGATTAGGTACATACTAGGTAGATTGTGATACTACTATATCGGAGTTACAATTATCACCTAGGTCGGAATGAAGCCGTTTGGTCCCACTGTTGACAAAGCAAAGGAAGACTTTTGGGATAAACGCCGATTTCACTCGCTCATTGTAACCGGATACCAGTTCTTCAGTCCTTCATACTTGTTTTGTTGGAAGAACAGCGCCTCCTTTCACCTTTTGCGATGTGGTTGTTAGTAGAGTATTGTAAAGGAACAAACAAGTGCGATATATATAATTCCGAGAAAAATGAATACTTTCCATAAGTAAAAACCAAGATATTTGCAGTATCGGTATCTCAGGTACACTTGCAAATGACGCTCCGCTGACTCTGCGACGGTCACTGCCGTGGAGCCAAACTATTTTAGACTACCATGCAAACGCATATTAGCATGTCGCGTTCGATCTGCTGCAGCATTCATTACCTAGGATGCAGTTTGAACATGCTTTTTCCCCTGGAGCGAAGCGAAAGAGCCTCCACGGCAGTGGCCCAACGCAGCGTCACATGCAGGTAGAATCTTGAAATTGTTCTACCCAGAAAAGTTGACTGGGCATTTCAAAATTATATGTATATCTACCAGTATTATCTCTTCAAAGAGGAACCATCATACAAAACCAAGTATCTGATGCCAAGTACCTAGGTATTATTTGCACACCCTGTCTCGGCTGTACAGCCTTATGATTTGATTTCATCAGATAAGATCTTGTTTTTATGACGCCAGCTCGAAATGAGCCAACAAATTCGTAGTTCTACTAATAATGCTTTTTCATTTTTACACTTTCACGTGTGAGCTTCCTATCCCCGTTCGCGTTTATCGAAAAGCGTTATCGGATGACTGGTGTGGAGATATGAATCGACTTTCGCACAAGCACATATTATCTATTACTTCATATAATGAAAATGCCTCTCTTTCTTTGTTATTATTCTCAACAATTTATCTTCAACTTGAAAGATTGTGATTCCAATATTCTCCCTTTTGGATTGCTTTCAAATGATTTCTTCTGAATAATTCAAATCAATATGCAATATGTTATTGCAAAATTTAGCCTTGAGAAAGGGCAAAGAAGCGGCTGGTCATAACGTGAGTCAAATGGTTATCTCCATGGTGAGACATTTACTAACATTCTACAAAGATTCAATCATTGACAAAACATGGGAATTATTTGGTTCAAAGTAGTGATAGAAGACGCACATATACTTCCAATCAATCTGCGGCTAGTAAAGTCAGGGAAGAATTGGCCAAAGAAACTTGCGAAAAGCTTTCGAATCAACATCAAGCCAAGAAGAAGGCTAAAGCTATTGATAGAGTGGGATATATTCCATTGAACCATTCGATTGAAATACTTACAAACTTTAGGACTTCTTTCTATCGGTCCTTGGTTCTTCCGCAACTAAACGCGAAGCTCGCTCTTACATTCAAAACTTCAAACCTCTAAATACTTCTCCTGCAAAGCCGAAATCCCAAGAGCCTGTCCAACAAATCACAAATGAGAATGGCGTGAACTTGGGAAGCATTTATACAGCAACAAGGGCCGTGGCAGAAAGTCCAAAGTTTGTACAACATCCAGCAGTCTCACAAACTACGTTGGGCGGCTCCATATTACATGTTGCTTTAGTGAAAATTAGAGCTCCACAGCTGCTAGATGACGAAACATTGAATGGGATTGGGAAAACTTTATCAAAACTGTGTAGACTTGGACTAGTCAGTACTGTTGTGGTGGATTGCGAGGATGGATCCGATACCCACCTGAAGGTATCTAAAAGCGAATGGAGGAATCGGGTTAAAGAGCAAGCCGCTCGTGTTGTGACTGCCATTGATTCTAGTGAGACAGAAGCACGGCTAGTGGACAATGTGATAGGAATTGCAGAAAATGGACCTGATGTCGAGCAACAACCATATCTGAAAGGCAGGGTGCATGTCAAATTTAGGGAGTTATTAATGACGCCATTGAGACGAGGAGTACTCCCGGTGCTACCTTCAATAGGGCATACGGATGCCACTCAGGCGGCAGTATCAATCACCGCTAGTGATGTTGCCTTGGCGTTGACCCGAGAATTTGCTGGAATCTTACCTCCGCAATCACCAGATGAACATCCTGATGTTGCCAAAGAGCGCTTACAAGCCTTACAAAATGAGGTATCGCTTGATCGTCTAATTTTGATCGATCCTCTTGGCGGTATTCCAGCTTCGGATCGTAAAAACGGTTACCACGTTTTTCTGAATATGGAACAAGAATATGAGCTAGCGAAGCAAGATCTCATGAAAACAGGAGGATTGTATAGCGAAACGTCCAAGCAACCAACACGTGAAGAAGCGGGCTCGAATCCTAATGTTGGAGATGGTACCCCTCTTTCAAGCTTTACCGAACAAGAATCTGACGAGCTTAGAAATTCATCCTCGCAGCACAGCGGTTCACCTACACAGCAAGATCAAAGGATGAAATTTCATTTGGATAATTTGGAATTAGTTCGAAGTGCTTTGGCCATATTACCTCCTAGTTCTTCAGCTTTGATAACTACACCTGATGAAGCCGCGAATTCTGGAAAACAGCACGAATTTAAGGCCGCTGGGGTCGGTACACGACGACAACGAAATCCATTGATTCACAACCTACTTACCGACAAGCCAGCATACTCTTCATCCCTTCCTGTTGGAAGACTAGGCCCAATGGATAAGAACGAACCAATTACACCATCAACTAAATTGGCCCCAGCTACTTTTGCAAAACATGGAATGCCAGTGACTATTTTCCCAGATCCAAGAACCACCCCTTGGCAACCACCTATCGCTGGCGTTCCACAGATAAGCTTAACTGATCCTCAAATTGACCTAAGCCGCCTAGTACATTTGATCGAGGACTCTTTCAATAAGAAACTGGATGTTCAGGATTATTTAAGACGTGTCAATAATCGTATAGCTGGAGTCATTATTGCAGGCGAATACGAAGGAGGAGCATTACTGACCTGGGAACTACCACCCGGTGTTCCAGACGATGGAAGTGAAGAAAGTCGTAAGCGAATGGTGCCATATCTTGACAAGTTTGCCGTCTTAAAGAGAAGTCAAGGATCGGGCGGTGTTGCAGATGTGGTTTTCAAATCTATGGTGAGAGATTGTTTTCCTGGGGGAGTTTGTTGGAGGAGTCGTAAGGTAAGAAATATCTTGAATCCGTGGTCTTGATTTCGTGCTTGGTATTAATGAGACGACAGGATAATCCAGTAAACAAATGGTACTTTGAACGCAGTAGAGCTACGTTAAAATTGGCTGATACGAATTGGACGATGTTCTTCACAACGCCGGAAGAAAACATGGATCAGCAAACATTCCAAGACTATGAAGCTGTTTGCAAGGTCATTGAACCTTCTTGGGCGGATAAGCAGGGAGTTCAGGATTGAACTTTCTACATAAGTGTTGAAGGAATGGATAGTGTGGAGCTTGATATACTCATGAGGTGCCTATGAACCAGACTTAGATGCGTCTCGCAATCGCCAAAACATAATGCATCCCTTGGAAGCGGACTCTAGTTTCGGCAGAATGCTTGATACACTACATCATTCCAACATAGATGGTAAGAGTGATTTTGAATATCGAAGTAAAGATCGCTATGTGATCGGCGTCACACTTATCAAACATATAATTTAGGATTCTTGGACGTTGGGTGCCCCGAATGATTTTGGACTACCTGAGGCTGGTGAAGCGAGATGGGAGTTTGTTGAGGGGTGAGTCGGACGTTGGTGGATGTTGTCAAAGCGGGAAGTGATATACACAAGCTTGTGGATCCATGTAGTTACACTTGAAGATACCCTCGATCGAATATTGACTACCAGTAATATATACTTCGCTAATGAGGTTAAATCTTGCTATGAAGGTTTTCATAGTAGATAACGGATTTCTTTGAATACTAAAAAGCAATGTGATATGACACCCAGTAAACAGAACCCAGGTGCAATATGAATAGAACTGGTTATCGTGAATGATTATTCCAAATTTACTATGTCAAGAGTTCGTTTCAATATGAAACAAAACATTTCAGATAATACCCGTACCCAGTTCCCATTCTCGAGCCATTCCACTGTTATCAGTTCTCACGTGAAGATTAATTTAGGCGAAACCTTTGGAAATCAAGCTGTCACTTCCATGTGCAGTCGCAACGTCAATCTTTACTGCCTCATAATTAAACAAAACCTACCAGGTATTCAATAATCCAAAGAACAAGAGCGCATATTCGATCACAATAAACATACATACAATACAGTAAATGAACATGGATTTCTCCAAGTTCCAAGCCTTTGGCAAGAATGTCTCGTCAGTATTAAGTTCTTTCCTCCCTTTCTTCCAGATATATGTCATTGTGGTTTATTTACACCGAAGCTAATCTAATACCTCAATCAATAGAGCTTCATTCACACCCTTCGCAGCTCGAACCCAACAATATGTCAAAGAGAGATTGGGCCAATCTGATGATAAGGTGATTCGATTTAATCATGCGCTGTGGAGGGAAAGGAAGAAAATCGTGAATTAATACTAAATGTTATGTTATGATAGACACAACTCCCTCCCGATTATATTGAGTTGGAGAAAAGGGTCGATGCGTTGAAGAAGGTGCATCAGAAGATGCTGTCTGTTACTTCGAATTTCTCTCATGAGGGCTATGATTACCCACAAAATTTGTCGGAATCGGTAGGTTCTTTTCTATTTACACATTCAATATACAATTCAAGAATAGCAAATGACGCTCCGCTGGCTCTCCCGGGTCCGCTGCCGCGGGGGCTGATTATTTGGGGGCAATGTTCGAGCGCAGCGAGTTACGGGGAATGGGGAGCTTATACCCATGATGATGATATCATCAGTCTTTTCTCAAAACTACTGGTTACAATACATTTGCTAATCTATTGTTTTACCAATAGTTCAACGACCTCGGCCGCACTGTTTCCGAAAAAGTCCAACTCCTCTCCTCTGCTACCTCCCCAGCCGAAGCTCAAGCTGCTCTTACAGCCCCTCCATCCGCAAAACCACAACCTAAAACCTTCAATCATGCTATTGCTCGCGCAGCCTTGGCATCTAGCCAAATTCTTCAACAACAGAATTCCTCTGGAAATGAAGATCCTTTAGCTACTGCCCTTGAGAAATATGCTCTTGCAGAAGAACGTGTTGGAGAAGCAAGACTTGCACAAGATAGCCAAATTCAAAGTCGGTTCCTCGCAGGTTGGTCTACAACATTGAACACTAATTTGATGTTTGCGACTCGTGCTAGAAAAAGCGTGGAGAATTCGAGATTATTACTCGATGCCGCAAAGGCCAGGGCTAAGAACCCAGGATGGCATTTGCCTGGTCAAGCAGCTCCTCAACATGATGGTCATGAAGATGAGATTCAGAGTGAGGAGGCTAGAGTTGAGATTGAACAAGCAGAGGATGAATTTGTTGGACAAACTGAAGAAGCTGTTGGTGTTATGAAGAATGTAAGTATTGTTTTTTTTGGCGCATTTCGTGGGGATCAAGCTAATGCGTAAACCTAGGTTCTCGATACCCCTGAACCACTCCGAAACCTTGCTGATCTTATCGCCGCTCAACTCGAATACCATAAGAAGGCATATGAGATTCTTAGTGAACTTGCACCTGTTGTTGACGGTCTTCAAGTTGAACAAGAAGTGAGACGTTCCGAGGCATTTTCCGCCTAAATCCTTTTCTTTCTTTCTTCCTTCCTTCTTTCACTCCTAGAATCCTTGAGGCATGTAGCAGTTATATTGTTAGAATATCACAGTTCAGTTAGCTGATGAAGTGTCTTCTACGCAGGCCAGCTATCGAAAGAGTCGTGATGGTGGAAGTGCTTAATCACCATCTAAAAATATTGATACCAAAACGATACTCAATTCGAGATCAAAGAATGAAGTGATAAGAAAATGGGAAATTTGAGATGTGATGCGACGCAATGCGTTAAGGAATTTTTCTGACTGCTTTTTTTCTTCTGGCGACTGTAGGAAACTCAGGATTCGTTCGCTTCGACTAGGACTGGGAGTGAGGTTGGGTGGTAAAGAGAGCATTCCTTTGGGGAGTATGTAGGCAGCGAACATCGGCTGGGATGGCATGAGTGAAACTGGAGATGGTTTTCTTACATTTGGGGGAGATTTGCGAAAGAGTGCGTGCGTGGTGATAGTACTTGGTAACTGGACAAATGTCTTGTACGAATTGTATTGTTGGCGTGGCTTTGCAAGAGCGCAGGTAGCTTGTTTTCTTCCTTCTTTTGTAGAGGGGTTGAGGATGGTTGGGGGCTGAGATAAATGGACGTGGAAGATAAATAGATTGATACCTAGGTAGGCATCAATTCAAGTACTGATATTGATTTATATTTTTGTGACAGGTCAAGAAATTGAAAGATAAGGGAAATGTTATGCTGTGAAATATATGTAAAGGGGCGGGATGTTCATTTGATAGGCTTAGTTGGCTTGGAACTTACTGTAAACAGTAAGATGAATATGGAAATTATTTGATGGATACATGGCAATGTGTGGCCGACCGGTGGTCTAGTTGTGGGGAATGAGGAGGAGATTTTTCTGGATTATGCTTGCAATATTGGACAGGATTAAAGACATGGTATTCATGATATGATTATGGGTGATGGTGCTTATTATATATGCATGCGTGTTTGGGTTATGGTAATATGAGATAGAAAAGAGGAAACTCATTGATTTGACGGTGGAAAGTTTAAGTCTGTGGAACGGATCGAGAAGAGACAAGTGAAAACTGAAAGGAGGAGGGTTGCATGTATCGTGGTATATATGGTTATGAATGTGAGGCCTGGATAGGGATGGAGATGAATTTTGACTTGCTTTCGTCTAAATCTTAAGCGGCATGTTTCAATGATTGTTCGTTTACTTGTCGACAGTGTTCTGTTTTGGTCATCGAGTTCTTCCATTCGAAGTAGATGGTGTGTATGAACTCTCTTGTCGTCACTCAGTTCCTCGCGTGTGGTGATAATGGAGCGCGTGCAGTCTTTAGAACAGGTCCTTTTCTAGCATCCTAACTTTCTTGATGGTGTTTAGGAAAGTAGAAAATGATACCTGTGAAGAAGAGAGGGGGCGCAGCTTTTTGATACGGTGCCCCCAATTTAGTTTTTGATTCGGGAGGTATGTATAGTTATCTTCAGAGATTTTGAGGGGGGGGGGTGTTCCTTTCGAGGATTTCACAGAGGATGGAGAAGAGATGCTGGAATGGCTTATTATTATATAAGGATTGAAAGCCAATGGCGTCTTGCTCGACGATGAATAAGGCGATGAAGTGTAGGAATTTGTTGCACGTCTGTGAACCGATAATACGAGGTGTATCCCAACAGGACTTTGAGATAGTCTCCTCCTAGTTCTCCGAAGAGGGAAGAAGAGGCATTGATCTACTAGCTTTTACTCGATTTTCTTGGATACTGTCCAATGACAATGTCTCGAATTTTCTGTTACATGTCTGTAAATTGAAATTACGAGGTATACCCCTCCAAGGCTTTGAGGTAGTCTACTAATTCTCTGGTAATGAGAAGATCTGGTACTGATCTACTGGCTTGAACTCCTATCTTCCTGTATGCTGTCCATTGATAGTACTTTGAAATGTATGTTGCACGTCTATAAATCAAAATTACCAGGTATACCCCAATGAGACTTTTGAATAACCTCATCCTGATTCATCTGCTCTGAAAGAACTAGCATTAATTTACTAGCTTTTACCCCAAGATTTATGGGAATCTCCAATCATACTATCTCGAGGTTTATGTTGCACATCTGGATATTCATTTCTACAAGGCAAATCCTGAGGAAGGCTTTGGAATAGCCTCCTCCTATTCCCCTGATAACAGGAGAACTGGCAGTGATCTACTAGCCTGTACTCTGATCTTCCTGGATAATCTCCAATCATACAACTTCAAAATTTATGTTGCACATCTAGATCTTCCAATCTGCAAGGAGATCCTAGCAAGCACAAGAATTAAGAGGGCTTGAGTATGATGTTATCTAGAAGCCAAAACTATATCGATAGCTGATTCAGTAAAGCTTCAAATGATGTGAATGTTGCACATCTACAACCTGAGATTACGAGGATTACCCCAAGAATCCTTCAGGTTGAAGAAATATCCATCGCTAGTTCTTTCCACCCCTCGGCAATTTTCACCATTACAGAATATCCTGAAGACTATTGTAAACCTACTTTGAATACTCACTGTAAAGTCTTGCCGAGGGGCTTAAATGTTAAATGTGAAACAAGCATCTGTGTACAGAGACGCCATGGAATTATAAGGTTATGACGGCATGGTTATACCCAGATGAGTCAATCAGGCATACGAGGGTATACAATGAGGATCAAATATGAGTGATGTTGCACATCTGCATGTCCGTGTATTTGAGGGAGAGTCCGACGAATATAAGACTTAGGGTTCGCTTTACTAATGAAATATTCTAGAATAGAAAGCTACCTGAGTATCAGAAGAGTTGATAAAGCAACGAGATTTTTTATTCTTGTTTGGTAGAAATGTTGCACATCTTATTCTTTCATACACTAGAACCGTAAGAAGTGCCAAAACCCCCCTATCAATCTAGTGACTTGACGCTAGTAATGACGATCATGGCGTCCTTGGTTACAAAATCCTATCTTCACCTAAGTACTCCAAGAAACTGAGTCGGAGGTCCGATATTGGCGGAGCGGAGTGGTGATCAACTTAGTAGTTAAACGCTATTGCATCGCTATATTTAGAGCTGGAGCCTCCTAGACGATTTTTAGGATGTACCTTGCTTGCTTGGATCCAAGAATGTGTACTGAAGCCTCCGATACCATGTCACTCGGAACAAAGTTGATGTTTTATAATCATGGGTGGAAACTTGAGCCTGGTCTCTTTCGTTGTACAAGGTCACTGTAGTGCTGATAGTACCTCAAAGAACACGATATTCATAAATGCTAGATGAGATAACAAGTTTAAGATTAAGAGTTCGTCGAATGTATATCCCCGAGTACTACGATTTGAGTATATATCTCAAAGTACCGTGATTTGGACTTCCGGGTACAAATTGCTTTCTCCAATCCTCATTGTCTACATCACATACCACAATATCCGCTAGGAATAAGGGAAGACTCATCGTATGGATATATTAGTAATAACCAAGCATTGGCAATACCGATAGTCCTCAACGGTCAACTGCACGTCTTTGCGTCCCCACGCTTTCTGGGTAGTTCACGCTAGAGTTTGAAGCAGTCTTAACCTAAGCGCGGAGTGGAATCAAGTATGTCAGTACGCCATCATTGAAGAATGATATGAATATTGAGGCACTGGGACAATCTCATCTATCTTCATGATCCGAGAAAAGAAAGAAATCATGATCTGTTTCTCAAAAATGACGCTCACTTTACCTCATCATCAACATTATCTATTTGATCTTCCAAATTTCGGAATCATTTTATGGTATAAGTGCAAGCCAAGCCAAATCTTTCGCAATCGGAATTCTCGGTTATGCAAGTCATGTGCAAGTCTAGACTCTAAATGATCCACTTTGGAATTAACTAACAGCAACTACCTAGGTATACTAGCCTCACTTGCTTGGGACTGACATCATTGATTGAGAATTGAGCTTTCTTTTATTGAGGCTCTGATTCCTCTTTATGACCCTTAGAACAGTTGAGAGTATTCTTCATGATGATATTCATCCATTGTCTACATCACACTTTCCCCAAGATGAAAGATATATGAGCACTGGAAACCTTATAAAAAGTTCAATCGATTGCCACATGTCCAAAACTGAAGTCATCTAAGACCTATAAAAGATCACCAATCAACGGCGTGTGATTGAAGTGTACTAAACCCAAAGATAAGGTGCTAGATTTAACTTTAACGTAACCGAACTCGAAATAAGCTTTGTGTCTTGCCACTTTTGGCTTGGACTACGCGATCATCATGGGGTAGCGTCAAGTCAGACTGTACTTTTTGATACGACTGAGCAAGTAGCTGACATTTGGGACCTTCAGAATAAACGCTATAAATTCTGGCTGATCTGGCAAACCAGCAGAATGAAGTATAAGAATGTCTTTGGTTCCCCTTCTTGTGTGATTTCTTCTGAATTCTACAAGAAATTCTATGAACAAATTGAACGGTTGTAAATGGTATTCGAGTTCCAATATCTGACTGGAACTTTGCAATAGATCTTGGAAGCACAATTCGGATTGTGAACAGCATCGCAGCTGCCTTTTCGACCAGAATGTATATTCCAGGGAAGCCCGAACATTCAGAGGTGGTCGTGATTCAAAAAACGGTACAGTCAGTCTTTAGAATGATGACTACTATAATTGGACAAACGCCACATCAATTCCTAGACAATAATATTCATACTCGTTCGGAGAAAATCACTTCAGATAGGAAGTCTCAAGATAGCGCTAAAACATGGATACTGGCCATACCGCTCGGTGTGATGGTTGTTGTCTTCCTTATTGTCTCATGTCTGGTCGCTATCAATAAAAGGCTGGAGCAGACAAGAGATCACTATACTCAACGACCCTTATCACGAACATCGACAACAAGATCACGAAAATTACGAAGTGATGTTCGCGTTTTACCCCCAGTTTATTCCCATAGACCGAAACCCACAGGAGAAATGGGCGCTGCAAGAGCTGCTTTGGGTGCTACCATTACTCCAGCTCCCATTATTCCAGCTCCCAGAAGTCCACCAATCGAAGAAGAATGTACAACAGGCAGCCCAAGAAATCAGAGCTACTGCCGACCAACCGGTCAGATTGGGGCAGCAAGGGTGGCACTTGGTGCGAGAGTTGAGCCAGAAGTTCGACAAGCAGGAGCAAATAACGACAGACCCGTCCGATTTCAACAAAGCTATGTTCCCACTGATATTGGCAGTCGAGTCGTCTCACGTCCTGTTGAACAGTCAGATTCTATATACACATTACGGCCTGGCGAAAGTCATGCAGACATGATGCAAAGAGTAGATAGTGAGGTACATCGAGTGGTCTCTAGATATCCTATCTTCGCGAATAACCTACCTAGTCCCCCACCAGCTCGTCTTCGTCGACCCAGTCGACCAGCAGGTCCAATGACAATAGATGAAGAAGTGAGTCGACAAGTAGCCGCATTTCCTATCTTCCAGCAAAACTCTGGAACTCAGCATGCAATGGCTACTGGCAGTAATGAAGAACAATATCGAGAATCTACTACGATCACCACAGCAAGCGCAAATGCAGAAATTGATAACGAGGAATTGAGAAGGGAAGTTGCGGCACTTCCTGTGTTCCAAAACACAGCTGATTACCGCTCGATGCCGACAAGGAGACCAGATCCGGTAACTCCAGGGTTCGTGACCCCACCGCCAGCGTACTCACACGCACCATCATATAGGGGATATGACTCAGACGAGGAAGCGCCAGAAAGTGAGGCAGATGATTCGGTTGATGAGGGAAATCGTGTAACTACTCCTTCTGCTTTACCTCCAGCTTACATCAGAGGAGATTATAGTCATTGAACAAGAAATCTGGAATTTTAGCGTTTGATATATTTTGCGGCAATGAAAACCTATCAGCGCCATTGGGATAGATGGGAGCCATATAATTTGGAGCAATGGGATGGACAAGGGTATTGGGATATACCAAACGCCATTATAGAAATATCAGTAATAATCCTATTCATAATATTTTATGTTCATGTCTCAGATATCAAAAGTGCTATTTGGAGTTTTGAATGTTTGAATGTTTGAATCCCTTGAATCTTTTCAGTCTGTTAATTTTTTCAAGAGATAAAATAAAATTAAAAGATTTAAATATGCAAGATGCTATTTGAGTTTATGTTAGTTATCTTTTTGATACTTGAGTTATTCATATATGGAATATTGTCATGTGAGATTATTACTGTAGAAGTATTGATTGGCGAGCGATATACACTAAAAAAGTATGCCTTTGTTCTGTAGAATAATGATAAAATCTGACTTACACTTCAAACACGTTCCAATAATGCACAGTCTTCATATGTTCGGATGATAGTCATGAACTAACAACTTGCAGCAAGCTGAAAAGCAGTCAAGCTTTGATTATAACTTAATAATCTGAGGAGATTCTGCTTGCTCAATGTACCCCATGCACCAAGGAATATCAGGAAACAACGATCTTTGTCGCACTGCGGTCCAGACTACTGGGAGCCATCAACTCATAAACCATCATGGCATCTCTCTCCAAGCATATTGCATCATTTGTGCTACAGCTAGAGCAGGCGATATTCCCTTCACTAAGGCTAACAGGTAAAGTGTAGCATCAATCCCACAGCTAATACCTCCACTACTAATAACCCTAACTTTCTTGTCTAAACTCAATTGTTCCTTCACATATCTGAAATTTAATGAAGCGGGATTCGGTATGACAGTTGTTGGGTTATAAGACGGCTTTTTCGCAGTATATGCATCGCAGATAATTTTAAGTTTCGGTAGAGTGAGAAAATGCGTCGTAGCGTTCAGACCCGAGAATATAGCCGCAGAGCCAAGAAAGAGTGCCCCGGTACATATCGACATTATTACCCGCCGGCTCTGTAAACGAGGTGATGGACCCAGTCGTGAAAATCCTTTGATGATGTTGAGCATATCTGAGAATGTACTATCTGTATGTGGATAGAGATGAGGAAAGATATCGTCGGGGAGTCCACCGGGTTGGATGAGAATATCATAATTCTCGAGGGTTTCAAAGGCTGTGAGGAAGGAGATGTGACGTTGAAGCTTTGCTCCTTCGGCTGAAGTGATGATATCATGTTGAGCTGCGATTGTAAGTTTGAAAGGATCTGCGCTGAGTGCAACATTTCCTAGCACGTCAAGGGGTCCATGAATATCAAGTGTGTTGAAAGTGTCATATGCGAGGAAAAGCACAGAGACTTGAGATGATTCTGGTGTGCCCTCCATTGAGTTATCTGGTTTGAGAGCCATTGAAACTGGATATAGCAAAGCACCCTTCAGAATGTAAGGATAGATGAAGCGAGGCTTCGACTCTTATGATGATTCAATGTATATGAGCTGAGAGTCGCGTCTGGGTCATACGAGAAATGCCAAAACTTAGACACCGGTGGACGCAAATTTGACTCAGCTTACCTGCTACCTACTTAACCTATGAGTGAGTCTTCTTTTGATGAGCGGTGTGACGGGGTTGCCAAACAAATGGGTTGACATGATCTTGATATATCTCTTGACAGGAGAAGACATACGCGATGTAAACAAGAGAATTGCCAAGGCGCTAAATTACCCCGCGCCTGGTAAGCATTGAGTTTCTGAGCTAATGCGAAATGGTAACGTGCAACAACATATCGTTGCAATGATAGGATGGATGATGCTTCTTTGGCTACAACATTTCATTTTCTTATACGAGCATTGGTTTAAACTATCTCAGCCATATCATGTCTTTTTCAATACTCAGAGAAGAACCTTACGCAGGAGACACAAGCGATGAACGAAATAAGATACATGGAACTCCCAAGGTAAACTGCTCTGTGTATTAAAAACAGGGTCACGGTCTTTTATGCTGACAATTTTCTATGTAGCTCTGTCTTACTATGAGGTGCAGTATGCATAGCATGAGTTGAGACCTGCAGCACAGCAGGGCGCTTTCGTGGGCAACCGAGCAACGGAAGGAATTCCCACAGAGACTTATGACCAATCTAGTGGTCCGGTCTGCACTCTTCAACATTATTGCTCCAAATGTTATAATAGTGGTTCATAATCCAGATAATCATAACTTTAGTTGTTTCTTGAAATACAAAATATAGAACTGTGCTAAGCAGGACATCCGCCCAGTGACAGGATCATGTCGCAGATTGCTTGGCGTTAAACTCGTGCAGGTGAGCATGCACGAATAGTCTCGTGTACTACATGTCGAGATACGAGGGGCATGAGCTTTTCATAAGTCAGCGAAGTGTTCCAGGTTCCCAAAGCTGGCTCTCGCAGTTCGTACGGACATTCGGGTGACGAGACAGTTGGGATAGGGCATTTCGTACGAGTGGTGAAGTGGTATCTTTAGCTGGATCCGAATATTGCATCTTGATCGGATTGGTTGATGCTATTTTTTGTGCAATAGAGAAGTTTATGAGCGGCTTTTGTCTTGGTGTAGAGGCTGGCCAAAATAGAAAAGAGTAGCTAAGACATTTCGTGTTTAATTTCCTGGAGGTGCAATACACAATAGGTTGCTAAAAGAATTAAGATATCGATGGAAAGGGAGAAAGAATTACGAGACCCGCTCTAATGAGGACTCTCATGCTGCGAGCACTTCTCTTTGTCTCTTTTGTTCTTCAAAACGATGCAGATAAGCCAAAGAAGACTATTTTACTTTGCACCTATCATCTACTTCTCTTCTTTGCGTTGCTTCTTCCCCGATCCACTTCCTCTGGTTCGAATGCAAGCATGGGCCAGACTGATCTTCTCCATAATGAAAACATATGATATGTTCCATGTTCCATGTTCCATGTTCCATGTTCCTGGCTACACAACAGTGGGGGGTAGATCCAAGTAGGTAGATCAAGCGCAATGCTGCTATCGCAATTACGCATCCATCATCCAAATTGACCAAAAATCCCGTATCGCGAAAACAGCTGACTTCGTGACTTGTACTGTAACTAGAAATGTTATTCGTTTGCAATTAATTAAGTAAATAATATGCGCCCTTCACCGCGTCTTCACGCCTTGCATTTGACAACTGATGACGTGAGGAGCAATGTAGCAAGATAAGGATATTACACTCTTATCCAATTACTGCGGGGTATAAGTAGCACTTACCTCTCTGATATATTCGGAATATAAACATTTTCCAAATCCAAAGACATATCACAAGTATCCATTATAAAAATAACTTATTTCAGGTAAAGGCTACTCACGTGGCTCCATTAAATTATCAAGATGTCATCAACTTGCACGACGACTTCCACAGCCACCCGCAAAACTTATCATGGTTCCTGCCACTGCGGATTAATTCGCTTCGTGATATTCATGAGCCTTCCACCCCCCGTGATCGAAGCAACCCCTTCTGCAAAAACTACCGTGCGTCTCCGCAAATGCAACTGTACCACCTGTCATAAAATGGGTCTTTTCCATATCCGACTTCCGGATTCTCCGAATGATTTCATGCTTCTAAGTCCCACAGGAATGCCGCATGAACAAGGTGGATGGCAGGATCAGGGAATGAAGAATTACCAATGTTTTGACAAAAAACATGATTGGTGGTTTTGTGGTATTTGTGGTGTGAGACCTTTCGCTACTGGATTGAATTTCCAAAATGGAGAAATGAGGAAGGTAAATTTGAAGGAACTTGGGGTTACCGAGGTTAACGGAGAGGAAGTCGGAGAGGGTGAAAGAGAGGTTTGGATGTGCCCGAAGGAAGGAGAGATGGATGGGAAGCCAACTGAGTGGATAGAAGGGGAGACAGGTTATCTGTCTGTGAATGCCATCGCGTTGGAGGCGGGCCAGGAGGGATGTGATCTGAGGGAATGGCATGAGAAGGGATGGATTAGTTACCTCGATATGTTGGATCTGAAGGAGGAAAACAGACTGGGTAGGCCATGGAGGGGCGGAATGTATTGAGCTAATGGTAACTATGAGATACGACACGAGGAATATTCCATCCACTGTAGGGGAGACAAGGTGAGATAGGTTCACTCTGAAAATTGCGCATGTGCGATGTTTCATGAAATACAATTTATGACTGCTCAACGGAGGGGATATAATCTAGCTAAATACAAAAAGAAAACGCAAAATCACAATTTACTGGGTACCCAATTCGGTTTCCTCTTCTCCACGAAACTCCTCACTCCTTCCTTCATGTTTGGCCCCTTGTCCATTCTACTATACCAATTTTGTTCAATCAATCTAGTACCCTCCTCCGCACCAACACCTTCCCATCCCATCTTAATACCTTCTCTACTCACGATAACACTGTCTGGGCTATTTGCTGCTATCAGCTCCGCCAGTTTGATAGCTTCCTCAACACTCTTGCCAGTTCCTACAACTCTATTGACCAACCCCCATTCCATCGCCTCTTCAGCCCCAAGTGTTCTTCCCGTTAACGCCATTTCCATGGCTCTCTGTTTTCCTACCGTCCGAACTAACCGAGTCAACGCTCCAGCAAGTGCCACGACTCCAATCTTCACCTCCGGTAATGCAAACACAGCATGAGATTCTGCAATCACCATATCCGCATTTATAATCATCTCACAGCCACCCCCAAAACATATCCCGTTCACAGCACATATGATAGGTTTCTTTCCGCCTCTCCGACTTAAACCTCCGAAACCAGATGTTGGTAATGAACGAGCTTGACTTGAGGCAGAAGTGGACAACGAATTATTGGAATCCCACTCTTTGAGATCTGCGCCTGCACAGAAACTCCTCCCAACACCCGTTAAGATGGCACATCGAAGGCCGGGCTCAGCGTCGAACCATCTGAAAACCCGATCGAGTTCGTTGTGGGTAAAGGTATCGAGGCAGTTGAGCGATGAAGGTCGGTTGATGGTTATGAGGAGAGTGGAAGCTGTTGGAAAGGATAGCAATGTGTTTTTGAGGGGCGTACCGGTGGACATATTGTGGGATTTTCGATGGCGGGGTATAGTTGAGGGATGTGCAGAGTAGAAACTGGAGATAAGATCAAGAGAGCAAAAGGGAAAATTGTGCAATGATTATCATACAGAATTTAATTTACATACCTAGTGCTTAGATCTGCTGTAGCTGAAAATGCGTTGTCAATGATGGTGTCTCCATATTTTGTGGAGAAGATGCCGAAACCTCGGCAAACTTGTCACAAGCCCGCAGGGGCATATATCATAGCCTAAACACTTGAATAGTTACACTGTACCCGTAGTGTGAACTATTTTCATGGATTGAATATCATTTACCTATACAATCTCCTACATTACAATAAGAACAGTTGTATTGTTCAGCCTCCAGGAGAGCTTCATGTCCAGTAAGCAAGAGAAGTGACAGCTTCAGTATCCTCTAAACCAGGCCATAATTCACCAGGCATTCTCATCAACACAGTCAAACAAGCCGATCTCAATATAGAGTGCTGAGCATACAATATTACAGTAGTCCCAGCTCTTGAAAAGCCCTTGCTGATTTCCTTGGTCATTCTTCAACAATGTTTCCAAGTTGGCACCAAGATGGTGACCCCGCTTCTGACAAGAATGATCTCAATCGGGTTCTATCTGAATGGTTTCTGATATCAATCTGCTTCCTGTAAAATTGCATCATCTCATCACAATACCTAACGAAACCGTGAGTCACATTGACGAGATGAGATGCATTCTGTTTGTCTTCAAAAGTCTCGCCGTTCGTGGCTTCAATGATGGATCTTGATGAAAGGTACAGGAGTGGAAACAGACTTTCACATGCTGGTATAGGTTTCATGATAGAGTCCTCCATTTTTCGAGGAGAAAGGCCACCTGCTTCAATCCAGGCAACAAACGTGATGAGCAACCATTTTTCTCCAGAAAAGAATGCCGTTTCTGCTCTAGATTTCTTGGGCGGATATGTATGAGAATTGATTCTGCTTTCACCTGTTCAAGATGAATCTTGACAATCATTTCAGCAAAGTGTGCTGGTCACCTTCTCACACATGTTGGTAGAATTGATCTGTACACATCCGCATCTGTTAAGGCCATAAATCCCGCTGCTCTTCCGATTGCATCGATGTGACTGTTAATTTGCCAGCCATATGACCTCAAGTCAGGCAGTCTTGCGTTTCTTGAGATTTCAAAACGCAGGCAACTCCTGCCCAGACCCCTATTATTAAATTTGCCGAAGACGGCGTTGGCTCATACACCTTTCTCCTGCCCTACTGCAGCAGTATGTGCTGCTCTGCATACACTCAAGTTTGATACAGAAACTTGAACGGTTAGTGTATAATGCACCAGTCCCCCAAGGATTGGACGTTTTGAGCGTGTCAAGGCAACTAAAGCTTCAGAAATGTTGAGTTCTTCCGTTGCCGGAGAACAGTGAGTGCAACGAGAGCAGAAGCGCCCACCTTGTTAGCCTAGTGTTAACGGGATAGCTTCTTGAGGCGATGCATCATGGTTTTGAGCATCGAAACCTGATATGCAACTGGGAGCAAAGTATGGACACAGCCGATCCAACTACTGAGACATAAGTCATGCAAGCTACTTGAGTTCGTGTAACCATGAAATCTTTTACACTCGCTCCTCTAAAAGCACGTAGAGAAACTGCATGAATGCCGAGTAGCATTGCATTGTTACACCTAGGCATCTGTTAGTTCCAAACATTACTACGCCAAAATATCGGTGGATCGGATTCAGTCCAATAGTTTAAGTGCTGCCGATATCTAGTTCATCCATCGAAGTATGTATAGTCTAGAGAATCCAGCGAATAGTACTCGGGAAGCTCGGCAAAAGAGACTGCTGCGAAAATTGGAAGAATTCATGTGTAAATCCCGTTAAGCTTAGACTCTTGTGAGTGGCTGCCGAAAAGCTAAAGTTGAGAACTCGAATATCTGAACAGAATTGCCACAACATTGTTCTCACCTCAATCGGCCCTTGTTCAACTTTGTGGATAATTCCGGCTTCCAGATATACTGTTCTTTGCTTTCTATCGTTGAATCTACGCCATCAAACGGTAGTTACCCATTGCCTAGACTGTACCACTCCAAGTAGGTATTTATAAAAATCCGGCTCGCAGCCAGTCATTCGGCAGCTTTCAGTCTATGACGAAAATATAATCCGATATGCATTTAGTCTATTGGATGAGTTGTGTGTTGCAATTTGAATCGAGAGTTGAAGCTTTCTGAATTCTAAAACGCAGCCCGAGGCATTGCGAGCCGCGCTGCATCCTTTGAAGCAACGAAAAGCAATTACGTCCAAGATTCGGATGGTATTTACTTCTTGTAGTTACACCTAGATATCACCCAAGTTGAGACCATGACATTGCAATTTTAGGCAACTGTGTATCTATGTTGAGGGCCTACTTCCATCCACAATATGAGTGCGCTTAATAATAAGCCAAATTCCAAGATGTTTAATCCAACTACTGAGCGTACAAATACTATGTTAACGTAACTTGACTAGAAATGAGTCATGTCATGATATGGGCCAACATCCCCCCCCTCGTTTCTCTAGTTTCCGGGTTTATTCAACACGCAAAGAATCAGAAGTCATCAAATCTTCGTGAATCTGAAGATAACAGTTCAAAGACTACAGGAATATCAAACGTAAACAATTTACTTCGATTTGAAGTGCTGTCTTTCATTATGAAATTCCGAAGTGAACTCTAATAAATCGAAACGCTGAATAATAATCATACTCTCAATCTCACGAATCCTTTCAAAAGCTTTCCAATGCAGAAGAGAAAACTCTTACGGTTCTTGATTCAACATTTCATGATCATTCCATATTTCATGTGAGCCCAGAAACTTTCCAAGGAAATCTCGCGTACAGTGTATGAGTCTAGAAATCAGAAAAGGGGGCAGAATTCGTAAACGACTATGGTATATTGACCTTGCTCCGTATATGCCAAGCAATTGCACCACTAAGCACTTCTCTGTGTGAGCGATATATATATCCAGTTCTCAACACCATATCCAAGAGAATAAACAAGTATATGCTATGAGACGACTTTCATATACATCATTAAAATCTAGTGAGCCTGGGCACAAGCGGTCGGCTGTGTATCGTATTCATGGATGGTTTGTAATCTCATATATATTCTTACATTTTTCCCTAAAACTAATTTAAACTCTATCCTCCACTCATAAATACTACCAAGCGCGATAATATTCGACGAAGATTAGTCAGTATTGAATAGGACTATCTCGAACAATAAGTTGGGATTATAAAAAGAGAATATTCTGCCCGACTTTTCTATTTGGAGGGGCTGTATTAAAGAATCGAGATTAAAAATTAGGAGTCTCTCTCTATATATGGCAAGTTTGACAACCTGAATTTTAGGAGACCACACACTCTGTATTTGAGGTCGGCGTGGTGAGAGGGTGGGAATGGTTATTCATCACTTTTGAAGATACGTATATACTTACTTTCCCAAATGATGAGGATGAAGGAGGATGAAGAGGAAGATATTTGATGAGTAAATGGGTCAAGTAAGTATTTGAAAAATTCAAAATTCAAAATACAAGGAAAGAAAGGTCAAGTCTACTAGTTTGTACAGACACCGGCTGAACTAGCCTCGCGAGCATGAGAAGTGAAGGGAGAGTGATATACATGAAATTGGATACTGAGGCTAGAGTCACATATGATAACTGAGCGAAGTCATCTCGACAGAGATGAGGAGAACTAAGATCTTCCTAAGATATACAACTAAAACCTACCGAGCAAGAAAACAAGCGTAGATTTGCGGGAACAGGCCCGTCATTCAGATTACTATTTGAGGGACCTGCACAGAAATAATCGAGGAGAGCTTCTACTGATGGATGAGATAAAAATAGGATCAAGTCTTTTGCCAATATGCAATTAGTACTTTCTTCCAAACAAAACGGCTGGTAATGAATAATAAGACATCTTGAAATGAGAGGCATAATAAAAACCAACAATCTAGACATCGACTATCACAAACATGATCATCCCGTGATTTATCCCCATTCGCTTCCTCGATTCTTTCCCTATCGCAAGAACTTCAAAGGGCCTCCATAGTACCTAGTAGCATGAAAGACAGAAAAGCATCATTGGTGAGCTCATGACGGCATTGCGTAGAAAGCAAAGGGGAGTCTGGAAGAGCTAAAAACCAAGCAGGAGTTAAATAATACACAATATATATACGAAATTTTCTTAAATCCATCCCATCATGAAGAAACACATGACTCCGAATCCAAGCAAGCCTGCCCCCCTCGTATGTATCTACACGCCAAGACGAACGAATCGTGTCTCGGTCCCGATAATACATACCAGGATAGAATCCAATATCACATGTCACATGTCAAATCTCACATAGACCCAACACAACATCCATCCCAAATCAGTCAGCCGAGCAACCCCTGTCCAATTCCCCCTTCTCGCTCACACCATCTTGGGATCTTCGATATCTAGATCAATATCAATTCCTCCCCCCTCTCGGACAAGCCGCACCGCAAACCGCGCTCGCATAATAATCTCCTTCCCTATTGAATTCAATTGAGCTGCATACAAATTTCTCTTTACCAAACTTCTCGCACACCACATCTATTTAAATGAAGATAAGATCTTCAATGGATATGATAAATCAATACTGAGCACTGGTGCTGCATCCGGAGTACGCGAAGGTGCCATCCGCAATAAATGGAAGGAAAGACGTATTCCGCGACACGGTTTTCCTGTTGATTCTTGATTACTCTATCTATTTCATGTGTATACGAGACTTTTCCGAACTTCGATACGCTTCACGGAGTACCCGCAATCCAATTCACGAACCGAGCTCCTGAGATGGTGTGCTGCAAGGAAAACTTCGATGCGGTTCATCACTAAATTATGCAAGAGCGTTAGAGATCTAGATTTTGTGGTTCTTCACTCCGTAGACAAATGTGGGAAGATCATGATTGTAAATGCTAGATATCGGACCAGTCCTCCTTTTTATTAGTAGCCACAAATATTAAGATTTCATGCATGTTCGGATGCCGATGTCACCCTTCAGTCGCAATTCATGAAGAAAACAGGTACCCGACCGGATAAAAGCCTTTTGATCATTATCCGCACTATTTGATACAATTGGAAATACATGAAGTCGCCGCAACATCCGAGTGTACACGTGTCTATGAAGAAAATTTACCATCTTCATTCTTCAAGTATTGACGCACGCTTTGAATGAAATCGACAAAACTCGTTAGAGGAAAAGAGAAAATTATAAGATTAAAAACTAAAGACTAGAGTTCAAAAATGCAAAACTGCAGATATGACGTCATAAGATATACATCCGTAAAGAATTTCCGTAACGTCCCCCAATGCCCTTACTATCCTGTGCCTTCAGCCAAATTCCTACTAGAGTGTCGTCATGATTCGTAAATTTTCACATTTCTTCCATGGAAATTATGTACTTGTAATTGCCCCTTTAACTCTACTCGTCCAGTTTCTCCTCAAAATTACTTTTCCTCCTCGCTTCAGGCGCTGGCACATTCTGTGCAGCATTGCCTCCAACACTATCTGGACCAAAGTAATGCTGCCTCCCTTGTCCCACCCCCTGCGGTGGCGTTAATGGACTGACCACTCCGGGTCTCTCAACCTCTTGTTCAACCCCACGCTCCTCATGCGGTCTCTCAATCTGTATCTCAGGCGTTGGTAGATTCCCATAGTCTCCATCTACACTTACACTCGCATCACTAATTTGTCTTAAGTGAGTTCTTTCACTTTCAGTAACACTACTCAAATCACTATGAATTCTCTCCCTCGTGGTACCTCCTGCCTGTTCGTTGAGCGTCACACTATCCGCGCGAGCAGGAGAAATGGGAGAGGATCTTGGACCCGAGCTTCGAGAGACGGTGCTAGCATGCGAGTGATTGGAACCTGCGGATGGAGAGTGCGTGATGGGAGTTTGGTTACGGGAAATGTTGTTCCAAACATTAGACTTAGGGGATAGGGGCACAAAGCCTGTGTTGTGGAGTTCCGAGGGCTGAGATGTATCTACAAGGTAAGATTGGTCAATTTTTAATCTAAAAATCAAGGGCTGAGGGGTTACATACCCATCATTTCGTGAAATTGTGTATCACCTGGCATTTCGGCGGCGAATACGCGTGTGTGATCAGTGTCAGCTTCCGAAGATACCGCATTGAGTTCCGTTTCATCAGTTGTGACGGTAGGAGCCTTTACATCTCTAGGAGTAGAATAAAGCCATCGGAGAGTACGTCGGCGATTTTCATACAAAGTTCCAGCTTCACTTTGGCGATCCGCTCGCGAGAGGCCAAAAATCTTGCGACGACGATAGATGATAAAGCCTAAAATAAGAAGGGTGATGAAGAAGAGACCCAACACGACACCTAAAACAGGTCCAAGGTACGAAGGTGTTCCAGATTTGGTAACGATGGGTGTAGGAAGAGTTGTTCGGTTATTTGGAGGGGTTGATGAAGCTGGGGTATACGGATACCAGTTTGTGATTTTGGTTGTATTGTAGGCAGTTCCCAAGAGCTCTGTCATACTTGGATTTGTGAAACCTCCAGACGGTTTAGTTTGTGAAGCGCTACCCGTCCCAGAACCTCCAATCACAGATACGACTTGACTGGGTACAGTGTAATTACTCCAGACCAAAGGGTCATAAGAGTCCAGCCATTGCGGGTCACTGAGATTGAATATTTGAATCATACCACCTTCAAGGCATCGTGGAATCTCAGTAGTGAGAGCGGCATATCCACCCAAAACCATCATTTGATCAGGGTATGGTTTGACACACTTATGTCCAGCCCGACCATGAGTATCGCTTCCGGTGTAAACTTTCGTCCAGATGAATGAAGGAATCGAAAGAACATAAACATCATCCGAGAAAGCTTGCGTGGGGTGAATACCATCATAGCCTCCATACCAATAGATATTATGGCTTGAACCATCTTCAGCTGATGCAACTACCGTACATCCTTGGGTCAACGCCCCTGGAGAGTTTCCTGATGTTTCTTGTTCGTACCAAACTTTTTCAGCGATGTTGTAAATGGAAACAGTTGTCATGAAGCCGGGACTTATTTGATTCTGTTGATAATCAATAAACATGTTATATAATGGCAAAGCGTCAACTTACGCTTTGTTCGTTGGTAGATGCATTGTTGGCCTGGGCAATGCTAGAATAAAATGGATCGATAACTCCACCAACTGCGACCAATATTCCCTTATCCGAAACGGGAATCCAGGCAATTTCAGGATTCGCACGGCCTGGAACAGTCGACGGAAAAGAGTCATTAGACCACTTGGGTGCGGTTTGACTCGCCATATCAATGCTAATCAAAGTTTGAGATGTCACATTTGCTAAATAAGACGTATTTCTCGGGCCTGGCTGTTTATAAATAGGTCCAAAGCTTGCGGCTCTGTATCCAGAAAAATAGAATCCTAGATTTTCGGATGGAATGCTAACGGCTCCTCCGTACGTCACATATCTTGTCAAGCCTGCTGGTAGGTCGACTTGTTCAAAGCCTGGGTTGAACTGTTTACCAGGTGTACCATCCGAGTAGACTTCGTATGATATGGCAGAGTCTGCATCTGGAGTTGAAAAGGCATTCGTGAGAGACAAAAGCCCGCCATAAGTGTACCATTCGTCGTCGTTTGCAAACATTGCCCCATCAACATAGTTTGGTCCGAGATTACTGGCGGATCCTCCATTCGGAGCCTTGGAAATGGTTGTAAATATAGAAGAGATATTGTCTGATGTGTGAAAAGGAGTGCTAAAGTTGAGAAGATATACGAGTCCTAGTGGATTCCCTTGAAGAGAGTAAGTACTGTCTAAATATTTCAGCACTTGAACTTACCATCGATGACGGGAGGATCATATGTTCCATCGCTCATACCAGGCTCCCAGTACAACTCTCCTCCGTCAATATAGAAGGTGTCTCGTACCACCGCAGCTAGTATCGTCAATTGCTGTTGCAGTGAAAGAACATTAAACGTCTAAACGTCATGTTCGCAGAAACGTACCTCGGGGCGATGTCCAGTAACACAATGTCGTATTTACCTGACCTTCAAGCCATCCCGCTTCTTGTCCCAAGCATAATGGGACGAAAGCGCCAATCCAATAGATGAAACTCAACCGAATCATTATGAATAACAATTATGAAGGTTGGAAAACCTTTTTTGCGTGGTGCCCTCTGGATTGAAGATTGAAGAGGCCCGGCGCATCGCAAAACAACTTGTATCGTGGATGTACCTACACAAAAACCTTTTTCTTCCCTTTACCAATAAAGATCAATAGAGATTGTCGCCACTTCCGCCACCAAAACCAGCGATGCCTTGACTTTAATGCCTGATGTTCATCGAGACCGAGCAAGAATTCGGTATTCAAAGATGACAATTCTTCTGACTGTATCAATCAATGCACACGCACGGAAAGGAAAAAATGCGACCCTACCATCGGTTCAATGACCTCTCTTGAATCTGCCCGCTCTGGGTGGATTAATGGAGATCGACTGAGGATTGGTGGGGAGAATGCTTGAACTTGCATGCTGCAACAGCAGGGTAACTCAACAGACGGTTTGACAAGGTATGAAATATTGATACGGATTAGGACTTAGCCTTCAACATTCCCTGCAATCCATCAGCCTTGTGTGGGTGGAAAATAATTCAGCTGATGCCAACGCAAACTCATCCGATCTCCATCGTATACAACGAAAAGTGGTTTCAAGAAAACATAAATATAAGTTCCATGTCTTCACTACCAACACGAACGGGCGTCGAAAGTGGCAGATAAATATCAGAAACCAGCAGATTGATGGTTTACTAATTTAGTTTCATAAGAAACTACAATCTTGGTGTCTCACGGGTAGTTGCTGGATCATAAAAGTCAAGAAAAGCCGCGAGCATACATCGGCATTCTGCACATGTGCACCGATGCGAGGTACTCTGTAGGAAGCACGATGGCGACAATCACATGGTTCGGCAGAAGATTCCTTCTCAAGTTAGGATTGCGAAAGTAGGAAGGAAGTAAACGGGTCAATGTTGGTGTTGGTCGTTGCTTACGGGGTTGAAACTTGAATGAATCTTTCACTGGTATCCTCTTTTTGCCTGATGTGGGCTACCTAGCTCGATAAGAAATTTAGTCTGATAAGACAATGCGTTAACCCCAATTGGGTAATTAGCTTGTGGGACGGCAATCCACCCTGATTTCGAAACATTTCATCTGCTCAGTTAACAGCAGGTAAATCTCGTACAGGTCGGTTGACTCGACGAAAATTTCCATCTGAATTCAATACACATCTCTAGATTTCACCTATTGGACCAAAGCCTTGTTAATGACGCTAGCCCTGAGTTCTAATTACTTCACTACGCGTTGTAATAACCGAGCTAGCATTCATATCAAAGGGCCCGTACATCGATTGAGCGAGATATACGTCTAGGATATCTTTTTGGAATTCTACCAAGTTCTAGATTTATCTCTTGACATTCATGCCCAAGCCCTTTTTAAGCCAATTGGCCATTCCCATACAAGCCTCTACAACTTCTTCCTATATAATTCTCCGCCACATGCTCTTAGCTTAGCAGCCGCTTGCTCTGGGGTGATATCTCTTTGTGGTTCGGCCATCAATTCATATCCAACCAAGAACTTTCTCACAGTTGCACTTCTAAGAAGAGGAGGATAGAAATGCATATGCAAGTATGAAGCATTAATCTCCTCCTCAGTGCCTTCCAAGGGAGCTTGGTGAATGCCGGAGCCTATGTCGGTTAGCCAAAACTTTCCGCTCCACAATATAAGAAAGAGTGAGAGGGGTATATGCAGATACTCAAAAGAAACAATAAAAATGAATGCACTATGAGAGTTGAGGGTACTTACTGTAAGGAAAGCTAGTCTCGAACAAATTATCATATCTTCTCGTGACTTCCGCAACAGCCTCTGCAAATCCCAATTTCTCTGCATCGTTCAAATCAACCAGACCTCTTTTATGTGTCTTGCTAATGATCATAACCTCAAATGGCCAGGTTGCCCACCATGGACACACTACGAGGAAGCTCTCATTCTGAAATACAATTCTTTCTTCCTTTTCCATCTCAAGCTTGACATAATCTTCCAACAAATGTCGACCAGAATTTTCCTGGCGATATTTGAGAAGATTGACAAGTTCGGAAGCGGGCTCTTCGGGCAATCCGGTTGTAGTCCATATTTGTCCATGAGGATGGGGATTCGAACAACCCATTGCCGCACCTTTATTCTCGAAGATTTGCATCCATTTGTACTGTTGATTTGGGGCTCCAATATTATGGCCCGAGGGTGCAAGGGTAGTAGGTTGAGCTACACTTGCCAGGGGTGAGGAAGGAGACAAATGTGCGGCGTAGATCTCTGTCCATGTTTGTATGACGGGAAGAATCTGAGCAGGAGTGAGGTCTGCGAGTGTGAGGTTGTGCGAAGGAGAAAATGTTAGAACATAGCATTTTCCTGTAACGGGCTCCGCGCGTAGGAGAGTGTTTGAGAGATCTGAATGTTTACGTTATTTGTTAGATGTTGTCTTGGTATATAGAAAGAAGGGTAAATTATCCAAGTCAGGAGATGGAATGACTGAACAATAGGAGGCAAGACGACAAACGGACCTTTTGATTCCCCATCCTGCGCATACTCTGCCTGAACCTCCTTAACCGCACTGTAATCATTCACAAAAACAAAAGTGTCTTTATACTGTGGGTTAGAATCTCCCTGTGCACGTTTATTTCCTGGACACAAGTAACACTATAAGATACATTAGTCTGCGGTATCTGACTAGGGAATATCTTCGGCATACCGCAGCATCATATTCCGGAAGTGTAATCTTCGAAGCCGCTTCTTGCTGTCCTCTTCCATATATGTTAGTATTTATCCGGGGCAAGTTTCCATGTTTCCAGAGGATTCCCAAAACTTACTGCCATGGCCTCTTAGTACGATGAGGGGAGACAAGAAGCCAAGTACCCCGCAATGGGTTAAATCTCCTGTGTGAGATGTCGTCTAGGATCTTTTCTGGCATATTTCTTTTTGGATTTCAAGGTAATGCCAAAATATGTGCAGATTTGAAGTTGCAGGAAGAAGTTTTCGATTGCCTTTCCAATGAAAAAATTCGAAAAGAATAAATACCTACTAGGTAGTAATCTTACCTATGTGGTTCCTTCCAAGATTTTTTCCTATCTCGACCTTCCACTTTTGGTTCCTCGTGATATTACTCCGCAAAATCGAATGAAATGGCGGGGCTTGACTTTGTTCGGTTGTTTATCCGCGAAGTGGGGTAATGAGGATTTCACAGACGAACGGTGCTTAAGCAAGTATTCCACATTTCATCCCTTCATCCTCGAATGATAACGATAGGTAATGCATGTTTGACCAATCATTGCTGCAACGTATGATCCACCAAGACACCATTTGACTCCACTTATTACTGTACCTCGCACCAACCACCTCTTATTTTCTTTCCGTTTCTCGACCTCCCACTCGACCTCCATACGACCTACTCTCGGCTCCTTCATCCATTATCCATTTGCTTTCTCTACCCAGATATCTCTCTACATATGCAAGTATTGTAGAATTGAGGCAACGAAAGGGTAGAAGCGATCACCTGCATATTAGGTCGCATGCAATCGAGGCACCATGATGACGATTGCGAGAGTGAAAAGTGGAAAGATGAACAAGTAAAAAGTGCTGCAGTGAGATTTTACCCAACAGTCTCAAGACCCTCTTCCTATTCATTCATCCAATACCCACTCTGTCACCTGTCAATTTCTTATTCAACCGCTTTGCAGATTCTTTTGACAACAGTTGGTAGGCCACCAAAAATCTTCATGGTTCATTTGATTCAGCCAAACTACCCAGCTACACGGAATAGCCCCCAAAATAGAAATGGCTGCAATGATCTGGCAAGGTTAGAATTCCGGGATCTTACTTTCCAAAAGTAAACAAACATTTTATTAACATGCCATTCTGTAAAAAACTGTTCGGTCCTGCAAAGAAGGTGGCAATCCGTTGTACGGAAGAATTTCCCGAAGGCAAAGGGCATGAACGGCATGGTCTTCTTGCTCCGATATCATGTAGTGATATGCGAAATCCATCCTCGTTATTCTCGTCATCCAAAGGATTGCATTGGATTTATAGATCCGCTTGCCAAGATGCAAATCATTTTCTGTTGGACGATAGTATGCAAGGATCGTATATCGCATGCTAAAATGTTTAGTCAAGGGTAGGTACAACATGCACAGTAAAGTGTGTTGTCCCATTGAGGCTCATGGTGTTTCTTTTTCTTTTCCCGCGTTGCTCTCCCAGAAAATTGCCCTGTCTCGCCTGCTCTAGTGTCAGTAAGACGAAAAATTGATCTGCCATTTCTTTCTCAAATCACCACATAGTCCCTGTGCTAATCCATGTACTACCCTTCGATTTTATTATCTCCTCCCTTGGCCCTGTATCTTTGCCATCTCACGAAGTTGATATTCAAAGTGGATTTGTCAAGGTAACGTGGTGTATTCGTAGGTTCGTAATGTCTAGGGTCCCCTAGCTCTTTTCCATTTTGAGATTTTTCTCTCAGAACAATATCGTCTGGACTTTTCACTCGTTTTACTTGTCTCTCTTGTTGTTCAACTAGTCCTCGTGGGCTTCCTGCACCGCTTCGGAATTCTTTTAAGGTTACCTTGGCAAGTAGATGGCTGTGAAAGTTGTTAATTGACTCTTTTATTGGTCGCAAATCGCCTCAATTGGTATTTTCCGAACCTTCAGCCTTAGAGCTGACGCATCTTGGTCGTATATTATAGTCAGGCACATTAACTAAATACATCTACCTGCAGTCAATCGTTCCTGAACCAAGTAATTGTCGTCTCTTTTTCTCCGCTCGTTGAAAAAGATCTCAGCATTATTGCTGTTATCTACACTATCGTTATTTCACATCGACAGGACGGCATTTCACAATGGTATCCAATTCTCGGATCGGAGTACTGATAGCGGGGTTGATTGGGGTTGTACAAGGACAATATCTGAATACAACCGCGGCGATTGTAGCTCCAATAACAGCAGAGGGACAAGGACATTATTCAACGTGCGAACCAAAGACTGTGACTATCACGTCTCCCGGAGGTGGATATGGGTCATGTCCCACACAAACTGTTACATCAACCCAAGTATCTGTATCGACAACAACGTGTTGGGAGACTACAACTATTGAGTGAGTTTTAGCCGGCAGAAGCAAAGTGATGATATGCTAAACGTAGTCTAGCAAACCAACCACAATTGTCTCAATATCTACATCTACAGCATATCAGAATCAAACCGTGAGCGATCTTCTGTTTATACATGGGAATAATCATTGACTGGGAGGCAGACTACAAAAACCATTACAGAAATCGGAGGCGGTTATGGGCATGGGACTACAGTGAGTTGGGTACATGGTGGAGCACATGCAAGACATTCAATTGACTAGAAAAAGGTTACAGAGACTGTTACTCTTACCGCGAGCTCTATTCCTAGTGGTGGATATCCATATGGAGGGAGTACTGTGAGTGAATTCGATTCGGGAGACCAAAAAACCGGTTTGTTGATGAGTTTTAGATCACCCAGACAATCACTCAAAATCAGACTGTAAGTTTTGGACTGAATACGATTCCACGATATAGCTCCGCTGCTTACACAACTAGATAACTAAAACCGTCGGTGGTTATCAAACTGCGAACCAAACTGTGTGATCTTCCATCATCATCACCAAAAGGCCAAGGACTGATATATAACAGATTACGGAGAAAATTACCGAGACAGAATCTTTCACGACAACGTGAGTATCTCAAATTGTTTATCAATCGAGCGATTTCAATGTCTGGATCCTTCTCAACATTCAGAAGAGGTTGGATGCTCCGAAGTCTTTGACCGTTGGATTGTAGTTCGATCGAGGATTCTCTTTCAACGTTTGAAGCAATTCCAACATGTGGAAGGGGCTGATTGTTTGAATTTTTTTTATTGCTGGACTGCAGTCCAGGATATCGTATATCCTGCCGAAGAATCACAACTATGAGATGTCTATGACTCGTTGCATAAAGGCTCAATAACAGAAACATTACTAATCTGGCTCCAGTGTTCCCAGTATCATTTCAGCGATTACGACCCTCACGGATGTTATCACAGTGGTATGTGTTATAGGCTTTATTTCAAAGTTTATGAGCTGATATTGAGAACAAATAGACCAACATATCTACAGCTAGCTTTACCGAGACAAATCTTGTCACAACAGTAATTAGCTCTGAGATCTCCTGATTTACCCCTATTAATTCTCATGCTAGACTAAAAATTACAATTTCACTGCTACTCAGGTAGATCGCACAACTCAAACTAACACCATCACCGATGAGGAGACTACAACAAGTTTCATTTGGCAGACCACCATATTGACAGATGTAATCACAACGTCAATCCCATATACGACCACTTTGATTAATAGTTATGGATATCCAATTACAATAACTAAGTATAGTACCCTGACCACTACTGAGAGATATACTTCTAGTTTTACTACCACGACCACTCAGGACCATACAACTACAAAATTAAGGACGGTGACAACAACATGCACAGAGTTTGTTCCTGTATTCATAACCAAAACGATAAGTGGGTCTCTCACGACGATCACATCGTATTCCGCAACGACTTTCACCTCACTCATTACGACTGGCACGACGGATTATGAGACTGCTACGGTTACATCAAAAACAACTGATTACGTACCAACAACGATATATCAACCTTCGACGTATACTACTACTCAAGATGTAACTGTCATCTCATCATATCCTGTGACTGTTATTAACAATTATACACTGTGGGAAACTACAACGAAAGTCGAGGTATCAACATATGAAACCACCAGCACAGTGACTTCAACGACTTCAATACCTCTACCCACAACGATTGATGTCTATATCACCACGACCGTGGATCATCTCTTCACATCTGTCTCCACATACACCTTGAATACAAGCTATCCGGTAACTGTTATTTCCGACCACTCTACTACTTACACTCAATATACCACCGAGTATTACACTAGTCGGGAAACAAGTACATTTTCTACGACGGAAACGGATACTGAAACGGATTATGTGACTACTACCTCATATGTACCTACTACTACTATCTCCACATCCTTCATAACTACCAGTATACCATATACTGTTATATCTTCAACAACTTTGTATATTTACAGCACTCAAACTTCTCTGATCACCCTCACGACTTCCGTACCTACCACCATCACAGACATTTCGACTTCAGTATCAACTGATTATGTGACCACGACCTCATATGTCCCTACCACAACCATTTCTACCTCCTTGAAAACCACAAGTATACCTTACACCGTCGTTTCCTCAACAACGCTATATATTTACAGCACTGAGACCTCTTTATTGACTCTCACAACCTCTGTACCTACCACTGTCACGGATATTTCGACTTCAATCTCAACTTCCGTATCAATATCTGATGTTTACGTCTATACGACTATAATTGAGACCTATAGCACGACGGACACTTCCTATATAACCACTTCTTATCCATACACTGTAAGTGAGACAATTATAAGCGATATAACACACAGCTTCACGGACTATATCACTACGACAATAATAGATCGATCGACTTACGTCAGTCTTTCTACTCTCACGACGAGTGTCATCGTGCCAACCACTACTACACAAGTTTCATTGGTCCCAACAACCATTACAGATTCATATTATTCCACGGCTACAGTTACGAAGACGACTTCCTATCCATTTACTGTGATATCCTCAACGACCGAATACAGATACAGTACTTATATAACGGTTTCAACGTATACTAAGACGAGTACAAAAACTACTTCAATTCCATACACCACAACGCAAGAAATCTTGGTGCCAACTACTACGACCAGAATCTCCCTTGTTCCAACTACAATCGTTTCCTCATATTTCTCCACCTCAGTTTTGACAGTTTCCACATCTTATCCCTATACCGTCTATCAAACCATCATTAGTTCAACGACTTACTACTCTACCTCTTATATAAGTACGACTTACACGACGACCCAGGAATTAACTTCTATATCCACACTCACTACTTCAGTCCGTACCTCTCTTCAAAGGAATTTGTGATCAAGCACTGATTTCTCAATAGGTGCCCACGACAACAACCGAGACTAGTGTGATAACTAGTACAACCTCAGTATGTACCCCTATTAGACAAAATTTCGAGCTTTAGCTAATGAAGATCCAGGTCCCTACTACGACAACCGAAACTAGTGTTTTTACAAGTATCTCAATCTCAGATATCTACTCAACTTATAGTACCACCTTGACAGAATTGACTACAATCAGCGCTACTTTGACCGAAATTGATCTTTCAACGATAACCGTCTCCACTTCATATCCATACACGGTATATACTACAGTTGTCAGCGATCATACGACTACCTCAACTCAATATGTCCCAACAACATATACGCAGGTTATATCCGCGACACAATATGTTCCAACAACGTATACATCTTTGATCACAAGATCTGAAAGTAAGTAGCTGTTTTGAAATTATTTAGGCTGTTGACTTACCCAAAAATAGCAACCACGGCCACAGCAACTGTAACAGATAGTGAGAGTAAGTACCTTTCAAAGTGTGAAATTTGAATATAGGAACTGATTGGAATAAAGCAACAATCGCTAGCTACACTACCACTGATTTTCAGAGTGAGTCAACGTATCATTTGCTTCTGACGTATAACATACTGATCTGATGTAGCTACTACCACAACCGCAACATCTAGTAAGTTTAAAGCTTTATAAAGCCTTCTGATTTATACTAATCTTCCAGTCGCAACTCTTACATCCATCGATGTCATCACACTTCCTCCCGTTACCCTTACCACTTCGATTTCTGGGACCCCAATCACGATGACAGAGCCCGCATCAACCATATCCGTTACCAAGACGATCACCTCTGAACTATATATCACGTCATTGGTCACCCTTCCTGCAAGCACTGTTACATCGGATATTTATGTTACTACTTCAGGTAAAACTTGTACCATTGGGTTTCTAAATTCTGTGCTGATAATGTCTAGTTGCCGGTCCAACGATCACGACGTCGATATCAGGATCTTTGACTAAGATCACTTTACCTGGTACTACCTCCGTTTTGACGGTTTCAGGACCAACCATAACATCCAATGTTTATATTACTACATCACGTAAGTAAATGAATATTTCTAAATAGATTTTCGGCTAATTAGTGAAGTTCCTGCACAAACCATCACTACTTCAATATCAGGATCTTTGACCACCATCACATTCCCTGGTAGTACCTCCGTTTTGACGGTTCCGGGTCCAACGGTAACATCCAACGTTTACGTTACCACCTCACGTAAGTCAATGAACAATACTAGATGGATTTCACGCTGACTTGGCAAAGTTCCTGCTCAAACCATCACGACTTCTTTATCTGGGTCTTTAACCACCATCACCTTACCTGGTAGCACTTCGATTCTGACAGTTCCTGGCCCGACAATCTCATTGTCCGGATCTTTGACGACTGTTACTCTCCCTGCAGTGACATCAATCCAAACAATCCCTGGTTCTACAGTTACAACATCGATATCAGGATCACTGACAACCATAACCCAGCCAGGTAGCACATCAACTATAATCCTTCCGGGATCAACTATAACCTTATCTGGATCAACGGTTCCTGGTCAGACTATAACTCTACCAGCCTCAACAGTCACTCTGCCAGGATCGGTTACTACTCTGCCAGGATCGGTTACTACTCTCCCTGGACTGACTACTACCATTCAAGGGTCAGCCTTCACGGCTCCAGGGCAGACAATCACTTTGCCTGGGTCGGTGACTACTCTCCCTGGATCTGTAACAACCCTTCCCGGTTCGACCATAACCTTGCCTGGATCTACAATTGCTGGCCAGACCATCACTCTACCAGGCTCAACAGTCACCTTGCCAGGGTCGGTTACCACACTCTCTGGTCAAACTACCACTATTCAAGGATCGACTTTCACAGCCCCAGGGCAAACAATCACTTTACCAGGATCAGTAACTACTCTCCCTGGATCGGTAACAACCCTTCCTGCTTCAGTATCAATCTCAACTGTGACTCAGTCCATTGCAGGCCCAACAGTAACCCTCACTCAGGCAGGATCGACCGTGATATCAACTCTCCCAGGTTCCATCAGTATCTATCCAACGACCATAAGTCTCGGCGCAACCTTGACAGGATCAACAGCATATGTAACTGGGCCCGGATCCACCGTAACCGTAACTGAATTGATAACCTGTCCATCGCCTACGAACTCTGGTTCGGTAACTCCTCAGGACTCCAGCTCATCAGCGGTTTTCGGATGTTCACCAGGATACGTTTGCAGCCCACCCAAGCCAGATCATTGTGCTTTATGGGCCGATCCACCTGCTGCAGACTATCTTTGTGAAGCCAAATACTGTATTCCATCTCCTAATACGACTGAAGTTTACTGGGCACAGAATCAAACAGGATACTACCCACCATCAGCCGGGTACTTCAATCTTAACCCCAATGCGTTTGGTCTCAGCTTTGGTATTTTCATTGAGAAAGTCGTTACTGAGATCATCATCGGTAACGAAGGAACCGAACTTGTCAAGACTTACACTACCGGTGACTGGACATCCCAAACAGATATTTCTCACTACCCAGCGGGAACCCGAACCGGACTTTCTACCTCCGCACTTGCTACACCTTCTGCTCCAGCCCGTCGCGGACTTCTTCCCCGTCTTTTTGCAGGGAAGCGCAAATCAGACACCACACATCTCCTCACTAAACGGGATTCTACTGTTGTTCCCGCAGTTTGCTACTCCACATGTAACAATGGTTATGTTGAAGCGCTCAAAGTGGGCAAATCTCCCGCACTCTGCGACCCTGACTCTGCATTCGAATCTGATTATGGCGCTTGTACAGCATGTATTGATGCAAATAGCAACACTGTGAAAGAAACACTTCAAACATACATACAGCCACAATTTCAACAGTTCTTGGATTTCTGCAGTGCGCAGGCACCACAGAGCGAGGTCGCGGGCAGTACGGAAACTCAGGTCGTGACCAAGACCGCAACCGTTTTACCGGTTGAAGCGAGCAGCAGTACAGTCAAACCGGCTCCTACTACTAGCGGTTCGAGTGCTGCCTCGAGCTCTAGTGCTAGTGCAAGCCCAACTGCAAGCGCTACCCCGAGTGTTAGTATTACGAGCCAGATTGCACCGGTTGATACGTCTTCTGCTTCCTCAGCACCGATTTCTACCGGCGGCAATCCATCTGGATCTTCTTCGGCGGTCGTTAGCGTACCGACGGCTTCTGTAAGTGGAAGTGGAAGCGGGAGCGAAAGTGGGACAGGAACTGGGACCAGAACCGGAACCGGAACTGGAACTGGAATCACATCACCATCCGTAACAGCCTCGACTCTCCCCAGTGTAAGCGCCACAAGCTCCGGCTCAGGCTCCGGCTCCAGTGCCACATCAAACTCAGGATCTGGCTCAGGATCTGGCTCGGGATCTAGCTCGACATTCAGCTCTGAATCATCCCTTCAATCCCAAACCTCAACTCCAACCCCTACAACGAATTCACAAACTAGTTCTTCATCAACCAGCTCTGGATCTGCCAGCGCTTTAGGGACTGGACCGGTTGAAGGTGCTGGAGCCAAATTGAAGCCTTCAGTATTCTTTACATTGATGGCGATGTTATTTGTGGGACTCATGGGCTAGCAGTAATACAATTCTTGCTTTTTTAATTTTTATTATTCTATTTACAGCTTCGGCATTTTATATATATTCTCACGACTGCACGACACGGATAAAACGAAACGAAACGAAACGCGCGACAGTCCTACTTACGTATCATGATCAGTTTTATACCTTATTTCTATTTTCATTTTTATTCTTTCATGTCTCAATAAGACATGTTCGACAAAAAACATGATACACACGATCCTTATTTTTAATCATAATCTTGATGAGGGGAGAATGATACACTACGATCTCTACGAAAAATACGCATGCACGCATGGTATGGAAATGCCAAATCACGGTCTTTTAATTCGGTATGAATGATGAATGCATGGATGCATGACAGGGACGAAAATGAACGGAGGAAGATACCCAATACACACTCATTTATGGCGTTATGTTTGAATATTGATTTTTGAAAGGAAAGGAAAGAAAAGGAAAGAGAATGCGGCGAGTAGAGTAATGGGTTTGATGGATATCTCTCTTATCTATCTACTTGTCAAGGAAAGGATAATGTTTGAATAATGATGGGCACTCTCAAGTTGGGATAACATATGGAAGAGGGATTCAAAAAGGGGGGAAAGAAAGAGAATATAATGGGAGGAAATTTGGTGGAAAACAGGCGACTTTCTACTTCTCATGTTATATATACTTGATATTTCGATATCTTTGCCTTAAATTTTTGAAGCCCAGAGTGGACTTGTGAGGGGATGGGTTAAGCGGTGCGAGTAATTAGAATGATACAGAAGCGGCGAAAGTAATTCTCGACTGGTTGGAAATGCCATAGCGAAATTCAAAGACAATTTCTCCACTGTATTGATACTCTTCCCATTACTTAATTAAGCATCTAGATGTTGCTCAAAAGTGCCCAACATCACAATTGACTTGAAAAAAATGATCAGGCAAGATTAATATGTCATTTCGTATACTCTCTACCTCATACATGTCGTATGTATCCCATAAACTCCTATTCCCTTAGATGAATGCCCATTCCATAATTTACACACATATCAAGGCAAATATCCTCAACCAATCATTACAGTTCCATCTCCCTTTTTCTCTTCATAAAACTCTAATGTTAACGCCGCTAAGAAACATGGAATGCTACCTCTTTCGTTGACCCAAAATTTGATGTTTTCCATTATCCTTCCAGCAAATTTACTTTCCGGCCCACCACTAACCTTCATTGTTCCTCTTTCGCCATCAAATACGATACTATTCTCTTCTTCACCAACGGAAGGATAGTAGAACGATGTTACGCGCATTTTACCATTGGGCATGAATACAGCATCCCAGCCTAAGAGAGAAGACACACCGTCACGAAATTCTTGAGATTTAAGTCCCCAGACTTTCTTGAGACGATCATTTCGAGTTCGTTCATCCTTGAGTGCAGCTTGAGATTCTGCAACTAGGTCTTGTTGGGTTTGAAGCGTAGATAACGGAACTGAGGCATCAGGAGGGAGATTGGTGGTCAGTTGAGCGAGGAGGTCTGCATTTTCGGCACGGAGGGCGGTGATGGTGGAAAGTTTGATGGCCTCAAAGTCAGAGGTGGGATTGGAACGAAGGGATAGAATGCGAGTCTGTGAGTGAGTGGTTGCAACTGTAAGACGTTCTTGTGTGACAGAAAGTTCTTTTTGGAGGAGCTTTTGTGATGTTTGAAGGTTTGTGATAGTGTCCTGAAGTTTACGGTTCTTCCTAGTGAGGGCCCCAATGCGTTCATTTTCGTCGTTCTCTTCTCGTGGATGTTTGGTACCCGCAAGAGTTGTTGCTGTGTTGGGTTGAGCTGATTCGGCGGTCGTAAGATCATTCTGGAGAGATTGTACCTCTTGACGATATTCATCCACAATACTCTCGAGCTCTTCAATACGTTTAATTTTCGCATCATCAACGTTATCGCCAGCTCCGAAAGCTTCATCCTCAGCATCGAAAGTCTTAAGCTGCGCTCGTAAATATTCAACTTCCTTGATGGCCAAAGCGCGTTGTCTCTCTAGTCGTAAACGAACCTTAGCATCTCCACCGCTGGTACTACTTCCAGCCGCCGCCTTGATTTTCTCCATTTCTCCGCTCATAGACCTCTTCTCATTTTGTAGCCCGTCAATAATGTTATCCCGGTCAAGAATCTCCGACTCGATAGCACCAAGTCGCTCCACTAAAGTAGCAGTTTGCATTCTTTCTTCAACGAGTGCTCTTGCCAGATCTTCTGGGGAATTGAACTCAATACGACCTTCAACATTGCTCTGATTTTGAAGGTATGCGGTCCACGCTAAACGCTCATCCTCAAGTCTTTGTCTTTGAAGTCTTGCTTCTCCAAGCTCATTCTGTAGATCATCCATAGCCTCGACTTTTCTCTGTAAAGTTCGTTTCTCTTCCTCGACAACCTCCACACTCTTATGTAGTCTCTTGTAATGCTTTAATTCGGCCGATTGTTCGCGATTCATTGCTTCCAGGTTTCGAATGTGTGTGACTTGCTCGCTCAATTCTTTCTTGATCACCTCCAGTGTATCGGTATCTCCCGTCTGCGCCTTAAGCCGTAGGACTTCAGCCTCAAGTGCTCCATATGATGTATCTTTTTCGGCCAATTGTTGCTGAACATCCTGTAACAAGGCTTCTCTTCGATCGGAATCCTCCTGTAAATCTTGGACGCTGCGCTGTAAGGTCTGATTTCTCGTTTCAAGCTCCGAAATTCTCCTTTCCAATATACGAGTTCCCTCCTCACTCTCGGTTTTAACATCCTCAATTTCTTCTTCCAGGAGACGCTTGCTCTCCTCCACCTCACGCACTCTTTTCTCTAGTGCTATCTTGTCGTTACTTGAAGTGTCGCGAAGTTCACTCATCTCTTTAGCCAAAGCTTCATATTGCCTCACTGCCTGATTTCTTTCTCCTTCTGCAATTTGCTTGTGCTTGAAATCCTCTTCAGCTTTACGTGTCGCATCCCGGAGTTCATTCTCATGCCTCAACTTCGCAAGCTGTTCTTCTTGCTTGTGATTATCAATTGTATATTTCAAAGTCTTCACTTCGGCCTTCAAATCATCCAATTCTTTTCTTCTTTTTTCCGCCTCTTGATCCGTCTCGGAGTGAGTTGGCTCTCTTCTAGATTCATCGAGTATGGTTCGGGTTGATTGGCGAAATCGATCTGTTCGCGAGGGCGGTCTATGAGTAGATTCCGCGCCTGTCAAGAAGTCGAAACTAGGTTGAGTATTCGATGGTCGTGCAATAGACATCTAATGAATCATATTCCCGTGAGATAATGCAATTGTGTACAAATGAAATTGCAAGACAAAAAGATTAATTCCTTACCCTAGATTGCGCACGAGGAATAGCACTACCCATACTCATTCTATTACCACCGCTAGTCGAGGATCTTCTTCTTTGAGAATCTCCCAAACCTTGAGGAGTGTGCGCCCTCATCTCTGATACGTACCGCTACCTGCGGATTTGTGTTTTGGCGTTACGTCGATAGTCGTCGCAAACATGAATCTGTGATGCAAGGCTGAGAATGGAGAGGAGATAATATGTATTACATAATCAAGGTACCGGAGAAGACAGAAAATATGGGGAAATGGTTGGCGGGGTGAAGAGTGTTTTAAGTGAATTTTGAGAGATGGTTAGAAGATGAGATGGATAAGTTAAGACGACCTAGATAGGCAGACAGGAAGGTAGGTAGCTGGAGGTATTTTAGATAGGTACCTAGGTATTCGACGATTTACCATTCGTTATATGTTGTCCCAAAGAATGCTCTTTCAATAATGATATTGGCTGGAATAGGAACATGAACATTGATTGACCTTAGACAATCATCAACACTTAGTCCAGTCTATTCCGACCCGAGTTCATCAATTGAATCATTTGAGCATCTCCCTTAGTCCTACGTAGTATCTAGGTGAGATGCTTAATAAGACTTCTTAAACCTGCGATAATAAGTCATCTAGACACTAGGTATATACCTACCTAGGTATGTATTCATGTAAAAGCCGCCGAAGCTCTACTTGAACACTTTGTACGGTGCGTGAGCGTGCATATATAATACCAGGTACTAGGTACGTACTCTCTTCCCAAAATTCTCGCAAGTCTGTATTTTAACTTTATTAGACCAAGACTTGTCCAATCGATCTGTACCTGGCCGACTTTGGCTTGGCTTGGTCTGGCACCTCCCGCTGCTAAGAGGAAACATTAACGCCAACAAAAGACTCGACACGGGGCACCAACTGCTTGCTGACTAAGATTGACTTCGAGAAAGAAAAGGTGGGTTTCCTTGCCCTTGATAGCTCCATACTTTCCCATGGAGATGGAGATTCAACAACGTATTCATATGGCGAAATACAGCCGGTGACACTTTCGCAGCGACTTGCTGCTTCGGAATAATTCTTCCAACAACAAACCAAAATTCTTCACATGGGATCACATCTCCTTAAAAACCTAACACCATGGCAACCCGAAAGCTCCCTGTACTGGCACAAATCCCTTCCTATTGTTCTGTGCTCTGTAGCTAACAGCTCTTTGGCAGGCTCTGAGATCAGCTCTCAGATCGACCAGAGTAGGCTCTTCAGTATCATACGCTCAGGCAAGATGTCCATATCAATTGATTCATCATACTTTCTCTACGACGCACAGTCCTGCCGTTGCTTCCAAAGAAACTACAGACTCGCAAACAAAATCCACACATGAGGACTCCACTGGTTCAGCATCTGCCGGATATTCCTCGTCTTCTTCTTCCTCATCGTCAAGCTCGGCCAGCGACATTCCAGCCCCGGCAGATTGGGAAGAGAATCCAAACTACAATATCGAAAAGTTCTCAGAACTACCTCATTCTAATTTTGGGGTCAATCAGCACATGGTAATCAACGATGAGTTCAAAGAAGCTCTGAGGCAGATCTTATGGCAATTCAGAGCCCCAATTAGGTATGCATTTGCGTATGGATCCGGCGTCTTCCCTCAATCGAAACATACGAAAGCGAAACCTTCAAGCATTACATCCATTCATTCGAAACCACCCCCAGCAATTGTTGAACAACAAGGAGGCACCCCTAAGATGATAGACTTTATATTTGGTGTATCCTACAGTCAACATTGGCATTCCCTGAACTTAAATCAACATCGAGATCATTACTCGGCGCTCGGCTCACTCGGATCTGGGGCTGTTACTGCTGTGCAAGAAAAATGGGGAGCTGGTGTCTATTTCAATCCATACGTTACGGTCAATGGCACTCTTATTAAATATGGTGTCGTTAATCTGGATACGTTGTGTACAGACCTTTCTGAGTGGTCAACACTGTATCTTGCAGGCAGGTTACAGAAGCCTGTCAAAATTCTCCGGGACGACGCAAGAGTCCGTCTTGCGAATCAGGTTAATTTAATCTCTGCATTGCGAACAGCATTGTTACTTTTACCTCCTGAATTTACCGAACAGGAATTGTATGGCACCATTGCAAACATCAGTTACTTGGGTGATCCAAGAATGGTCTTACCGACAGAGGATCCGTCAAAAGTCGCCAATATTGTTGGGAATAACCTTCCTCACTTCCGCCGACTCTATGCGCCTCTCATTGACAACCTTCCTAATGTCGACTTTAACGATTCTAAGTGCTCCGATCCAGAATGGGCATCTGATCCATCAACAAATATACGGTTAACTCAAGATATGGACCCAATTCGACGGGGAAACATGGTGAGACGTCTGCCAAAATCATTTCGATCGAAGCTCTACTTCCAATACCAGAAGAAATACCAAATACCCCGACTAGAATTTGATCAAATGATTGAGGCTTCGCGTGATGAAGACGGGACAAGGATTAATAGGAGAGAAGGGGGTGGATTTGAAAGACGGATTGCCCGAGAACCTCCAGAAGATTTAAGATCTGAAGTCCGAAGTGTAATCAAGAACACGATTGGATGGCCTAGTACGAGTCAGAGTTTGAAAGGCCCCTTCACAGCTGGATTCCGTCGAACGTGGCGGTATATGAGTGAAAAGATGGCGAAGCATGCGGAAGGGAAGAAGAAATTGGAGGCAGCAAAGGAAAAGAAACAAGATTGAGCATCATGCCAAGATATTGTTTTAATGATGACACGATTAAACGGTGAGCTGTATGCTGTGATGCGTGCTGTAAATAGACCGAGTCTATCTTAGACTCATTACACGGCTCCTGGTAAGGATTTATTGGAAACCCGGGCCGTTGAACGCTTTTTACGTTGAAGGGCGGCTATCCATGCATATATGCATGTCAAGCATTTGGGAATTGCTAGAAAGGAATTGGATGGTTAAAGGTTGGTGGTATTACTTGTATGCTTTGCATGAGAACCAGAACTTTGAGAAATGGACATTACTACGTTAGCAAAAGTTATTCTATACCTTCTTAGTTATGTCATTTTGTTTCAATATATCGAGCCTCTTTGTATCATGTCACACTCGCCGTTGTTGCACTTTTATGTTTGAGTCGATTACAATTCGCTTGGCGCTTTCAGCCTCGAATTTCATTACATCCGGCAAGGCCTGATCAGTGGATATTTTCTCGATGTTCTAATCATGCAGCAATATATTATCTATATTCAATGCTATTGTGTGTAATTGATAGACTAGTCACAAAGCCGTTAGATAGTTGCGATCATGACCAAACTATACCTCCCGGGAAGGGAAGCGGAAGTATCCATCCGTCTTGACCACCCTATAATCTACGTGTCCGCCACTTGTTTCTCATGAAGAAATAAAAAGGTAGAGACACAATTCTCATTTCAAATTATCACTGCCATCTCAACTCTCGTCATTATTTTCATCTGTTTGATGGTTTTTGAATAATCAAATTCAAAGTAACTTCGCTTCACCATGGTATTTGATCTTCCGCGTATCATTTTAGGAACTAGAATCTGACAGGGATAGCATATCTTAATTATTGGCTGCGGGCTTGCTGGCCTCACCATATCTATTGCACTTGCAAAAGGAGGTCACACTGTGGAGATACTAGAAAGTTCTGAGCGAATCTCATATGTTGGAGCTGGTAAGTGACGCGGGTGCACTCATTGCAATTCAGCACACCGATTTTATGTGCATCTGTTCACGATTTGTAGGTATTCAGGTCACACCAAATTCTTCAAAGATTCTTCGTAAGTTGGGAATCGATTCTTACATTGAGAAGTATTGTACAAATCCAGTGGATTTGAGGATGATGCGCTGGAAAGATGGTCAGATTCTTGTCGAATGCCCGTTGAAAGTGCCTGCGGAAAACGATTATATGTCTCCATATTGGTTAGTTGAACTCACTCAATTGGACAAGTGAGCTAACAGAAAATAGGCATGTTCATCGTGCGGATCTCCACCGTGGATTACTCGAAGCTGCGACGAATCTTGGTTGCCAAATTCGATTGAACAGTCGTGTGGTCAATATTGATCCTTCCCTGCCCGCGCTTTCCACACAAGATGGTAAAATTTACTCTGCGGACTTGATCGTCGCATCTGATGGTAACTATCTTAACTACTGGCTCTTGTGATATTTTAAGTCTGACAGTCAAATTGCAGGTCTACATTCAATGGCCCGCGAAGTTATTCTAGGCAGAACTGGAGCACCCATTCCAACCGGTCAAATGGCTTATCGTGTAGTACTGCCAGCCAAAAAGCTTGAAGGCATTCCTGAGTTGGAGGAGATTATCTCCGTTCCTCGAAACAATCACTGGCTTGGTCCTAATGCGACCGTTCTATCATATCTGCTGGAGGGAAAGGAGGAAAAACTATTGAATCTTGTCTTCACGTCAGTATGTTCCTTTTAGTGCTTGACTTTGCAATATTAGTGACGATTTCAGGTGTGATACAAATATGCCGGATGGAACAAACCAGCGGATCCAAAGCAGTGCAGAGCTTCGAGACAGATTCAAAGATTGGGATACAAGGTAATTGAGAAGTTGCAGGAGGATATAACAACGGTTGACGCATAAACAGAATTGGAATGATCCTTGATCATGTGGATACCGCTTTGGAATGGAGGGTAGTGTAATTGTCCTTAATTATAATAAATTTGCTAATGTATACGCGCGACAGTTGTATACTCATGAAGAACTAGACAGCTGGGTTCATAACTCAGGAAAACTTTGTCTAATTGGAGACGCAGCCCATGCTATGACGCCTTATCTCGCGCAGGGAGCAGCCATGGGTATCGAGGATGCAGCTATACTTGGCGCGCTTCTGGAGAAGTTTCCTACTAAGGATTCTCTTCCAGAAGTATTATCGATGTATTGTAATCTTCGACGAAAGCGGACTGCGAAGGTTGCTAAAGCCTCAATTGATTCACGATACTTTACACAAATGCCTGATGGAGATTCGCAAAAACTTAGGGATGAATATCTATTGACCCATCCTGGTATTTGGCAAGGACATATGAATATACGGTCCCGGCAGGAATTCTTGGATGAACTATTTGGTTATGATGCCTACAAGGCCTTAGACCATATTTCTGCAGTACTTTAACAGTATTGCGGCTGGGGTCATTGTGATCACATTATTGGTAGAGCTTAGACCTCGTTTACCCGGATTATCACTAGCATAAGACGCTTCGTCACAATTCATACCAATCAAATTGTATCTCTGTCATCGAATCACCAGCATGCAGCAGCAAACAGTTGCACCATGCCAATAAAGATATAAGCTTAATAACTTAATCTGCACATCGTAGTTGATTGCATATTCCGCCCAGAGAAAATTCTTCAATAGCCGGCTTGGTGGACCCTGTTTGTCGAATTATCACAAGTTCAATTTAAACGGCGAGACAAAAATGTAACCAGGGTTGGTTCTGATCTTGGAAAAGATGGTAAATTGATGCTGATCAACTCTTGGCACTATGAAATACAATAGACCTGAAGTGCCGGCTGCCGTCTGGATTTGCAGCTTTGCGATATTTTGGCGCTTATAAATTTGTGGAAATGGCTCGATTGGTTGAAGATGTAGTATCAAGTAATTCCGTTACTTGTCATGGCTCATGAACTTCTGAACTTTTCATTGGGTTAGTGAACAGAATAATTCACAGGATCCTTTTTCTTCTTGATTGAGCTACTAACCGTTGCAAATGTTGGTTGGCAAACAATCCGGACATCTGATAGGGAGGGGCTCGGGCGGGAGAACCATACTGACGGGACGATGTAGTAATTTGTGCTCCGAAAGCTGTCGACATGAAGTGTTTATGTACGAACAATAATCACTTCTTTTTTGGATATTGATTTGATAGTAGGAATTTTGATTGCCACTATTCACAATGGCAGACGATCGAGGGCTCAATGGTGATAGCCAAGGTCACAGAATGAGTTCTAAAGGGGGTAGCGAAAAGATAATGTTGGCAAATCTTGAGATTGGTAGCACGATCTCGCAAGTTTTGGCTATCATGTTAGATCGTCATGGTCTACCGCTTGTCCTTCAGCCGAGTCTTTTAATGTCTAAGAATCGTTTCAAATTCGGAATATATTCAACCTTCCAGACACTAGGTTTTCCTGGTTCCGTTTAGGTCTTAAAATCTTACGACCATCAAACTACAGTCCCGACTATGAGCGAGGAGAGAAACTGGTATCTACTCCATATTTTTGACGAATGGTGCTCATATTTCCGCACTTATTGGTGACTATATAGGCTAAGCAGGTGGTTGGCAATGGGATTGTTGGGTCGGTGCTATTATCACCGGTTCAGCTCTTCATTTTGCTATTTTCTCCTTCTCGGAAACGCTATTTTGTAGCGATACCGTGGCTCTTGCTACGGAAATACACGAACGAACTTACTTCCGGACGTTGTTCAATTTCAAGGGGAGCAAAAGCACCACGAGAAGACTGCACATGGGGGACTTTTCGTATGCATTCCGCATTTTGAGTTATCCATTGGTCTTGTTTACTTTCTGGTACTATAGATTGGTCTGGACATATATCAATGTTCTCCCTGCCATTTTCCTAGCCACCATCTACACCAGATTTTACCATCTCAAAAGCTGACCTGTTGGTGTCAGTTTAGGTATCTCCTTGACTGTTGGAAGCATTATAGGCGAGCTACGCGCTGGTCGCGCTTCATATGCCATCATGTATCATATGGCGCAACGACACAATGGCGAGAGAAAGCCGCTGCATATTTTATATCTCTCGCCACTATCTGCAATTTTCATGCACGCTGGACTTTTGATATTCGGGGGACTTTTGGGGAAAACGGGGTTGGTGGGACCTTTTATTGGGCTTGGGATAGGTATGTTCCCAGCAATCTTCCTACATTCTACCTATCATGATACTAGAAACTTACGAATAATCACACGTAGGTTCTTTCAGTCTTCAAATATGCTCTACAACGCTCTACTCTTACATCTCCGATTGTTACAAGCCGCAAACCCCGGAGACGGGGATACTTTTTAATATTTCGAGAGAATCATCATTTTTAGTGGGTTATTTTGCTTTGCCTCTAGCTGAAAGTATCGGCTATTTCTGGGCTTGGTATAACTTCGCTGGTCTTTTTGGGTTGAGTGATATACCAGTGGGAATGTTGATATGGTGGGGAGAGAGTTGGAGAGAGAAAATGGGGAAGGTGAAGTGGGGTGGTGACGTATAAGTTCAGAAAGCTCCCTTCAGCTACTGGGCTGTGTTTCTAATATTGAATCTAGAAATATTCATTCGAGTAGACTTAAATGTAGGATGTATTTGGTAGAAATTATTATAAGCGAGATTTGAATATCTGCTCCTATCTAGAACATTTTGGGGACTTTATTGTTCCCGTGAGATCTATACAACGAGTAGTCAAGTAAATCACGGCTCGAGGGAGGAGCCTCTACCCAATTAGAACGTGTTTTTTCCGTTTGACCTGTTTGACCTGTTTGCTTAAACATGAATTGCGCTGAGTCTGATTCAGCTGAGTTGTTCTGTTTGCTCGAACGCATGGGGCTAGCACAGACTAGCAGGCTTTCCTATTTAAACCCCTTCTACTTCTTCAACTCTTTCTATCCTATTCCTTCAGACATAAGTACTCGGATATCTTCCCTCGTAAGGTGTCGAAAGTCGGAACGCTTGAATTTTCACACGCAACTACTCATCAGACGGCGTCATGGTGCTCTGGAATGAGATCAGATACAATTAGAAACACGGAAAGGAAGTATGGCTAAGTCACCCAAACGAGAATGTATCTTAAACGACAGTGATTATTCTAGTTTCGCCGCGGCAATATTATTCAAAGCCAATTACATAACCGAATGGACAACAACAAAAATAGAAACTTGATGACAACGAAGATTTTACTTCTGCGATAAAAACACGTTCTTAACTCTCGCATCTGACCCATCAAGAGTCATCAGTCTACAGACTTACGGCCTTTTCACTAGGTAAGAATTTTACAAATAAAACAGCCAAGAAAGAAACTGCATTTGAACCTAAAAAAGCGCTGAGCGCATTTTGCGCTGTGTATGAAAGGAAAAAGGAGAAATTGACAAGGAGGAATGTTTAAGTGGAAAAATTGCGTGGTCCGTACGAGCTCAATCGAGGGTTTCAATTCTAGACAAACATGACAAACGCGTCTTAATCGAGTATGGTGTAGTTTTGAGGCCAAGATTTACTCTAGTAGTAGTAGATGTATAGACTGGTGAAATGACATTAGAGTGATATTTATGCTTTCATGATGTTTTCCATGGAGTTGAACGTAAATTTTTTAATTCTTCTAGTAGCTCTTGCTCACGGAGATAGAGAGATCATGTTCGTGTCTTTTGAACGAAGACCTATCACATTAATTTTTCTAGGAAGTTTTGGATAAGTCTGACCTGTTTATTCAAATTCGAGCTACGAGTCGGTCTCGCATGGACCAGGCACTTTTACTATCTAAACCTTTTCTCACTCCTCCAATTCTCTCTTTTCTTCTCCAGTATCTGCTATTGGACTGCAGGGTCGGTTTGCAAGGTGCTGTGTCTATGATTGGGGGCTAGATGTGTGCGAGGGAGTATCTTCGCATATTTCTGCTGAACGAGAAATGTACTGCTTGTGCTCTTGAGATACCTGTTGTAGTGATTACCACCGTTGTCAGATCATTTTACTGACTATGAGACTCTGGAAATAATGAGAATGATTAAGGCAAGATTGTAATAGCGATATGTTGAAAATGTTGAGTTGAAACGATGATCAAAGATTGGCAAGATGCTGATTTCGGTTCAGAGACTACTGCTTCTACTAAGCGATGATAGTCCCAAAGACCGCTTTGTGGTATACTTGAATGATATCTGCCACTTTGGATAGAGTAGAGGTAGGAAAAGAGGCATGGTGGATGGCTCGGTGCTTTCCCAGGGCTCGATGGATAGTATGCACCTCCTTTGCTTCTCTGGTTTCGTAGACTCTACCGAGTACCGTGGAGTCAAGCGAAGAGTCAAACTTGTATAGAAAAGTATAATCATCCAGTGATTGTTTATTCTTTTATTGTCAAATTCGCTTTCGTTTGGTGTTCTTAGCACAATTCTTGATACTACAATTACAAGGTTTCACTATCACTACGAATATTTGTCACTCATGAACCATGTGCTTCTCTTGAGATTGCATTCAGGGGAATAAAGTATGCTTGATCTCAAAATCTCAATTGTAGCAAAACAATACAGCTACAAAAGCATTGTTTACAGCATGCAAGAATGAGCGAGGCTTGCTTCAATCCCCTTTAGGTCCAGTCTAAAGCCGCTGTTGATTTCTGCGGAAGAAAAGAAGGAAGAGCGGAGAGTGACTTTTGTAGTTAGTTCTTAGACTTAGAGCGTATTTGGGACAAGTTTGTCCCGTTTGCACACTTGATTCAGACTAGCACGGACAAGTCCATTTTCCTATATATACTTCGTTCCACTACCCCTAATGTTTTACTTTTGCCACCCTCTAGCTAGAACGAACCAGAACAGCGTTTAAAGGTCGAGGTTAATGTGAGTCTTTCCAGATAACACTCTTCTTTGAGCGGGTAGATTTCGTTGCGGCAAAGTAACGATTGGTGCTATTTGTGACGCGTGTAAATAAAGAAAAAGATTAAAGCATCTACCATGGAAATGCAGATATGGATTAGTGTTTTTGACATTGCATGATTCATCAGTATCATTATAGTTTGTCGCCCTGCGTCCCTGCTATCACTTCCCCACTCTCGTCCATCACCATCACCTATTCATTGTGTCTCTGTCCATAAATCTGGCAACAAGAGATGAAATGAGTAAAAGTGGGAAGCTGTGAAAGATTTGAAGAAGTCCCAGGGAAGTGCGAGTTCCCAACCTCTGCCGCATTCCTATCAGAGTATCTTCCAAAGTTCACACTTCTATGGGATATTCCACAATCCATCAATTGGTTGGTGGCGGAAAACTAGAGAAATTGTTGAAGCGTATTTATAGTAGACATCATCGCCGTTTGTATTGAACGAATGCAAAAGACGAATTATGCTCAATGTTTAATAGTCCTATAAGAACATGAATTTGAACCTAGTCTCACTATAGACGAGTTTGTACTGTTTGTGCACATCGGAGCATCAGTTGGGCCATGAAGGGAAAGCCCATCTCTCCGTGTATACTCTGCTACGTCCCTCCCTTTATCCAACAGCTGTAGACTGTGTACGTTCCTTAGGTAGGAGAAGGGGAGATTGATTGACGTATGTAATGAAGGTACTTCTCACCAAGACATTCTAGCTTAGTATCAATGATGATGATATAGTGACGGTGATAACTAACCTATATAGAAAGAACAACAACGTATGAGAAGTCTGAAATCAGTGCTTGTGAGATCCAGGTTGTGATCTGATTATACTTATTTGAGGGTCTCGATCTCTAAATACAATTAGTGCAATCAGATAGTTTGAAATGTTGTACTGTGAGGTTGTGAAGAGGAACGAGTGGGTTGAGGGGTGTCGAGGGTGACACTATATTGTGTACGTAGTAGCTTCAATAAATCTAACAATGAAAAAGTTAGCTCGATCATGTGATGATACCAGAGTATGGATAAACTAGCACCTTGCTATTTACTAAAAGGGATTCGGGCAGTCATGGATTGCTCCTCTCTCTTGGAGTACGTACTTCGATTCAAAATAGTCAATGGGGGAAGCATTCTATAATCCAGTCAAGTATCAAAGACTCGAATCAATCTACGGAACAGAAAACTCACAGTATGATTTGAGTGCTAAGACCTATTCACATTGGACGGGCAGCCCTTTGTTCGATTGTAATGCATTGTATGACTCCAATCCTATTCCTTTCAATCTTACTGTCATGTATAATGTTTTAGGTCAAAATGAGTCAACGGTTCCAAGATACATATTAGCATTAGTAATGTGGAGTAATTACCATGATTGATAATGAGGATTACGAGCCACATCACCAATACATCACCAATACAGACATACAAACCCCAATAAGAACTCCATTATTGACTACTTCGTACATAAAACCCATTCTCAGTGACCCCTTCATCAATCTCGCGTGCTCGCCTATTTATTACTGTGCTGTAAATGTCAAGTTGACAGGGTTCTAGGGTCTCGAAGCGGCCCATGCAGATGGTGTTCTCCGCTGTATTGAGTGTTGAGTCTTGACCCTCTCGACCCTGTAGCTCCATCGGTAGCTCCATGGCTCTATGCTGGACCGTGCTGAAGCAATCATCAACATAACTACATCATCATTGCTCTCTCATCCCCCGTTGTCAACCTTCTTCATATTCTAACAACAAATAAAACAACCAAAATTATTCTTCATGCCGAAAAAGAGGTTCACACCACAGTTTTCAAAACCTGCGAGTACAGTTCATCCATCACTCAATTCCAATGCTTCTGCATCGACATCGGCATCACAAAGTACGTCCACCCCGCCACCCTTCAATCCATCACTTAACTAATGCGCGCATTGTGTAACAGACAACAATGTTTCGTCCGTAAACGATTTGATAAATTCCGCTCGGAGACTAAATATCTCTCCTACTGAACACCTCCGCGCGGCCTCTTCCCTCAGTCCATCATCTCATACCCTTCCACCTCAAATTCGCCATCTCCTCTCCCAACCGGAGACCCCCTCTCCCACTCCTCGCAGACCCCTACGCAGCCGACGTTTTGATGACAATGGTCGTCGCATACCAGCTGGTCCTGCGCCACCCATAAGTTGGCTAAAAGGAAGGGCATACGAACTTCCTGATATGCGAAGGCAATTCGGTTTGGGTGAAGATGGAAGGTTAATTCCGAGTGGGGTAGGCTATTTTCCTGGTCTAGGCGATGATATAAATGGAAATGGGCCTGATAGAGGGAGGAGTTTGTTAGAAACCTGTTTGAAGAGATTGGCAAGGGACTGGCAGAATATGAGTGTTTATGAGTCGAACAATCTGGCATTGTTGCCGGTGAGCTTGAGGATGGGGCTTTTGAGCTATATTGCGGTCTATGGGCCGGAAGAAGGAATTGGATTTCAAGCCTTGAAGAACATACTTCTATTGCCAATACAGGATGACAGTGTAGTAGAAGGATCGATCAAAGAAGAGGCAGAAGATTGGGAGGAAGAAGCTGATGAAAGATCTACCGGGGGAAACAATGATTATTTCTTTCGACTTGACCTTGGTGGCTCAATAGGAAGATCGGTCAGCTTAAAACAGCTCTCAACCCTTCTTACAAACACTTTCGTAGTCAAAGAAGAAACCATTCCTCGGTCGTTTCCCATAGCCCTTCCACATCTCACCCATCTATCGCTCTCTCATCCTCCACCCTCGATCTCCTGGTCTCGTCTCCTAGCTCTCACACCTCACCTCAAGACTATTACGCATTTGTCCCTGGCTTACTGGCCCACTCCAACGTTCACACCAAACTCAAGTACCAATCTTTGGGGGTCACCGACCTCCCGAAGAAGTCAATTTCGATATGTCGCTAGTAGTTTGCATACCCAGACTATTGATGAAGAATTTTCAGAGTCGGCGTTGGTTTTGAAGAAATTGGCGAGTGGTGTCTATGGCCTGGAATACCTGGATCTGGAAGGATGTGTTGACTGGACATCGGCGTTACAGGATGTATATGGTATAGATTGGGGCCATCAATGGAGAAGGCTAAAGACTTTAATTTTGAAGAGTGGAATGATGGAAGATGATTCGGATTCTGATGTGGCAGAATTTGAAGAGTTTTCCGACAACAAAAAGAATGTTTTTGAAAAGGCTATATTGGAGGGACTGCAGACGAAAAATCACATATATGGGATGAGGAAAGGAAAAGCACTACCGTGGATGGATGTCATTGTTGATCGGAACCCTGATGGTATGAAACCGCGGGTTCCTAAGGTGTCTTCTGAAACGATCACTGGAGGTGCCGGTGCTAGGAATTGGGATACTGAATTGGCAATGGCTATTTCGAACAGTACTTGGGAGTCTTAGGAAACACTAGCGGTCGGATGGCGTCTAAACATTGGCGTTGTATTTGCATAGATAGGATGCATGGATATATATACTCTGGTACTCATAATGGCGGATTTGTATACACACTTACACATGTATTTAAAGTGCGGCGAGTACATATACAAGCCAATGAAGATTATTCTTCACATCTCTCTTCGTGCTCAATATTTTCAAACAACACTGCTGAGTGTATTAACATCCACTCTCTGACTCACTGTGGAGTCAATTCGAAATACCGTGAAGCGGAGACAAGATGATAACTACTATTGTCACATAAAGAGAGCTCACAATGGTCAGAATTAAAATCTGGGCATGAGAAACCCATCAACTCTCTATTCCGGATTCATGGGTCGCGCAGGTGGAACCCATATTTTAATCTTGACATCACTCGATATCTTCAATCTTCATAATGCATTAGCTTCATCTCCCTAGCTTTGTTCAGTCTCTGTAATCATCTACCTAACTAAGATCACGAACTCATTCTCAGTACTCCATAACGTCTTGAAGCTCTTGGAATATATCAACTCATCGATCTTGACTACTAGTCACCTTGAGTGTGGAGATTTCTCGTATGATGGTATTGGGATTCGGCTTACGAGATGAGTAATATATTGGGAGAGGTGGAAATAGTAGAGGAAGGAGGGAGTGTTTGCAGTGATCAAAAAATTGGTTTGCGGGAAGGGTTGAGGTGTGCAGCTGTGTAGGTTTGGGTTTTGGTCTTGGGTGCTGGGAGGTATGAGTTTTTGTGCTATTATCTTACTTGTCAAGAACTTTGCTGCTTATGTATGTGATTTCAGTTATGGGAGGGAGTGTTGAGGGTCAAGGGGAGGATTTTGGGATTGCATAAGATGGGGTGAGAGAGGAGAGATGAGATATGGAACTCTATGAAGAAATGAGATGGTAAATGAGATGATGGAATTAGGGTGAGAAAGATTAGAGCTTGAAAATGATCAATGATGATAGATTGCAGTAGATATCGGTCATTAACTTTGAGGTGATCACGGTCAGCTAAGATGTGCTGTGTTGTTAAGAGAGATGGAAATAGAAAAAGAGTCTTCATTAAGACCAAGAGATAGTAGATTGTAACTCCCAGGGAAGATGAATGTACTGACGGGCTTGGTTATCACAACTTTGGATTGGATGGTGTAGATGGTTTTATGAGGATACCAGATCTTGTTATTCTGGAGAATGAAGAAGCGATGCTGTTAAATTTCGATATCAACACTCTTCGATATAGTAGATGCCTAATCTATCTAAATAAAGATCTATTCTATCCACAAACACCGGAAATCCAACATGATGAAGAACACTCCAGCTCCATCTCCGGTTGATCAGACATTTGTCATGATTCAATTTCCCTCAAAACATTCCCATTTCCACCCCAACATCTCGATCCCCTCCCTTCAACTTCATGAGTTCCCATCGATAGGCTCATTCTATCCAGACTATCATCGATGCACACACTCAAAAACTCACAGCCTCTTACCTCCAAACCCCCTCATCACCATCACCATCACCACTAAACCTTTCCTCTGCATCTCCACCCTCCCCCCCCCCCCCCCCCAAAAAAAGAAACCTCTCCAAAAGCACCACATCTAAACCTTAAAAAACACAAACACATATCCAAAATCCAATCCAATCCAATCCAATCCAATCCAACACAGCACCACACCACTCCATCACCAACTTCCACCCGCGACTTCCACCCGCAACTTCCACCCACGACTTCGCTTCCTCTAAACATAGTAGAGTAGAGTAGAACAGAGTAGAGTCCAAAAACAGGACAAAAAACGATAAATTAAGCATCACACATCACGCACCAGCATCAGGGGCAGTGCACAAGCGAATCGCAACACCCCACAACCCACAACCCACAGCCCACATACAGCCCACAGCTCACGGGCCAGGAGCTAAATTTTGAGTTTACGCCTATGCCTAGCTAGGTACTTGGCGAGTTTATTTAAATAGACTGGGAGGCTAGGAGGCGAGCTAGGTAGGTAGGTGGGTAGGTAGGTAGATATGTGAGTTAGTGAATTAATAGGGCCGAAAAATCGAGCTGAACTTACCTAGTAAGGGTAGATAGTTATATAGATATAATGATGCCTACGATGGAGAGGGTACACCCTGTTAGAATGCAGGATTGGATTGGATTTATCATTTTGGGATTTGATGATGATGATGGGGATGATGGGGGTTTGAATTTGGATTTAGACTCTCGAGGGATTAAGAATGTATGGACTGGGTTAGAGTATGGTAGGGTGAGGTGAGGTGAGGTGAGGTGAGGTGAGGTGAGGAGGTAAGGTTGCCTATGTGTTGATTTTGATTTTGATTTTGATTTTGATTTTACTATATAACATATTATATTAGATTATACTTTCTAAGATTACTATCGAGATTCATTCACAGGGAGTTTAATGTTTATGGTTCTGGTTCTGGTTCTAGTAAGGTAGATAGACAGATAGATCAATGAATCAAATCAAATCAGATCAAATCGATCCGCAGATATCCTTCCTTCTTTCCAGGGTCAATAGGTACTCAAGAATAGGGGATCTACACTCTGGCGATACGTAGCGCGAGAAGCTTAATCGAACATACAAGAGAGAGTTGTTGAGTGAAGCCTAGAGGTGTTGGAGTAGGTGGGAAAGAGGTGCTACAGATTGCATCTTTTTATTTTATGTTGGAGTGATCAGAGGTGTGAAGTCTGAGTGATGGTGATGGCGTTGGTGGTACTGGAGTTGTAACTTATATCCGGGTCCCGAGAGGTGATGGTGGATGGACGAGGTGATGAGTAGGTTAGGACCGCCTATTGACGGCAAGATTATCATTCGTTGATGGAAGACTGCAGACATGGAACTAGTCTTGAGAATATCCAGGAATAGAAGGAGAGGAGACGCTGAGTGATGTGATGGGTTCGAACTTTCTCTTGGTGCAACAGCACTAATGAACCCCCACCAGTTCTTTGTCATTTATTTTCTCATCTGTCCACCGCCATCTCATCCCCCTTTTTGGGTTTGTCTTGTATAACATGCGATATGTTTTGCCCCCAACTTTGATTTGCATTATTCCCATGCTCGTAGTCAAATCTCTGACCTAATAACATCATAACATCATAACATCATTTTCCACCCTTCCACTCATAACCAACTAGTAGGAAACATCCATGAACATGCTCGCATCCCCATCTCAATCCAACCAAATCAAACCGGAACTAAATCAGCCCTGTACAACCCCGGGATAGATTCTTAAAACACTCCACCCAGAATGATCCCTGGAGATCTCACTTCAGGAGTGAAGTGATGAGATAGGAAATTGCTCTGCTTCACTTGCTTACTGCTTACTTGAATATGGTTCTGACACGCACACGCGCCCGTACATACATCTGCATTAGGGTAATTTCTTTTCATAGTTGCCATACTCGGGCCAGATGCAGGAGATAGATGCAAGCATGTTTGTCTTTGTCTCTGTTTTGTCTTGCCTTGCCTTGCTTGTCTGGTTTGTTTGTTTTGCCACGGTGATGCTATGGTTATGCCGACGAAGGCTATAGGCTCAGTGCAGTATTGACGAGGGAATGGATCCGAGATGTTGGGCTCGGGCTTCGCGCATAAAGCAAACATGTAGAAACGTTGTGATTTCCCTACCTGTTATTGGGGAATTGGTCTTGGGTATGCCATGCAATGAATGTCAAGGTATGGGAGAGGAAGCATAGGGAAGTGGCATGTGATTATTGACCTTTGATGTGCTGTAGGGAATAGGCTGTAGTATGAATGCTCATCCAGCGACTTAGACCTTGAACACTTCATGGTGCCTTGCTTTGCCCCTTGATTATTGCTTGAGCATATACATATGCATGACGTTGAGTTACCCAATACATTTGCGAAATGAGATATCTCCGTTAGTAATGGTAATTGCTAAATATTGAAGATGGAGATTGAAGATTGAAGATTGCAGTAACATCCCGGAGAACACCCACCTGACACTCCTGACGCGATTGATGATTCAAACCCCCACTCGAACTTTAATCTCAACTAAACCCATCCAAGCCCACACCCTGCACAGCGGAAACGCTAGACAAGTGGTGAGGTAGATACCGTGAGGTGAAGAGAGGCCGGTCTCACGAAAACGAAATAATGCTTAGCCTTCCTTGGCTTGACCCCCAATTTCGATCCCTCATTCCTCTAACCTAATGTACCGTATCAATGGATCATGGTCATTCTCGTATCCATCCATATGAACAGGATACCGAGTAACATAGAAATGAATGATCTCCATTGTGTTCAGTTCCAATTGAGTCTCAGCCCAACGGTAACCCCAGTCATTGAAATCCGACTAGCAAATTGCAAGATCCTCAAATCATTTCAGCGCCACCAATCATACCATTTCATGACGAGAATCTTTGACATCTCTTACCATTTTCATTACCTATCTCCCTCTCAAATTTCGCCCAAAAGGAAAAATCGTATCAGCGCGCCCGCATTGAAAGAATTCTCTTCCACAGTTCTATTGAGCAAATCAGAAGGCTCCAGATACATCCCCATTCTCCAAGGGAATGACAATTCTACCCTCTTAATTTTTTCTTTTTCCTCTTCCCTCAAGTCTTTGGAGTAATTGTGGCAGCACAAGCAATGGAACCCGAAATTTAATGCACCAGCAAAACGGGGATTCAACCGAAAACCCATGGGAGCCGGACTCTATCTCCGCACTTGACGATTACTGGCTGGGTAGCGCCATAGTTCGAAACTTTGTGTAGCCTTTGGTCATGCGGCTGTATGTTGCGTAACATGAGTTGATTTGAGGAAAGAGGAAAGAGGAAAGGACAGGGTGAGATATTGGTGGAGATCTGTACGTCGCCATCTTGCTGAAGAATGGCCATTGTTTGTTGCTTGTGATAAGTGATGATTGGTGAAAAGTAAGAGGTGGATGCTTGATAGTTGCTATTGGGTACTTCACCAGCTTTACAGTACGGCATCTCGTATCTTATGAATAGATGGACATGTGCCTGGTATGTATTGAGGACATTACTGTAAACCTAAATGCCTCATTATTTATAGGTAGATAGACTTTGGGTTGGTATTATCACCAGCTCAAGGCAAGACGGCAGAGGAGACGAGAACAAACCGAGACTCTGGACCCGAAACCGGAGACTCGGATTGATGTAGATGTCAAAGAAACAGTGTCACATTCCGGGATTTATGGTCAAAAAGCGAAGAGGCAGAGGTATGAATCCAGTTTTCGGGAATCTTGATGTTGGAACGGGTAGCGGCGGAGTCAGCCAACCTGTCTTTCAGCGTTCGTAAGATTAGATTCGAGGTGATCATGAACATCATGAACATCATCATCATCATCATCATATTGAAGCTGAATTTGATAGATATGATAGTATTGAGGCTTTTGATACAGATGATGTACAAATTGTGATGGAAAGTCGGAATCAAGAAGAGGGAAAGGTTTCGGGACGGAAGATTAACATGGTGAATATTGCCTGGAAGCGAAGGATGAAACAGAAGCAGAGAAGAATGGAAATTGGTTGCAGCCTTAGAAAAGAGAGAAAGAGAAAAAGTGGAGATGGATGGATGGATGAATATTAATATTAATATACTCTTTTGGTTCAAGTCTATTTTGATTATAACTCTGGATGGTAAAGGTCACAAGAGGAATGGCTCGAGGGCACAAGAAATTGTTTCTGGGGTTTCCCCATATGTGTATGAATGAATGAGTGATGGAAGGTTTGCTTGGTGTGAGGTTAGTGAAGGGGCGAATCGACACTTGGACCATTTTATCGATGAGCTTGTACCAACTACCTACCGTTAATTATATATTATTAACATCTGAGGTTTATATTTATATCTATATCTAAATCTAAATCTAAATCTAAATCTAAATCTAAATCTAAATCTAAATCTAAATCTAAATCTAAATCTAAATCTATATCTATATCTATATCTATATCTATATCTATATCTATATCTATATCTATATCTATATCTATATCTATATCTATATCTATATCTATATCTATATCTATATCTATATCTATATCTATATCTATATCTATCTAATCTTAAGCAATTGTTCTTATCAATGACTAGGTAATTCAATCAATAGATAATCATACCATTACTGAAATTATAACCTCAAAGATAATCTTCTACCGTTATCACCTACCATTCCTTCAAGGGTCCTTCTCTAATCGGCCTCAGAATATTGCTGTTCCGTCTCTCCTAGATGACCCCGCCTCGCCCGCGTAGTCCCAACCATTGGAAGGACTCAGAATGCGATACGAACCAGGGTCAACGGGTACAATCCCCAAGGATCGGGATCTGGAAGTACGCGAGGATAGGTGCTAGCTATATTGAATCCATCCTGTCTTGTATGCTGCTGCATCGTTTAGGGTATTGGTATTGATAGTGATGCAGTGAGGATCCACTTGACTCTTCTCTCGTTCAATTTCATTCGACTACCGTTCATCTCTTGCAGCACTTATTGACCAGATGTATGCCAAAGCGTAAGTCCGCAGATTTGATATTTATTAAAAACATGCAGCAGCGACCTAGCTATTCTATCAATGTAAAATTGGTTCATTCTGTCTGTCTGCTTACCTACCTACCTACTTATCCATATCCCAGTCAATGACCGCCGTCCGGATGCACCCCAATGCTTCCCTCGCTAAAGCAAACATTTCCCGATATTGATACAGCAAGAGATTCCCCAAGAATGAAAAAAAAAGCAACAGCGACTTTGATGCATTTCCCAATTCAATCTTAAATGCGGTACTATGCTACCCTAACCTCGGACGTTATATTGAGAAGCAAGCCACAAGCTTCTCACTCCTCTTTTCATACCCCAGCAAAATTATCCCAAAACCCTTAAACCCAAAAAAACCAGGTCCATGTCAATCAACGGCACATGAAATTTACCATGTGCAACCGTTGCTCTATTCCCAATCAAAATTGAACGAAGAGAGTGAGAAACAGGTATTTTTTTGTTGAGAGATATAGAAGTCAAACTTTGCAGATAAAAATCCTCTTTTTGATTGGCTGATTCCCCAAATGGATGTGCAACCTCAGGTGTTTTTGTCTTGAGCGGGAGCGATTCATCACATGGCACAGAGATCGCATATCACTACACAATTAGACACGACAGTGCCGCTGTAGTGAAACATCTATTGCTGTGAAGAAATGGGATTCTTGAGATGGTTAACATTTAGTAGTGATGGATTGATTTTGATACCTCTCGAGTACGTTTGGAGAGGAGCTCAAGATCTCAAAATGGGGTTGATGAAACGAAACCTCAACAGACAGGAGTTAGTTTATTACACTTTTTCTCGACCCTAAAAAAGTAAATCAATCCATGTCATACCTAACAAAGTGTAAACCGTTGAGGAAGAACAACATCCCCGGCCCGAACCGAATAACTTACTTTCAATGCAAGCAATAATAGAAAACCTTCTCGCCCCCAGGGTTCACGGATCTTGCATCTTCTTCCTCTGGCTTGTCTAGCTTGTCTAGCTTGTTAAATCATCAATGAACGAAGAGCCAATAGCAAGGGGAGCTTCTGAACCTTGTTTTATTTTGGACTCGGGGCAGTCCAGATCGATTACTTTGCAGACAATCTGGAATCACTCAATAGCATTCCGCTTCAAAGCACCTTAGGTCGTATGCAATACCTAGGATATGTAATTGAAAATAAAGGAATCCTGACTTTCGATTCAAATGGTTGGAGGCAGATGAAGTTGTTTGTTTGGTAGACCTAGGTCTAGGTGCACTTGGCTGAAATGAGGAAATCTGATTTCTCGGACCCAAAACTGCGCATTATCACTGTTCAAAGGGGGCGGAAATGAAACAAACTCACGTGGTCAGAGGGGAGCTGTGTTCCGGATCCGTGCAGCAAGCATCGTCCTTCATGCAGATTCTATATGTGTGTGACTGGATATCAGCGCGGCACCTTCTTGTACACAGGCTTAGCGGCATGTGAGAAGGCGAATCAATGTATGATATGTTAATATGCCTGTCCGTAATCTTCTATAGAATACGAGGTTCTCATTCGCAATTCGCGAGGCACTGAAAGTTATGGTGGAAAATTAATCCATGAAGCGTAGTGGTGATTCCCTTGGTTGTTCTCGGCCTTCGGCTTGCTGGTGTTTTGGTGGCTTCTTACCTGCTCACTGATACGCTATGCAACCCAAGTCCCTGCGGGGAAGAGATGGGACCGGCATGGCCCTAGGAGCCATTCTAAATGTTATCCCAAAATATATCTCAGTAAATATGCTTTCAACCCTCGTCATGAATTCCTGAGATATCCAGGGTTTGATAGGAAGGGGTGTATGAGATGTAAGTTCAGTGAGTTTGACATCAAAGATGACAACAGACGCCATGGGAATTCTCCGTCAATGGTCTGGAGTGAGACCTTTGCACTATTGTCGAAGAAGGCGTTGTGAAGTCCATGTATGCTGAATGCGGAAGATGGTTGCCGGCACATTGCATTTGACATTAATATTAGGACTTGCCAGGCTGTAGCTCGGTCCAGGGCACACAATGTTTACGAGATTGTCAGGATCTACTCTATCAAACAAAGTAATCTCGTCTTTCTCCGCGATCCTCACTAAGATGGATAGAGTTAGGAAGAGATGCGAGCAGATGAATGAAAAGATTCATACATATACATCGGCGTCATCTTGGTCTTCCAGCTTCAAAATGTCAAAAATGTCAAACATGGCGCAGTCTAGGGAAGCAGCTGATATGCCTACCGATGGATGAGAGCCGTAGTTGTCCGTCAGTCGTTAACCATTTGACTCGGTCAGCTAGAAGTGGAGAGGACGATAATAGAATGAGTGAGTGTTATTTTGGATACTAGGTACCTAGATAATTGATCGAAATTGATCGAAATGCATCTTGATATCCCTCCTCAATGCACGCTGAAAACACGCCACTACCGTCTGATGAAGGACTCCTATTGACTAGGGACCTTTATCTTTCTGACATCAACGATAATACTAAGGGGCTGAGACATTGGAGTCCGAAAAGCTTCAATAGTACCATGTCACCATGAGAGACGGCCCTTTTCATCAATTTGGGGAATTTGGGATGAATTAATTTAGTAGGAAGGGAAGTGGATTGGATGACATTAGTTGGATATTGATGTAATTATCGGTAGTGGATTACGCCGTCGCCATACACTTTCTATCTAAGACTAGTGAGAAGTTGAGAAGTTGAGAAGTTGAGAAGTTGAGAAGTTAAAAATCGAGAATGGAGAATCGAGTAGTGTGCGAAAAGAAAGTGTGCTGTTGCTTGCTATTGCTTGCTATTGCTAGCTGTACTTTACTTTGGAACCTTGAACCTTGCATCTTGCACCTTGCATCTTGCATCTTGCAGCTTCAACCTTGGGGTAAATCCGCAAAATACTTACTTGGGTTTAGGAAAACTAGTGGACTTTCCCCCCATACGCTAATTGCTTAAAAATTGCCGTAGTCTAAAAAATCGCGCAAGCTTTTTTTCCTAATTTTGGGAGCAGGCAACGACAAACCTAGACATTGACATTGCAGAAACTCCAACTTACTCTTACAACACCGGTATCGACAGCAAGTCTTATTGTGCGTTTCCTATTCAAAGGGTCTAATATGCGATTCGGCAGCCTTCAAAATAACTTTGACGCTTAACTTGCTAATCTTGTAGTGTCACAACAGGTTGAAATCCCCCCCCCACTTACAGTCTGTCTCGGAAAAGCTTGCAAAATCAAACAAACAAAAAAAAGAACATCAAGGGCTTCAATTGGTTTTGTGATGCACCTTCCTTCACTTTGACGGCCAATAGAAATATTTCGATCCTTTTGATGGCGCATCTCGAGGATCATAGCTCGTAAAAGGCGCTGCCAAATTTATATCTCCTATGGTCCAATCATAATTCTCGCTTCAGCATGCACATCAGACCTCAGCCATCTTAGCTACCTTGGTCGATACCTTGCTTGTTGATTTTCATTTGAGTTTCGGCTTGGGATTGACTAACTAAATCGTTCCCCGCCCGCCACTGATGATTTGCAGAAAAAGGAAATCGTGTGAGGCTCTCAAAGCACGCTTCGGGCACTCTACACCGGCGGTACCTGATGGATGTGATAGCTCAGATTTGGTAGATCATCCACAGACTTGCTCCACCAAATCTAGATAGACTTCCAGCAGCTAGATATTGTGTTCCTGCATCAAAGGACCCCCAGTTCGAGTGTTAGTTTGTCAACGCAAAAGAAGGTCTTGACAGCTGGTTGCTGGACCACGAACTTTAGTTATCTTTTTCGTTGGGTCTATTCTAGGTTCCTACAATTCGGCCTAAACTGTCGACAATGATCTTGAGCTAGATCCTACATCTTGTGCTGCTTGTCAGTAAAGCTTAAAGGAAGCTAATACACTTGAGTTCTTCCTACCAAAGTCTTAGTTGATTCCAAAAAACAAATCACTATCATTTGGGTCTTGATCTTGCGCAACGTTCTGTTCACCCGGAAGCTTTATTGATTCAAACTTTGTACAAGTATCTTTCGGTACCTCCGGCTTTTGGTAACGTTAAATCCAGTTCCAGGAGATTGGAACTCGTTGTAGCCAAAAATCACGTCAACCTACTCGAAAAAGATTGAACTGATATGTCCTGGAAGAGATAGACGTATTGAGTACTCCACGTGCTAATGATCAGCAAATATCTTGAGACTTTCCAACCAAACTCGACGGCGTTAGTATCAATATTCGGGCATCATATATCTCAACATCTCTCCTCCTTGAAAATAGACTGCAGCTTGCAATATACCTATCATACTCATCATACATATCAATATCATTAATCTGCAAGATCCTGCTCCTGCTCCTTCAACATCATCTCGCATCAATATAAAATTACGTTACCAGAGAACGTTTCAAGTCAACATCAGGGATACAGATTATCATCCATTCATTCATCCATTCATACATCCATACATCCATTCTCCGCATAACAAATTTGTTCAGGCGGCAAGTCCAAGGGACCATCAGTTGCCAATCAAGCTTGCACTGCACTACTGAGATCAGCACACTGACACTCTTCTTACAAATATCCAAACTTCAGCGAATTGAGATCTCGCTCATCCCGTCAGTACATGAATCTTTCCTCATTGTTGTTCTCATTGTTTTATCACGATCATTTCATCGACCATTAACCGGCGCATTGGATCAGCCGTGCATTCAAGACCCTGGCCACGTTATACCCTTTTGGTGGAGGGGCATATTATCTATTCTTCACCCACAAATTATATTCACCATCCCGAAATCGTCCTTCTTGCATTGTGTCGAGCTTGTTATCCTTGTTCATTCGATCGGAAGTCTGTCTGAAAAAGGCTTCGTAGGCTAACTGCATTATAGCCAACAGTTTTCGTACGTTAGTTCTCAAGAAATTTCTGCAATTTTCCGCAATCTCATTGTTTCAATTGAACTCGATCGGATTATTCCCCGAAGCAAACATTGAAACAAAATAAGAGGATATCCAGAAGGAAGAGTGAAATATTTTCATCTCAAATCATAACTTTTCTCAAATTGCTCTTTGATACTCTATAAAAGTACATACAATACCATACATACTTCGTTGAGACATTCGAAACCACCCACCCATCATACACGCGCACACATACCCACTATCCCAGACTTATCCTCGCCTGCATACTTTACAGTACACCCACTCCAACCGACCGTACTGTACTGTACTGTACTTATCTCAATCAAGCATCAACAATCTGGGTCATTTTCATAATCGGCATACTCTTGCCTACACACGGGTAGTTCTTACTACACGCACGGCCTACTCAACAACCGCTATTACTCTATTTTTCCATACTTGGCCCCCAAAATAGAAGGATCAGCAGGCATTAGATTTTAAGGGATCTCATATCATTTTCATACCCATACAGCCAGCCTATCAAGGACGCAGTAAATCATCACTATCATTGTCGGAAGCTGGTTCCAGTTCCCACGAGACGCCAACTGCCACCCCCGAAAACTTAGATTGCGACAATAACAGTCAAGCTCGGAGCTACTCTACCGTTGCGCTTCCGCGACCAAGTTGAACCCCTAAAACGGCCAAAAAAGAAGCCTTGCCGGAGACAACAAGCAATTCAGCAAACAAACCGGCGATACGGTGCAGTGCAGTTCAGTGCATTTCAGCACAGCAACGAGTAACGACTGGACAAAAAGAGATTTCTCAAAACACACTTGAAGGAGCCAATCAATAGAGAGAGAAAAAAGATTTCGATTAAGAGCAGCTCTCTCGATTGTGAGATTGTAGGATTCTTTGAGTCTTCTTGACACCACCTTTTATTTTTCTTGAATTCATTCCATCACTACACGCCGCTTTCAAACGTCCCCCCTGTGCGTAAGGATTCGAAACAATAAGCCGGGTACGGGTAAGACTCAAGCAAGAAAATCAACATCTCCCTACCGAACGTTGAGAAGTACGGACGGTACTGCGAGGATATTCCTGGCAATTTCGTGCATATTACCGCTCCATTACAGCCGTCGCATTAATCATACCCTCGATACTCTATTCAGCAGATTCGACCTTGTTCAATCGCGATTCTTGAATTTTTCCCACAGCCCTTTCAGCGTAACTTTCGCCGAGTGCTCTAATCTTGGGTGGGTATCTGAGGCCTTTTCAGGGGACAATTTAGGATATTCGTGGAACTCAACGGGAAAATATTAGCGGCGCAAGAAAGCCACTCTCACCAATTTCGGATCCTCTATCATAGGTCTTTTTTATCTTTTGAATCTTGTTTCGACAAGGCTACTTGGGACCCCATCAAAACCGACCCATAACCAATCCCCACCCCAGGCCTCAAATTCCAATTCTACAGGGACTCTTCAGGCCTGTTCGCACAGTGCGTTTGCATGAGTACCTATACAGAAAAGTAGGCGACGAATAGGCAACGGCAATTCTGCTTTTACATTCTTGGATTGTAATTTTGCGAAAGCACGTACGATAGCTTCTAGCAGCGAGTAGCAAGCAAGAAGCAGCAAGAAGCAGCAAGCAGTCACGAAAGGCAGCCTTTCAGAGAAGCAGGAAAGGACCAAGACAAGGGAAGAAAAGGCAGAGAAAGTAAGAAAAAGAAAGAATAGGAGGGAGAAGGAAAAAAGATTTGTTCCTTGAATCATTGCGCATTTCTCCTTGGGAGGCTTTTTTTTAATATTTTCCCATTTGACTCAGGTGAAGATCAAGATCAAGATCATTTTATCGCCTTTACCCTCTATCGCCTACCGTACTGCCATTTCCCCCTCTGGCTTGACTTAGCACCGCTCCGTGCACACACACTTATTACTTACTACTTACTTACCTACATCCAAAATACTACCTATATCATCTATCTTCCGCTAAAATAAAAGCCTCCATCAACAACTTCCTTCGTTCAACCCAACTTCCGGGACGGACGACGGTGACAACCCGTTGTTGCTGCTGTTTGTCTTTTCGTGTCTTACCTTAGACGACTCATCGTCATAAGAAAGATTATACCCCAAGGTCAACCATCATATCCACCATCAAAACTCTCTTCCTTCGAGTATTCTTTATTCGTTTTCACCACCATCCACGATTGGTACCACTTCTTCTCAATCCCTTCTCTTCTATCCGGCTTGACGTCGAAATTTTCACACCAAGGCTTCATCAAGATAACATTTTCCACGATCGTGGAAAGTCGGTATATTTGGAAGGCGCGAGGCTGCAAATGAACGATAGTAAGTAAGCCAGCCATCAATCCTCTTTTATCTGTGATCGACGCCCCTCCTCTCTTTTTCAATTCTTCAACGAAATTGTACATCTCTTCAGCTTTCAGCTTCACCTTTTTTATGGAATATGCTCTATCCACAAAAAACAATTGATTTTGGCTTGTCTTCGGAACAACTTCCCACATCTCTTTTTTGATTTTATATCTTCATGGGAAAATTGATTGAAGAAGAAAAAAAAGTGTCGAAGTCAAAGAGAATAATTTTCGATACTTGCTCGTTTTTATTTTGGAGTTGTCGTTGATGATTCTCGCGAAATGGTTGGTGTAGTAATTCTCCATTCCTCCAATGCGGTCTTCATATCAAATATCAATCATATCATCATATCATGCCTATCACATCACCATTACACTTCACACTTCACACCTCACACCTCACATCTTACATCTTACATCTCACGCCTGATGAAGCACAAACCGCAGAGCAATACAGTGTAATGCCGGGCCCTGACAGTGAATTGGTCAAACGGAACGTTTCATGGAAGAAGTTCCCGAGTGCGACGTTCAAAATCAAATCATCAACACAACCCTCCATTCTGCAATATTCTACCATTCATCCTCTCAATCAAAAAATTGAGATTCAAAAAGAGGCGCACAAAAGTAGCCTAACCCCAAAAACGTTATACATCCCACTCCCTATCATATCATTCAATCTGAATTTTGCCAGAATTCCCCTCCCTCTTCCCCCCCCCCTCCCAAAATCTTCATTAATCACGCCTTTACAATACAATTCACTGTCTATCCAATTGGCACTGTCTTTGCAACCTTCCTTTTCGTTCTCATTTCTGGTTCACCTCGTTTGTGTCTTTTTATCCATAAAGATTGCAATAACCTATCTCAATCTTATTACCTTAAATATCTCGGGAATTTTCAAATCATCCGATACTAACCATCTTACCCAATAGTCCTTACACCTCAAAAAATAACACTCGATCACTTCATGTGCTCTCAATCTGGTAATATCCAAGACCTAACCGCCTATTCAGGGCATTCGTCTTCGTGTATTGTCGGATCCGAACCAGAGCCTGACAGCTCTTCAAGACAGGAATTTGTTCACCCTCCGTCGTTACCCTCTGATATGGGGATGCGATACATGACGATTCCAGCGACAGATGATGTACGGTAAGTTTACCCCCAAATTTCGTTGGTCATTTCTTTTCACCCGATGTAACCCCCTCGTCAACCCTGCATTTAGGCACATACACACTCCTTGGGTTTTCTCTCATTATCGTTCATTTCAAATTTATGCATGTATCTACCGCTTGTGCGATCTACGCTAAGGCTGGTAATGTAATGAACATGCCACGACTCACACTCCGTCATTGTTCTTATCCAGTTGTCACACAACTTAAGCCTCAGATCAAGCCAAACCGCCTGCACTTCCGCAATGGTTCGCGTCACGCGAGTAGTCCCCGCTATTTTGTACCACTGACGGCTGTGTTGGCTGTCATACACATGCAGTCCACCTGGGCATCATTACCGCCATGAAGAAATTTTAATCCATAGGCCGTGTCTTCTCAGAACCTTATCTTCTTTTGTCTTACACTTGTTTAGACCCGTGGCTGATATGATAGCTCAGTTACACTTCCGATTCCGGTACCTCTCATAGCCCTGTGTTCTCGATAGAACCCACGATACCAAATTCAATCCCGTCCAACATCCCATTCCCCCCATACGCGCATGCCTATCAGTCAACACTGAACGGTCCCACGTACTCAGGTGGGAGCAACTCGTACTTTTCTCCGAGCTCGTCTTTATTTTCTATGCCCGATCTTAAACCCCGCTTGAACTCTATGTACGTACCTTCCACCCCCTTTTAAGTACTTCGATACACCACCATTTCTGTGCACAGATAATAATGATCTATCCGCACAGTCACTCCTCCCCTGGAATGGCACCACCCTCACGCTCACCAGCCTTACCACATCCACAATCACCAATAAGCACACGAGATTTATACGCAAGTGCAACACCACACTTACGAAGAACGGACGGAATTTCAAGATCTCCGTCAACCTCTGGAACTGTAAGAGGCGTACCGTTATCACCATCTAACAGCGGATTCGCAAGTCCGGCGAATATGGAGGGTTCCCAACTTGGAGGGCCACTTACCCCTCCTCTAAATCCGACAGAAGTCATCTTGACTTTGCAGGCGGCTGACGGACAGATCATCACTCCAGAAATCTTTGGCAAAATTGATAAAGGATTTTTCATGGCAGAAAACGATTGGACCTGCTATAGAAGAAACTACTTTTCACTGAGTTGCTCATTTACACTTCAACCTATCGTTCCAGGAGCAAACGTATATCTTTTGTTGTCTGGTGGAATGAGACCGCAGGTACAGCAGTTTGCGATGTCCATAGCTGCCGTGGTAGATTCGCGCGATGGAAAATCAATAGAATTGGTCCAGCACACTCCCAAACGAGACAAAGGACCACAAGATAAGCCGCCAAGAATCGCGGTGGCCCCAAGACCGCACACAACACATAACATGTATGGCGGCGACAACGGTATTGGTGGTGGGCCGCGCGGAATGTACGATGGATCTTTTGGTCAGTCACCAAGCTCACCACCAAATGAAGCAACTTTCGAGCGCATCCAATTCAAGAATGCGACCGCTAATAACGGCAAACGGAGAGCTGCCCAACAATACTATCACCTACTTGTGGAACTTTTCGCAGATTTGGGTACCAACCACAATCATTCGGAACGCTGGGTAAAAATTGCCGTTCGTATGTCCGCACCAATGGTGGTGCGTGGTCGCTCACCCGGACATTACCAGAGCGAAAGACGCGGTAGTAATGCAAGTTCTGGACCTGGAGGCGCTGGTGGTGCCGGCGGTGGTTCATACACACCATCCGGATCATCTCGCACCCCTGGCGATGTTACCATGTCTGGAACTTCCTCCATGCTTCCCGGGTCTAACAATTACGGTTCTTACGATGGCCGATCCCACCATTATCGCACTGGACCTCTTCAAATTCCTATGGAACCTACTCTTTCTGCTGAAGAAGCCAAAAGTATTGAGGATGCTCCTTGCTATATGTACTACCCAACGCCAATATGGGAGGGCGCAGAGCCACGGAACCAACTGCCCAGTCTTCCAGAATATGTGCCCGGAAAAATCAAGCAAGAATACAATACTGGTGGCTATTCTTTACCAAGTATCAGTGGTACACAAGACTCTTTGGGTAGACATTGTGGAAGGTGGGAAGGGGTCCCGGAATCGAAGGGATATTTTCCAACAATGGCATTGGCACAGGAACTCAATATCAGCTAGCCATTTCGCTCAGAGGACTAATTGCAATTTAACACGCGATATAACACGTGTACTATACTAGGATGTAGTGCCCGTAAACCCCGTCTTATCTCTCTCCCTTCTCCGCCCTGGTTAAATGTTAATTGTTTGCGCATCGCATCTTATGGTTGCCCATTTCTTCAATTGTCATCTGGAGTATAATGGATTGGCTCATCGCTTGCTAGCTTGCTTGATATATCTGCAGAAAACACCCTGATTATGGATTTGGTTGGCGCAAGGAATAGGAAAGGTTTGAAGGCTAAAGGGTCATGTTAGCATATTTGATTGAGAAATTTCACTTGGGGGAATATTACAAAATCGAATGGGATTGGGTTAATATCATCTCGGTATGACACACATGCAGGATGGATTCACATGGATCAGTTGAATGGATGGAAAAAGCTTGCATTCTAGGTTTGGTCTAGGATGGAACGGGGAAAAGATACATTGAATTTCGGTGACGGAGTTGGATTTGGTCTCGGCTGTTTTCTTTGTGCGGATCTCGGGCATTTTAATGATGGATGAATTGAATGGATGGACAAATGGGCAACAAGGGAACTGGATTGCAATGGATTGGGATGGATGGGTACATGATCTCGCCAATCGCGGATCCTGGTGTTTCTTACATGTGTCATTGATGGATTTCTCATCGTATTTCTTGTTATTTCCTTTTCTGTGATTGGGCTAGATGTGAATGTATTTGAGAAGGTTTATTGCCCGATCGAATCTTTTGCACCAGGCTCAGATACAATAGTTCCTCTTTGCTTGCATCTGATTATTTCTTCTACCTTGACTGCGTGTTAGTTGATGTTGTTGCGTGCATGGACTTATTATTGACGAATGGATTTGAGTTGTGGGCTGTTGAGTGAGCGTTTCGTGCTTTGAGTTGTGTCTGTTAATAGTTTTTGAGTGTGGGGAGTGATATCTTTGAGCAGAGAGCCGAGGAATGAGAGCCGAGAGAGTATGGTAAATTGACCAAGGGTACCAACGGCTTGTGGGGATGATGACTACCAGTGAGCAGATAGAAAAGCCAGAAGAACAGCAGCGAAGATTGAGGAGGATAAATGGAAAATTGTGTGTAGGAAAATTTAAAGAGTTGATAGTTTCGTTGAATTCTCGTTTTGCCTTGCCAGTCAGTTAGTCGATTAGTCAGTCAATGCAGGAGGCTTTTGTTGATATATATATATATTTCATGGTGATGAATATCATGATGGTGAAGCTGTGAAACTGTGAAACTGTGAAACAATACGATGCGATTGAGATACTGGGAGCTCTTTCATTTCCATGGATGACGGACCATCGAGTGAGTGTATTGCTAGATGGATAATCTAGGTAGGATATAGCATATTTACTTCAACTGAGCTAGTTGTCTACTTGAGCCCTCTGACAGCCTCCATTCCTCACCTCTCCTTTCTTCCTTTTTCCAAGAAAAAAACCAAAGGAACAGAAACTGAGATCCGATATGGCTTGATATGGTCTCGGTTACATATCACAGGTTTTAGTATAGGTCATACAAGTAGTTTGGGTGGTATCTGAGATTCAGTACTTTTGTTTCTTGTGTAATTTTGCGGTCATCTTTGACGTCACGTCATTTCTTGCTCTTGGGTACCCTTCACTGCCGCTCATCTCTCATTGTTGCTTCTTTTAACATCGTTCGTCTTGGCAGTGGGAAAGCGGAAAAGCATCAAGAATGAGGCGCGGAGGTAACAGGGTGGTGCAAAGCAAAGAGAGGCGAAATGTAGGAGCTTCCTAATGCAGGTTTTTTTCTCAGTAGTGGCAAATGCTTATGGAGTCTTTTTTGGAAGATTCTATCTTGCTCTCTTAACTCTGTAGTTTTTATTAGGGGTCTTGCTAACATTTCTTTTTAGGAACATGAGTCTTATTGATAATTATGTGGTAACTATGCAACGGCGTCATGCCAGAATTATCAATGCACAATTTAGTTTCATCCGTTCTTCTACCTATAGTGAGTTCACCCTGTGTCGCAACGATAACAGTGTAAATCCCTTCCTAATACTCACAGAGAGAAGCCGTCGCAGCTGGATACCTATGTCCTTGAACCGGGAAGCTAGCAAGAATCTCATTGATCTTAACAAGATCTGAGCCCGTCAATTCAACCTCCGTAGTATTCTCCTTAACTCGAGACTCAGATCTGGCACCAAATACTGGAACAATGAGAGGATAGGCTGGCTTCTTGCTCTGCGACTTGATCCAACACAACGCCAACTGTGCAGGTGTACAGCCCTTATCCAACGCCAACTTTCTTAACTCTTCCACCAGTTCTAAATTCTTGTGAAAGTTTTCCGGCTGGAAACGGGGAAAGTGGCGATGAGGGTCGCTCTCGGGCAAATCATCCAAACTCTTGAACTGACCTGTCAGCATGCCGGCTCCAAGTGGTGTATGAGCAACCATCACGATTACCAATTCTCCACAAGCTTCTGCGACGCCGTTCTCGAAGACATCCGTAGCCCACAAGCTTATCTCCGCCTCGAGCATGTCGATCTTTGCTACTGCGCTAGCTCGACGAATGGAATCGGCTGAGACTTCACTCAATTGAATTCCACCGATCAAACCCTTCTTGACGCACTCATCCAAAGCCCTGACAGTATCCTCAATTGGTGTAACCTTATCTTGTCTAGCCATGCCGAAAAGATCAATCTGTTTATAACCACCTAAAATCTTATTGGCATTCTCAACATATTTGTACACAGCTTCTGGCGAACAATCCATTGTAAATTTCTTCCTATCCGCAAAGCCACTCTTGATACAGAGAACCACTTTCTCTGCATCTTCAGGATACGCTTCGAAGTAGCGTGCGAGAAGATGTAGGGAGTTGTTCTCCGAAGAACCGTAAAAATCGGCGCCATTCCACACATTTACTCCGGCTGCAAGAGCAGCTTTCAGGACGGGAAAGGAAATACTGTCGGGAGTCTGCTCGCCGCGCCAGGTCATTCCTGCAGGAGATCAGTAAAAGGTCTTCGACTTGCCAATGGCGTTTTGGATGCATTGACAAGTTGGGAGTGGGACTTACGCATGAGACCTAGGCCATTGTGAGATATCTCTTTTCCTGCGAGTATAGGCATCGTTTTCTGGAAGGTAGAATTTATGTCGTGGTGAGTGGGATATATAGAGTATAGAGAGTTTTTCACAGGAGAGAAGATGACAGGAGAGGAGAAGATGATAGAAGGAAAAGATTGTATTAACAGAGAGTTTAAAACAGAGGATTTTGAAGTCGATTGTAAATGAGTAGTGAATCTCGGAGTTAAGAGGAAATCCTCGGGCGTGACGTTGAAAAGGGGAGGTACAAACGACGTGTGACGGTGATATTGACAGTGACCTGGATCGCATGTCGCAATGTCTCTCATGTCTCGGTGCGGATTTAACAATCAAAGCATAGTTTTATCTTTGCCTCGATTCTCAAAGTTTCCATTGGTTTTGACAATATAAAAATTGTTTCGGCGAGAGGGATTGGGTTATGGATGCGAATTGAGGTTCAGCTTCGTGGTACATCACACATAGATCAATTCATCTACTTACATACTGTCTAGTTGATATCAATCTATAGTTCGATTCTTCGATTCATTTATAAGCAATGTATTGCTGTCGCGGAGGAGAAAATATCATACATATCGATTCAAGGTCTTGAATACTTTTGATTGATCCCTCATACGGATCAAATTGTCACGAAGTTTCCAATAAAGTGTTTAAATCTAGCACTCTTCCCTCACTGGCTCATATTTTCACACTTTCTTAACGAGGAGAGCATTTTGCTCGGGTTGACTCACGTATTCAATCCCCGATATCTCCGGTGAAATGTGAAGGTGTGGGTAACGGTCACTCTCATGACGTGAATTAGCGTGACGAAATTCACGATTGGAAGTGTAGTCGTACGATGTGCTTGAATCTTGTTTCACATTTGTGGGCAAAGTGTCAATCAAGGGGAACGGACAGACTGAGATTTCTCTCGAGACGGTAAGGATACCTAGGTACTAGATAGCATCACGCAAGCTTCACGTGATGCATGCCGCGATTGTATTTTGAGCAATCAACAATGTATCTCTTCAACTTTGAGATTTTCTCATCGGAGACTTCTTTTAGCTTAGGAGTGGTAATTCGGATTTTTGTATTTCATTCTGTTCTTCCGCGTTGGTATCCTTATATCAACAAAAGTTCCAGATACTCTCAAGCTTCACATTCCGTTGGGTAGCACACGAGTAAACTCCCACATGTACTTCAAATCTCTGAAAATCTTCATATATTCGCAATACTTCCTAAAGGATGTGATGACCTCAGACCAGGCTATACTCAGATGTAAGTTGTTTTATTCTTATGAGGGCTACTTTGTAAGCAATTGAAGTCCACCTTCTTACTACAACTCCGGTATCTCTGGCATAATTCACATGTGATGTGCAGGGAGAAAGTGCTGCAAGTAGGGTAGATGAAATTGTTCTTCTGTTTTTCCAGATAGAAAATTCAGATGTCAGTAGTATCTATTATAATAAGGAAGACTTTAGTATCATTTGTTTTAAGATTGCCTTATACTACTCTCATGAATGTCTGATTCGAGCAAGTTTTCCCTTTGACCGACATGTAAATTGCGAATTGAATTTATACATGTCAGGCCCTTTTGGACTTTCATGCTTTTCTATTTTACCTCTTCCATGGTTTTGCCAAAGGTAGAGAATCCTGAAATTCAACAACTTGTAATGATCCTAGTGGTTGTGTTGATTTGGGTCGAAGAAGAATGATTGACATATAATCGCACTTGAATACTGTGCCAAATTACTCTATCCAGAAGCGAATTACTTTCAAAACAGTGACATTATGAATTGAGATCAGTTTTGATTTTAAATATCTAAGAAGGAACGTTCGCAAGTCTTCCGTGAGCCAGGGGAACTCACCCTCGGATTAAATTGCACAGCTCTTCAAACTAGGAAACTATTCCCTCATAACTTCCTTTCTCATTTTCTGTCCTGTCCTTTTCCCAACCATCAATATACTGGAAAGATTTGATCGTATGAATAAATGAAACACTGTCCGACTGCAAGGAACACTGTGAGTGAGATAGGACAAATTTCAACTTTCTGTGTAGTTTCATCACACACAGGGATGAATCAGACTCGAGTCAGATCTATGACTCCTAACTGAGACCTCGATACAAAAATATTGACTCAACAACAGAAATGAGAAGTCGTTACATGGTGACGACGGCAAAAACGTAGAATGATCGCGGCTACCTGCGGAGAACTCCCAAGTGTAACCGCCCTCGAGATCTCCAGACAAGAGTCAGATAACGCCGTATGATTGATCTAGACAGTTGATGAATTCAAGTAGTCTCCACGCAGACTCTATCGGCAAAGAGTTTGTTTTTCAAACAACGTTACAAAAGATCAGATATAATTCGCATTCAGCCTTCCCTTGGTAGTTCTCAAGCTGAGGAAATTGACATTGAGACATCTTATCACTTTCATAGATTTATCACCTAGCTCTTAGACATCCACGACAGACTTGAACGGACCTTTACAGTTGATTCACCTCAGAAGCCAAGTCTCAGTCAAGGCTAGAAAAGTGCATACAGATGAGAGATCTGGATGTCTGCTGTTGATCAATTGCTTAAAAAACTGCCGAAAGGGGTGATTGCTCTCTAGAAACTCGCCGGCTGTATCTCAGTGTCCAGACGTAATCTACCGTCTAACATCCGTGATTCTATTGATATACGAGAATAGTAAGGGGATCTTGATCTTGCATTGCAAAACATGGAATCAAAAAGGAAGTTATGACTGTCAATTCCAGGGTATCTTGGGACGGACATGGGACAAATTAGAGAAGGGGATGCGGTGGAGATCACTCAGCATCCAGTATGTCGTGAGTTGAATGGAGTAAAACAACCTGTCTTATTTATCTGATATACGGCTAGCAGGTTTCCTTCCCCATTTTGCGTCGAATATTTCTGCTTACTTTGCCTCTTCCGAAGTACAAGCAGACGTCTTTTGAAAAGCATTAAGAATGCTTCTAGGGGGAGGGAGGTGTGAGCCCCCCTTTTCACTTGAAAGTTCTTAGCACTTTTTGGGACAAATTTTGCTTGGTCAGTAGTTTCAAAAATTCCAAAGATTGAATAAATCCGCCCTTTTGCCCTTTAGAAGAGGCTTGCGTTGTGTGTTAGCACGATGTATTTGTATGATAATTGGTGAATTGTTAGGAATAACGATGCGAGGTTGAATGTGAGCACAGACCAAGCGCTAAACACTGCTACTTCATTCCGGCTTCTGTCACATCGCAGAAACTTCGTCTTGACCTTCTTCAATCACGCTTTCACATCATCAACCAATAAGATACAGAATCTCTCCCTTTATTTGGTCGATGACTTATCAGATCCAAGAATCCTTGCCTGGTAGCAATTTGAGTACAAGCACGAAATTACTTGTGGTCACGACACCTTCGGACTAGAATCCGAAATCCGGGATCTTAAGGCTGGGAAGTGTCAAATTCTTCTTCATCCGAGTCAGCCAACGTTGTCTGCAATGGCAGTGCTCCGCATTACCTTATTTGGTTGCATTTATACGAGCCTGATTTGTAGCAAATTTCATTCATTGCCTTCCCTTTAGCTCTGCAGAAGTTATTGGATCGGGGCGGCTGCGTGTGGACTCATTCATGCAGGGATAATGAATCAGGAGAGTTCGAATAAGTCGCTTGGTATACAGCTGCATACACGTTATATGTGGCTTCAGAAGTGTTCCGAGCTCGGGTGCCGGAAACGAGCAAGTTCTGCGCCGCTGACTACAAACGGTGCATGCACATGAGAGTAATCAGCTGATTTTCAAATGCAAGAGATCTTTGCCTGGTAAATGCTGAGTAATTTAGTACTGCTTCTGGTAATCATTTGGTTGCCAAACGAGATGCATGCTCGTAAGTTCTTTCTGGTCGACTCTCGCGGCATAGAACTCATACTCGTTATACCGCCTTCAATGAGATAGCCCTCACAGAAATCTATAAAGACCAATGAGTCGCACACGCTTTTTTTCAGAGACTGCAATAGAGTTTATCAGAACACGTTCCCATCGCATCTCTTTACAGCACCTTCGTCTAACATCCAATATGCTTTCCAGCAAGCCAAAAATAGCAGCCCTTGGGCTCTCTCTCCTTCCAGCAAGCATGGCTCAACTTTCGGATCTTTCTGTCTTTCCTCCAGGTGGTCCTGGAACGATTCTAGTTACCTTGAATGGCCATGGCGCTTCCACCGGTTGCCTTAATGGCCAAGGTCTATGGACTGTGAAAGACGCCTGTGCTAGCTTTGAAGGTAACGGTCAAGGTGGACTCGGATCGGATCTAGGATACATTATCCTCGATTCTAGCTCGAGCATAGTCACAACTACTGGTACCTGGAGCACTGCATGGGTCGGAACACATTTTAATCAAGGCGTAAGTACTATATGTTCACCATCATAGCATTGAATTATGATATTAAAAGGTCCTCGCTTTGTAGAGAAATGCTGCTTGGCTCCAAGCACAAATCGGAACAACCGGGGCCGCACCGTGGGGAAGACCTTTATGGTACGCTAATACACAACCCGATGATACATCCAATGTTGCGCTCAACGGTCATGCTATCAACGATTCTGTCCAGGTTACATTGACCTTCAATTCCACTTTTGTTGCCTCCCAGGGCTCCAAGAAGATGCCTATTTTGCGGTGCATGGGCAGTGAAACGAAGAGGGTACAGAAAATATGAGGGTGTGTTTGGAGACTCTCGGTCGCGGATGTATCCTCATTTATAGGATAAATCCTCATACCAAGTCCCTTTGTGAAGAAGACTCATGCTTGCTTCCGTATTTCCCTTATTTCTAAATACAAATGATGTGCATTTGAATCAATGGGCTGCATCTTTGCTTCTGAAAGTACAGTAAGCGGATAAGGTTAGGATACCTTAGAAGTGATGGGGGGTTAGAGCACCCTTAGTACATCCATACTGTATCCAATTAAATTATTACATTCGAATTTATATTTCACATCTGATTTAAGGGTTCGAATCTGTAGGTTGAATGGATTAAAAGCTAAGTCCATTTCACTTTCTAAATTTTAAGCTAAATGACTTCAATTCAATCAATTGAATTAGATGTGTTTTGGATGTAAAGTTTCAATTCTAATTTCAAAGTTGAATCCCTTTACACCTGGAGATCTATTAATGAAATTGAGGTTTGTATGCGGCTTAATTGATATGGCTAGTCATGTAGTGTTAGTCTATTAGTCTTACTATTTTGATTTTCTTTTTTTTTCTTTTTATATCAAATTATCGAATCAAGTGATCAATCTAGTAATCTTTCAAATTTCTCGATCAGTATTTTCAATATCTCGATGGCGGAGTGAGATGACAAATGTTTAGTTTTTAAATGATATGCTGTTTTGTTTGTTTTCCTATAACGCTGACTTCACACAACAAATAGCTACATACCCAGTGGGATGGTTAAATTAAGACTTACAATCCACTTGACATAGTCACGTTACTGTTTAATTCTATGGATATTGTGATAATTCTACCTGTAATGTGTCGAATATTACGTTCGCTGAGTTAGTCTTAACCAGAGCATTCCCAATCTGTAAGGGTCTTGATAGATCGGTGTCTTCCATGACCATTATGCTTACATTGGTCATGAGCTGACGGCCATCAATCGACAACGGCAGTGGAAACATCAATGATAACGACGCTGACAATGACAATGGAACCTGCTGTATCTATTCTTATTTGCATCCCTTCAAACCAAATCGTATCAGATCACCTGATCAGGATAGGATTGGAGCACAACCCTGACAAAGTTGATAGTATCTCAAGAAAGGAACGTAAGTATGTGCTTGCCCAATAATTTCATCTTTCCAGATTCAATGCGAAATGATATTTCCTTTTCCAATGGTTATCATTTCTATTTCAAGTTAATTGGTATTTGTTGAGATGTTGAGGATGTGAGAATCTTCATTTTCCTACATGTCTAGGTAACCACCTCCTAAAATAACATGGTCAAATGACAATTGCGAGAAGATGTGATTTAATAGATAGGTAATAGAACATGATCATTGTCAAGTAGTCGATGAGATCGAACCATTTTCATTTCTCGTCGGCCCTAGTAGCGTAAGGATCGGTGAACGAGCCAACATTTTCACCATGTTCACAGTGTTTGTTCCTTCCGTTTTCAATTGAGGAAAGTACCCATCAAGGTGAAGCCAGTGAGTCAGTCTGGATATATAACCCCCTTTCATTCCCACACCCTTCTTTGAAAGAATCGGCCACAGGACAACAATAACAGCACCAGCACCAGCACCAGCACCAGCTACAACAAAACAACAACGATAACAACAACCTGCCACCGCCGCCGCTACCTCTCCTCCCACCTCCTCTCCTCTCCCCTTCCCCCCCCCCTCAATTTGTTTTTTCTTCGGCCACATGGCCAAGAATAAGCGTCGCGCCTCCGGGTACCCCCCCTCTTCTCGTTCCCCCTCGGGGGCTTATTCTGGTGGTCCCGTTTCTTCCACCATTTCTTTGCAAGTACCAGGGGGTGGTGTCCCCTGGGCATTCATCACTTTTCTTTTGGCTTCGGCCTCTTTGTTTGCCCTCGGGCTTATTCTGGTCGTTTTGTCGGGCCGGATGGAGGTGGTGTTTAACAACTACCTTTTAAACAACTGGGAAGAGCTGGACTGTGGGGTTGGTGGGGTGACGATTGTCGGGGCTCGGAAGCCCTCGGGTCTTCTCCTTCGGGAGTTGACCTGGGTGTAAATTCCCCTTCTCTTAGCTTCTTTGATTTTTCAGTTTGATTCTTGATCATTGCCCATCCGTTATCCACCTTTCATTTGTCTTTCTCTTGTTTTCTTATCAGCACACTTCTGTCACTAAACCACTATTGGTGCACGAGTTCCTCCCTATATTGTCACTTCGATTAATTCTCTATAATATCACCCTTCTGTTGCTGTCGTTGCATGTTATCATCTCCACACTTTGCTGCTGCTTTTTGCTATTTTATCCATCTCATACGGTGCTATCACTATTGTTCCATTCTATCACTGACTCTCACGTTGCCAAAGTCTTGTTGTTGCTCTCATTCCTTGTTGTGGTTTCATTTATTCATTCTACCACCTTGTCTCTATTCATACTACGTCAGACTATCAGGCTATTGTCAACAACCAGTTTCTGTTGATCAATCAAGTGCTGTCATACATTCACAAGGCCCATGCATTCAAATTCCCTTATGTTCTCAAAGGTATAGAGCCATTCAAAGCCTGTCATGTCAGACTTTCAAAGTCTCTTATGAGCTCAAAGTATTTGGGACATTCACAGAATCACAAATATCCAGAGGTTTCCAGACATTCACAGCCCCAGATGTCACCAAAGTGCTGAAGATAATATATCTGTCACTGCCGCTCCTTTCTTCATCATACCTTCTTATTCCTGTCAGCCTACATATGTGCTGGACCCACCATGAGGGCAGTTTGTTTTTTTTGCTCAGACTTGAATCGGGCTCGCACGGACCATACTATTTTTCTATATAAACCTCTTCCCCTACCCTCAACTTCTCTTCCTTTTCTATCATGGACGCTGACCTACCTCGACTAGGGCACCGGCCTTTGGCATCTCGATCCTCTTTGCCTACTTCTTTCTCGCCGCTCTGTTCCTGCTCCGACATACCAGTCTAAGCCAATGGATCTCCGGCGCTCTCGGTCTTTTAGCTTTTGCGGGATCGATCGTACTTATCGTTTTCCGACAACTTCCGGCCTTGATAATTGTTATTTTTGGCACCGCTGTTTGCATTGTCTGGCAGATTGTCTGGTATGATTCTAGATATTTTTCGAGAGTTGTAACGTGCGCCGTGTGCCAAATTCGACCGTGGACGCTGATCGCGCTTAGCTTCATTGCCAGCCTTCTAACAACTCTTTTATATGCCGGTTACCTCCTTGTCCTTTACAATTTGAGAAGAATTTGGGACGTCACTGCTCCATCATGTACCAAAGATCGGAATTTTTATACCCCGCGATTCATAGCAGCTATCATATTACTCTCTGCCACGACATATTGGATCACGCATGTTATATCGTCCTTTGCACATTTTTTCGGGGCCCTTTTTACGAAGAATCACGTACTTATGAATGTTCAGAGCGACTCCAGACATTCAAACATTCGAAGAACGGCAGTTCAGACGACACTTCGCTTGACTTACAGCAGCGTATGCTTTGGTGCGGGACTCTTATCCTTCTCGGTTTTTTTGAAAGATCTGGGAATGGCTTCAGGGCAAAATCTTTCGCTCACGCCAGATTCAAATTTTCGTTCTATAACTGGAGCCCTCTTATTAACTCTTTTGGTGTATCTTGCACCCTTCCACGCCGCTCTTGATTCCAAACACTCGGACTGGACCTTTTCTATGATGGCCCTTGATTCCACTACATACTGGAAAGCTAATAAATCCGGTGTTACCTTAATGTCAGCAGCTGGTTTGGAAATGCTCAAGGACTCGGGATTGTTCCAAATGATCTCATACTTCCCCGTCGTGATTGGTGTAATCAGCGCTCTTTCAACGTTTTTCTTAATCACCCTTAAGCCCAACCCTGTTGAGGAAACCAAAGATGTTCTAATAGCCGAAGTTCTGGTAGCTTTCGCTTTCTTTGGCGGATCGCAAATTGCGAGAGCTGCGTTTTCTCCACTCAAGGGAGCTATGTGTACCATTTTCGTTATGATGGCAAGAGATCCAGCTGTTTTCCAAGAACATTATGGACAGATTTGGACTCGCTTGGAAGAGCTTCACCCCAGTGTTGCGGAGGCGTTATTGAAGTGAATGAATCGAGATATGATTGTCGAGGTCCGAATGGGACTTTGATATACTGGACGGGGGTGATTACTTATGGTGATTGGTTGGTCAGGCGATCGAGATTTGATTGTTGAGGCTCAAGGGGGACAATGAAATGCTGGATGGAGGTGGTTATTTTATGGTTGCTTAGTCAGAGAGATCTGGGTGGTTAGTTGCTTAGGTTGAAATGAATATTAACATGACGAGAACGATGGACTGGGTTCGGACTGGGATTTGGGCTGGGATTAATACTGGGGTTTGATGATGAGCTATTGCTATGAATGAGAATTTGCTTTTTTGCTCTTGATACTTGGATTCCCTGAATTTTACTAAGAATAATGTCTCAAATGCTGCATTGTGTAAATCTTCAGGTTTGTGCCGGCTTCATGGATGAAATAAAACTGTAAGTCGGAAAAACTGAAGATGAGAGTATTCTATTGACGGTCAATATAATGATTAGATTCTTTGATGCATCATGCTTGCGACCTATTGCTGATGATCAATCAGTCTCGGGAAGAAATTTTTCACTATAATAGTCTATCGTAGGCATTGGATACGGCTTCGATGGTTGTCAAATGTTCACTAAGTTCGGCTATTGCTCCTTCTATCAAACTAATAACCCTCTCAGCGTTAAATTTACTTGTTTATTTATATCCTCGGTTATTTATGATTGTTATTCTGATAGACTCTGTCATCTAAGTTTCACCACTATTAATAGATCTTAAGATCGATGAGTTTTAGTATTCATTATTCAGTAATATATATTGATTTGCCTATCAATAAGACATTGAATTAGATACGAAGGTAGTAGTAATATACTACACGTTAAAAATCAAAGCTTAGAATTCTAGAATACTCATAAATATAATTACAGATATAAGAATTAATCTATTATACTCTATTCTAAGCTTTCTTCTCATATTAATTTAATAGACATATTTGATGTAATATATAAATATCAGAATATATTTATTCAATTACATAGAATCTTTTCTATAAAATAATTAGAGAATAGCTCGTTTATCAAATATTAAAGCTACGTCTGATTCTAATCTTAATTATTCTATAATCTTGAATAATTACTAAAACATAAGTCAAAAATCAAATTTATTTTATGATATAATTCTCAGAATCATATGATTTCAGATATTCGATAATTGATTAATTCTTATTTTATATCATGAAAACTTTCTAGTTCATTAATCCATTAAATTATAGAAAACTAAATTAAAACATATAACATAATTTATCGACATATGAGCTATATCAGCATGTGAGCCACTTGAAAATACACCAAAATTAAACCTTTTTCAATATTCTTATTTTAATAATTGTTGAGTTGACCTAGTAAGGGGGTGTATTAGGTTCAATAGTATTATAATTCATGTCTCCCTTCCTCGTACGAAGAGAACATTGCTAAGCTATATCGAAGTGCGTATGTGGGATAGAACGCGACATGTTCTCAGTCACGTGTTCCAACAATAATTGATTATTATTTTGAGAAAAAAAAAATTAATAAATAAGCTTTTTATAAATCTAATATTTATATAAAAATTCCTATTATTTTATAAAGAAAATGGAAATTGTTATGATTTTCGTTACAAAAATATTATCTCTATAATAACTATTATAATAATTCCATTTTCCAATAAATGTTTCAAATTTTATAATATTTATATAATTAATTTTTCAATTTTTCAATTTTTATAAAATTATATTATGAAATAAAAAAAGTATACGATTAAGTACAGACGAATTTTATATTCAAAAAGGGGTGGTTTATATAATGATATAACTTATATACTGATAAACTACGTTAAGAATTTCAGTAGTTATTTTTGTTGGAAAACACGTGATATGGCATATACACCATACCCATAAAAATGTTTTACATATAGATCCCACTTTCTAGATATATATAATAAATAATACAATTTTTATATATCATATATAACTTACTATCTATTTTCAATAGATTATAAACCTTATATTATCATCAACATTACTTTTATCTTATCTTAGAATTTATATATTTATTTTCTTATTGCTTTTATTATATCTAATAAGTATATAATCAATTTGATTTAAATCAAATAAGAAATTCTTGTTACATTCATAAGCAATAATTAAATTGAATTTTATGAATCTTTTAAAACTATAATAATAGTATCTATTAGTCTTAATATATATATATAGCAATAAAGCAGTATTAATTAGAAATCACTTTGATATTACTAACTAAAAGAAATAAAAAGGAATTGTAATCTTTATTATAAACTTTTACTTACCTTTTATTTATTATTCCCAAATTATATTTTTTATTAGAATTAGTGATTTTATAAGTATGTGGGTGAAAATTTCAGATTTTAATAACTTATTAAATCCTTAGTATATTAAGAATATTAGAAAGTACTTTTTATATAAACAATTCGATTTCAAAATAGAATCTATTTAAATCTTTTTTGATTATTTTCTTTATTATTAATATAAAACCTTTATTTCAAATAGTTTGATTTCTAATAAAGATATTTATAATTAATTTCTAAATTCTCTTTCTGAAATCGATATTTAATAGATATAACAAAACTTGATTATTATTATGAAAATGAGACTATAGGATATATTATATATTTTATAAAGAGCTAAATGAGTTCCTCAAATTGATATAAATGTTATATCAATTAATATTATATAAGATTCTATATATAAACAAGGATTTCAAAATATTTGAGAAAAAAAAGAAAAAAATCGAGGGGGATATTATGGATATATAAAAAACTCTATAATTTTGCTAAAATCTAATAAAATTAACAAAATCGATTTTCGATTTTATAAATTCTATAAGAAAAAAGAATATTAGCAAAAGAATTATTTTGTATATATTAAAGCTAAGAAAATATTGAAATCAAATAATAAAACTATTAAAAATAACTTTATATATATAATTATTATTCGTTTAGTAATAATAGAATCAGAATATATTATTTCCTTTTATTTTGCTAGTGTGATATATATTCAAGCTCTTAATAATTATATCTAAATATTTAATTCTAAAGTTTTTTATTATTTTACTAGTTTTTATTACATGATTGAAACCAATAGAAGTTGTAAGCTTTACTACTATGCCACGCACGCAATCTGTCCCAAAAGGCACAGTATCAGGGATCGGTTCCTGATAGCTTACTACTATATATATACCTGTAACAGTGCATATTAAGCGACGACGCCGCCAGTTGGCGGTCTAGGAGATACTATATAATACAGAATATATTATATAGATAATAATATTAAATAATCCTAATATATATATTGACATTTTATTTTTCCTAATGAATAATCGACTTCTATACAAATAGATTTTTTTTACATCATAATAATGACTTCAAACCAAAACTTAGCTTTTAAAATTTAAGAAGTTCATTAAAACCCTATTAATTAAAATAAATACAAAAATTTAAATTAATCTAATTCATACCTGAAAAAGGCTTTCTTCAATAAAAAAACCAAAGTCTAAATATGCTATTATAATTAACAAAGCAATCACTTTGTTGATTACAGATTTTGCTACCACAGGGTTTCAGTTAGCCCACTATTACCTCAAACATGAATCTACATAATCTCACATCTTTTACCTCCGCATGGTTTCAATCAGATATACCCAATAGTACATTAGCTAAGATTGACAGGGTGAAGCAGTCTTTCATAGCCAAAGAAGGAAAGAAAACAGCACCAAATCCAACAAAAACATCGAAACATTTCAGATTACTTCCCAAGACCTTCCTTTACACTTCAGGAAAAGTCATGTGCTACACTACACGCATAGCCTCCCGAATTCTTAAGCTTTAACCCAGACTTTGAAACACATCGGATCATTCATTCATCCAAGATGGCATTTCTCATTTGCGAAATGCATTGAACGACATACACAAACTTGCAACATTCCATTCCGAAATCGACGTCGAGATATTCCGAATGGTGCCCAAGATATCCATTCATTCGCAGTTCTCATCGTTCCCAAGCAGAGCTGAAGTGGTCCTCTGCTGATCTCGGAGTAAATGGGTTGAGTCGCTGGGACATATATGATCTCTTCCGATATCATTGCATCACGTCTTCTACCGACGAAAAGCACCAGAAGTCTGAGTCTATATTTGTATGTTTCATAGTCTTCAAGATATCGATATTTCTCAAAGCACTTCGGATGGTATGGTATGTTATAAGAGAAAAGAGAGCAGACACAGTATCCGCTGACACGACATCTATCAAGATAATATCAAAAACTAACAAACCCCCAAGAAATTATCTAAATAATTAATTTCTTTCAAGGGTAATTAGAAATATAGATATCCAACGCCTTTCTCGCTGAAAAAAAAAAAAAAAGGTTTCAAATCCGGCGAGGCAATCATGGTGCCGAGATTTGAACGGAAATATTTGGTTTAATGTAGTAACGACCTACTCTACCAAGTCCAACAATAACATAGCTCAAATTCCATATTTATATTCATATTCACATTAACCAACAAGCTCTCTAATACAGAGATGTACCTTGAGGAGAGAGGGAGAATCACAAGGGGTTGCGTTGCGTTTACTCTTTGTGTCTATCCACATTCCCATTCCCAAGCACAAAGACTCGCTAGAAAATTATAATTGATAACCGTTCTAATTCAAATAATCGCTTTTTCCACAGAGTGCGACAAGGCTTATAACAGATCAATGTATAGATTATTGTAATGAAACAATAGATATTCTGTAATATAATTATAGAATTCAGAGTCTAAAGTTTCTAATGAACCGCTTCCAAAACTACTTTTCCATCGTAAATCCCATGCACAACATGGACCTTCAAATTTCCAAAGTAAGATTCTCTTCCAAAATATTTATCGAGGGTTTAGTTTAGTACTCATCCGAATATTCATAGAGGTCTACGGTCCGAGTATCTTAATAACCGAGGAGTCCTCGGAATGATTGTCAGCTCGCTTATGATTAATATGTAAAGATTTGATCTCAGTGTGATGAGTGTTAAACTATAGAGTAGATTCCCATTCGTGGGTGGAGGTTCGAAGGATACTGGTCGAGATTGAAAGCAAAAATTTCAATATATGCCACACATTATAGATCATAAATAGTTTGAAATGAAATTATTTCCTCTCTATCTTTGATATCTATTGATCTAGGGTGTCTTTTGTACAAATCTTCTCAGAAGCTTTTTCAGTCTACCTCAGATTATAATCATCATTATCTTCTCCAATCTATTCATCCATGTATGTATCCGCCACAAAAGAAACAACAGTATCGTTTTGACCAAAAACTCCCCCAAATCAATGCCTCAAGCTCAACTAGACAATCTGGTAGTAGAGAAGCCTGTCAATCAAAAAAGTACAAACAGCTTTTGACAACTCCCGCTCCAACCCAATCATATACCCTTTGTACACCCAATTCCCCAATCCTATATTACATACCGTGTCAACACCCCGGCCCTTTAAGTTACTCCTAAAGAGCCCATAGCAGCCCCAAGCCAAGCACACCGGCCAGTAAACCCGATTCCGAAACGTCCATATTTCTTCCAGCAGCCGCCGTGACTGTAGCCTTAGTCGCCGAGGCTGAAGCTGTTGTTAATAAGCTCATAGTTCCTCTTGAACCAGTTCCCGAAATTGCAGGCGCTCGCTGTGTAGTAGTATCAATCAGTAAGGCAGTCGAAGATTTAGAAGACGCAGGCAGAGCAGATGTAACAATAACAGGGGCCGATGAAGCAATTGTAAGACGACTGGACAAAAATGAGGATGATGCAAACCAAGCAGTAGAGTTTGCATATACTGATGTGTTGCAAGATACAGTGGTGCTGTGGAGAATACTGACTGTAGTTGTGGTATCGAGATCAGGCGCGGGAGTTGTAACAGCAAAAATCGAAGTTTTTGATTTAGAAGAAGAGACAGTAGGAGATGATTTCAAAGTAGATGAAGGGACTGCAGTGGAAGATTCTACTTCTCGCGAAGTAAGTGTAGAAGGCTGTGCGGTGAAAGAGGGAACTTCGGGGGAAGAATATACCGTAGAAGAAGAACTAGTCGAGCATGGAACTGTGGTACTTTCCAGGATGGTATCGGTCACGACTACGTTGGTGGATGAATCAGTGGTTGCGGCGCTGGTAGCGCTAGTGGTCGCCTTCACACTACTTTGTCTTGAAACACTGGATTTGCTGCTAGTGCTAATGACAGCGGATGAAAAAGCCGAAGAAGCCGAAGAGGCTGGTGAAGAAGAAGAAGTTGATTGAACAGATGCTTGGCCTTTGACGACTGGTGGCGCGGCGGAAGAGACGAGTAATCCTTGAATGACTTCCAGAGCACTCATCTGTTGTCCAGGGCCGGATATTGCATCATTAGATCCCGTATACCATTTTGTACCACAAGCATTAGCATCACCAACGCAAATACTAGCTGCTGCAGATGCGGATTTGGTGAGATATGACGTGATAGTGGCTGTTGTAAAAGGTGCCATTTGAGTGGTTGCCCACATGAACCGTGCGAGATACGCCTTGAAGGAAAATTGATCATTGTTGCAAGTTGCTACTTCTTCGCATGCTTGTTCGTACATGACACTATCAGATGTGAAGAAATTGGAAGAGGCTTTTAATAAACCCTCGGTTCGTGTTTGCCAAGTGGAACTGGTGGTGTAGTTGTACATGACAGCGGCTCCGTACAGGAAAAGGGCATTGTTGTAACTCCAGGTAATTTTATTCGGATTGGTGCAAGCTTTAGATTCATCGGCACCGTCGAAAGTGTTGAAATTTGAATCGATAAATCCAATCTTGGTCGTCCAATCATAAACCTTTTCTGCCCAATCGACGTATGTTTGATTTCCGGTATAGCGTGCAAGACGTGCTGAAAGTTGAAAGAAGGCTCCATTAGAAACCGAGTTTTTGTATGTATATCCATTATTGAATGAGAAAATCTGCCATTTCAATCCACCACCACAAGCCGACGTATCCCAGCGGGCAGCTTGGGTATTCCACAAATTCTCGGTCAATTCTACCCACGTAAATCCCCCCGTGTTGGAGGGCTCCGGGAAATTCTTTTCTGCAGCAGACATGGTAGACATTCCCCAAAAGGCTTGGTCGTCATTTCCTTCATCCTTTTGGTGGTTCGGCATCATGTAATCGAAAAGCGGGCCAGCTTGAGAAGCCAAAGCTTGTGTGGTAATATCATTGTAGGTAGCATCCCCAGTATAGTGATAGTAATCGATCATGGTTCCCCACATGGCACCAGCTTCCCACCAGTAGTACGGAGCTGGCAGTACCGCAATGGTATCTGGTGTGTTGGTGACATTGCCGGTATAATATTTCATGAGGCCATATGCAATGGTACCTGCTACATTTTTGATTGAAGCTGCACACATGATTGTCAGTAGGGGCTGTAAGTATTATAGAGTCAAAGATGAAAAAGAAAACGTACTTGGATCAGAGGTATCGAGTTTGAGACCAGATACGGATTGAGAAACGGAAAATGCCAGGAGAAGGCTCCTTGAAAAAGTTTTGGGAAACATATTGTTGATTATGAAGTAAAAAGAGAGAGAGAGAGAAATGAAGATTGAGATCAAGCTGTCGAAAGATCAAGAAAAAAAAGTGTTCCGACTTGGTAAGTACGGTAGCTAAGTACGGGTACTGAATAAATCGTCTGGCAGAAACTGTTGCTAGTTTCCAAGATATGATGGGATTGATGCCAAAGAATGAATCATCCAAAGCCAAAAGAAGGACAAAATATGGGGGAGTGAATGTATTTGTTGAAGAGGATATCAAAAACGATCGTGTGTGTGGAAATTGGAAAGAAAGTTTCAAGTTTAAGTTTATGAAGAATTATTCGAGTGGAAAATATAATAATAAAGCATCATCGAGGGGTTCGTCCGATCTTTCCCAATTGAGTCTTGTGAAGAATATGGGGGGCGGCTGTTTCGAAAGGCTAGGTAGCTAGGGTAATTGTTGGTGTGAATTGAGGGTAAGTGGTGAACCAATCAAAAGTGGGAAATGTTTTGAAACTAAGACGATCTGATACGAAGCGAACAGCGATCGGTGAATGGTGTTGGAAGTGAATGTTGGATATGACGATGATATTGGTTGGAAGTTTATTAGTCAGAGTTCGAATGAGTGAAGATCAGCTGAATTGAATGGCACGAAACGAAACGAAACGAAACGAAACGAAACAAATCAAATCAAATCAAATCAAATCAAATCAAATTTGGAGGAGGATGTGAGGACCTCGGGAAAAGGAAAGAAGAGGAAGAGGAAGGGAAAGGACGAGAAAATGAAGAGAAGTCAGAACAGATTGGCAGGATGGGTTGAATAATAGGTCATCGCGTCCTCCTTATTTACCTTGGAATACGTACTAGGGATCATTTGATATGTGCTCGAATACGATGCGATGCTTACCCACCCTCCCCGAAGGAATTGGTGATGAAGGAAGGAAGGTAGGATTTTGAATGATACGACCTAGAGACCTAGGTGAATGGTAAATTAATCCTACCTACCTACCTTAAATCATCCTTATTTGTAAAGGAAGAGATTGATCTCACTCCTTGGATAACGTGTCGCTGGAAAGAATGAAGTGAATCATGGCAATGGCAAAGAATCTCTAGCAGAGAGGTCCACGGGTGTGAGTGTATCTCGTAAATGGAATCAAATATAGATGTGCATGTGACAGGGAAGAAAGATGTGAATTTATGAAGTCAAGATAATACCTAGTACCAGTATGTGGTGGTGGATCGTCAGTGCAGATAAGTACTGCTGTGGATGTTCTTTTGTTTTCAATTGATTGAAACTGCATGGATTTTTAGATTGTGTTGGTCACGTGTTTCAATCTTATGAGCACAGTTCACTTACCTCCCAGGTAACTCCACCAATTTCCATCCAATCTTTGAGCCACAGGTCAATGCAACCTCAAGACGCGAATAACTTCTTTTCCCCTTAATCATTATCACCATAACTACTTTGTCTCATCGTCCTTCATCCTATAGGATTCTACTCCCATGCAAAAGCAAACGGCAATGGATTCTCAATCCATACACGGCCCTGGAAGATCAAATTTCTCTTCGTCTTCCCCACGTAAATACTCATTTCCATCACAATTCCTGACGCCACAGCACAACGCAAGTGATAGGCTGACACATTCTAAGATCGTATGCCTACCGTTTCCGCCGCCCAAGCTCTGCAAGATCTAGAATCATCACCAACACGTTGCATTCCCACCGGTTTGGCGAATTTGGATTTGGCACTCCAAAGTAAAGATCCAATGCAAGTATCCACAAGTGCAGATCAAATTCCAAGAGGTATTCCAAGAGGAAAAGTGTCGGAGATCTATGGTCCACCCGGCGTTGGCAAAACTACTCTGGGGTAATGGAACACACGCTCAAGTGTCCGTATACATGACCATGTATGCTGATTACATATAGCATGCATTTGGCAGCCAGAGTTTTACATCAGAATGAAAATATTGTTTGGGTAGGTAAGTCATCTGTCATCTTTCATCTATTTGGTATTTCTCTTATAAGTATTTGCGATTTGTCTATTGCCTTGCATTCCGAATTCCCTTGCTAGATTTCCACTTCAGGAATATCTCGATTATTTATAATCGCTACCATGTATGCCACTATTGGTACCAGAGATCCCCACAATGTACCCTACTAACACTCCCAGACGCGTCACATCCAATATCTGGTCCTAGGTTCAGTCGAATTCTACAAAAACTTCCATCTTCAGAATCTCTCAATGACGACACCCTTCTAAGCAACTTCAATCATTTCACAACGCCCACTTTATCTCATCTTCTTGCCTTACTTACTCACACCACACAAAACTTTCCCCCTGAAAATACTAGTCTGATCATCATTGATTCATTTTCTACTTTAATCGACAGTGCATTTCCTCGGAATGCTGACTCTACGTCGACTCCTAAAAAGCCGGGAGGTATGTTACAATCCTAAAACCTTCACATCATCACGTGCCTACCAGCTACATCCATCTCATCTCCTCATGTTGCCTTCTATCGCTAGACTAACCTTAACAGTTCCCAATCCCTCCTCGCGCAAATTTCCCCTTCTCCAATACCTCATTAATGCTCTCCAAAAACTTGCTACCACCCGCAATATCGCCATAGTAATCCTCACTCAATGCGTAACCAAAATACGACCCGGTCTCGGGGCAGCCTTGATACCATCAATCTCAGCTACTGCATGGGAACAAGGCCTTGGGTGTCGCGTGGCTTTATTCAGAGATTGGGGGTGGGACGACGATGAAGGAAATAATGTAGATGGTGTACGGTTTGCCCAAGTCATTAAAGTGGATGGTACAACTTTATCTGAGGGAAGAGGAATATTTGCTGCTTTTGTCATTGGAAAAGTGGGTATCTCCTCCATTACACCTAATCAAGGATCTCCTTTACTACCTAGACCCGCACCCGCCGTTGCTCTCCCTACTCAAAAGCGTAAAAGAGCCGAGTTCGAGATTCCGGATAGTGAAGATGATGAGGATTATGGATGGGCGGAAGAAGATGAAGAGTTGCCACCGATGCCTCCCCAATGGCAGGGGAGCGAGGATATATTAGCACCACCGCAGGGAGATAGCGAAGATGAATTAGCTCTTTAGATGCAACTCAGTGCAATATCATTCTCTGAGAAATCCAAGGATACTGCTATCATCTGCCACTTAACTTGGGGGTTCAATTTTCCAAACTACAACTCGACACTCATACCCACAATCTACTTGCCATGTATTTCTGACGGGAGGTCGTTCATTAATCAATATCCAGCCCACATTCGAGGGATGCCTATAATCCACTAGTATCAACCGCAGCGACCCCGCAGATATTGACACGAGTGAATTCACGGATGTTAAAATCGAGCACTATAAGACTTACTTGGAATTTCAATATTTTAAGAGGAAATTACCATGCGGGGTATCTTCACTCTCGCTTAAATGCTCGAGCTACTCAAACATGGCATGGAAAGGAATGGTTCACTATTGATTAACCACCCTTATAATACTTTCTTTTTCCTGCTGCAACTTTGCATATATCTTGTATCGTTATACATGGTCCTTCCAAGTTACGTTCGTTTTTACACCAAACTCTGACATTGAGCATCAAGCATCCTTCGTCGTTTGAACTAGATCTGAGACTCACATCTGCCATCATGAAGTGGGCGATTGTCTCAAGTTTAGTGCTCAGCTTGGCTCTTCCTGCCATTTCTTCTCCTGTTCCTGCTGATAATGAACCACACAAGATATATGACGGGAGATATGACTACTCAAAGTCTCAAGCACACCAGGTACGAGGCGCCAACTTAGAAATTGTCTCTTCCATGGAAGAAAGACGGTCGGCATTAGATCTCGGATCTTTCCCCCTAGCCATTCATCTACCACCCAATTCTGTTATGTTCCAGATGTAAGTTACTGTTATGGAGTCTCAATATACAAGCTCCTGTTGATATCAAGTTTCTCAGCGCAGTAAAAGCCACACCTGGCGAGGGAGGAAAAGTAACAGGATTCATCAAGGCGACTTGTGTGGAATGTTTCACCACCGGCAATGCAATCGTTACAACCTCCGGGGTGGAAACGGACGATTTCATCTTAGGAGATATTCTACATTTTCTGACAAACCCCAAGGAAATCATTGTCGACGCACTTGATTTGAGCCTAAGACTTGGGTTCCAAGGAGTCACTGGACATTTCGAGATAGATATTGCCTTCGCTATAGTAGGAACTTACACCGTTCCTATATTCACATCAGAAAGTCTTCTTGGTATACAGGTAAGTATAACCACATATCTATGCTCACACCTTGCTTGTTGACATATTAATGTGGTTCAGCTTAATGATAAAGACTCGATTGGGTTGATATTTGAGATTGAATTAGTGTTTACAGTCACTGCACCGGTGGACGTCATTGCTGAGTTTGAAGTAGAATTCCCAGATGATATTTTTATCATCCTAAGTCCACTCAGTGGAGAGCTTGTAGAGGAGAATCTGTTTGTAACACCAATTCCATCAAACCTCCATGAACACCTTTCTCGTCAAAACCAACAGAACACAGGAAATGGATAAAAGCGAAATCCATACCAGCAAAATTCAAGTCCGGAGCTGGATGCTTCAGTGTAGCTCTCAGATTCAAATTGAAGGCAGGTACCTCTGTGGAAGTCTTCAATTTCGGGTTCAAATTTGAGGCAGGCGCATACATTGACGCTCCTCTATATAAGGCTTGCATTACTTATCAGCCAAACCAATTATGCACACGGAGTTTTACCGAGAATTTCATAATCGACGTTGCTGTCTATGCTGAAGTAGCCAAAGCAATTGACTTTCTAACATGGGCAGCTGGGCCTATTGTGGTATCAACTCTGTACATTGCGCCGTTACCTTCAACGTGCTTTATCAGTACTACCTCAACAACTCAGAATGGTCTTGCATCTTCGACAACAAGCAATTCTATTACTCCAACACCAGAACCTGAGACAACTTTTAGTAAGAGTACATGCAAGATTCCTTCCACGACTATCCCGTCATCCTTGACTACTTCTACAATCTCTTACTTCTCTGCTGAAGAGTCGAGAAGCAGAACAGAACCATACTCGACAAATTCGAGCAATTCTACAATTACGAGGGGGAGTTTATATGGTTCTGATGTCTCGGCCGAAGCGACACGTATACCCAGCGGAGCAAGTTCAGGAACTTCAATGGCAATTTCTGCAAACTCAACCAGTGGCTCCATCTCGCATACCCGCCCCATTCAAACATATGGTGATAAGACCGAATCATCTCCTATCGCTGCGATCAAGATACCTCGCTCCTCCGATTCTACTATCACAAGTGGGGCGCCATTCCCGATGGCTACTACCGACCATACCATCATTGTGCCCATCGAGAGCAAGGAGCATGATGATTTCACATCTAGTTCAAATGATCTTCCAACAATCACTGTTAATTCTAAAAGTACTTACACCATCTACAGCTGTGCAAAGGAAGCCATCTGGTGTCCATCAACCCTGCTCTTTCCACTGGTTCTGACAAAGACCATCGCCGAATCCGCAGCCACCGGCTCCTCATTCAGCTCTCCAATAAGTACCTCTACCATTCGTACAGTTTCAGATCAACCGTCTCCTACCTCTATCTCTCTCCTTCCTCCCGCTCCACTCCCCACCTTTGAATCACCCCAGACCATCAATTCGCATTTTGCCCTCGGCACTGATACCCCACACATCAGCATCACCGACGATGCAACGTTCATCGCTTGCCCCACCCCCATTATCGAACGAATCGAAGCCACCATCATCTATTCAACAATCGGTATCTCCATCGCCGCGTATTCGCCCACCGTCCCCCAGGTCATCAGTGGGAGCACCTGGTACGTACCCGGACAAAGCCTATGGAGTCCCTCAGGACCTACCACCTCAACTGTTGCAACTGGAGGATCCGGAGGACCAGAAGGGCACCTTGGCGTAGCTAATAATACTATTTCTAGAAGAACCGGAACTTGTACAATTGCAGCAGGTCTGAGTCGCACTAGAACGAGAGGACTGGGTCCAGGAAAGATAACAGAGACAGCTTCGGCGACGGGTAGAAGATGATCGATCCACTAGTAGTACTAAGACGACTGTGTCAAGTATTAGCAGAGGTGGTGGTGGATAGGTAGAAAGTATGGTATACTGGAGATGAAATAAAAAGCCATGGCGAAAAAGTCTAGCGAATGTACTGTAGGAAAATCTGGCATTTTCCCTCGTAGTGTTACTACATCGATGAATGTGAATATATCTCAATACTGTTTAGGCAACGAGGGTGTTGGAAAACTTCAATGCCGGAAGTTTGAGCGGAAGGGAGGATGATGGATTTCCATACTCATTGATGTTCAATTTTCAAACAATTCTCACAAAAAATGACACGATTTGCCGCTAATGATAATCTGTGTTGTGTACGTCTAACTGTTTTGCATCCTGCACTTTTCGAAAACTTTTGAATCCGAACTTTCGACATGCTTTTCAGACAGCTCCCCCAGTTGTGCTCCATGTTTTACCTAAGGGAACTAGCGAGTATGGTGTTCCATTGTTAGACATTTCAATAGTCCAAAATACTGAATCGACTTTTTTTGCCGGGTAAAATTGGCCAGATTCGTAGAAAAGGAATCCATCACGAAGAAACATGAGATATCTTTCAAAACACGGTAAATCATTACACCTTCGTCCAATTCCAATTAGTATCGGAAATCTACAATAGTTACACAGAAGTAATGCCATCTAAATTGTGGGATCAAAGTTTTACATAAGAGAAGAAATGAATTATCCTCACCGATTGCTGCGAGAATAAGCCATTTTCGCCCTCTGCGATCTTCGAGTACGTTTTTCAAAGTTCTCACTTCTCAATCTTGCCATAACAGTTTCACATACTGCTCATAAAAACGCCAAACTCCTGTGTATCACCCATCACCTTTATTCAGCCGTTCAAATAGCTTCTGATGGCACCTTGCAGTTTGCTTGCACCCTCCCCAAGGACTTGTGTTAAGTTATCCAAATCATCTCCGGCTGTGACACCAAATTTTCTGACAAAGTCCTTTGCAGCGGTCTCGAGATCACCGTAATCTTCTCCGCCCTCTTCTTCTTCAGGTCTTCCGAAATAAGCGTTGGATGAGATAGATGTGGCACCTTCGAAACCTTGTAGGCGAGTTTTGGCTTCTGATTGTGCGCTCGGATCAAATGACCCTTTGCCGAAGAACTCATCCGACGAGATGCCTTTTTGGCTGCCGAACTTTTGACGAGCGTATTTCTCATCATCATCTGTATAAATGTTAGCCTTAAGGTTTAGGAGGTGGTGACTTTTGAATGTAATCTCTTACCTTCTTTTGTGGCCTTGATAGGCCCAACTGAGCCAAAACCGCCCATCTTCTTCTGTGCAGTAGCTGCAGGTTTTGAGCCTCCAATCTGTCCAAATCCAAGTCTTCCCATTCCCATTCCGAGTCTTTCAACCTCACCATTTGACCGTTCTCTGCTGTGACCAGAGCCGTATCCTGCCCTTCCTGGGCTCACCGGTGTTGGTGCGGCAATGCTCGAAAGATCAGCTGCCTTTGCGGTTGACTTCTTTGTCGCAGCTTCTTCGGCCTCAGGGTCATAGCCTAATTTCTCGATTCTCTCGGCTTCTTCCTTTGCCTTACGCTCGGCGGCATCAAAATCAATTACATCGCCAGTAACCTTCTTCGCACCCAGCTTGGTTTTCTTTGCGCCGAGGACATTTGCTTTTCTTGGTCCGGTCCCTGTTGTAGCGCTTTTCCGCAACGCAGCAGACGATGTAATACGGCTAGCCGTAGGCGCTGCAGCTGTCCCTTCTGTTTTTCCTAGTGGTGATGTTGCTCTTGCGATTCCGTTACCAGCGGCATTGGCACCGGCATTGAGGAATGGGGAAGGTGTTCGTCCAACAACAGGTGGTGTGGCAGTTCGAGAGATTGGGGGTGTTGGTCGCTTGATCGAAGGCTTATCCCAAGAGGAAAAGAAGTCATCCTCAGGTTCGCCGGCAGGTGTAGAAGTTCCGTCAGCGGCATCAGTCGCCGCATCGGTGATAACGACTTCGTTGGGGTATCTGTACATCAATCAGCATTGACATCTCACATCCTCAGAAAATGACATACTCTGCAGCATCCTTGGCAGCACGTCTCTTCAGCTCTTCCTTGTATTTCGTGGCCGCGTTCGACTGGTATTTAGTTTTGGGGTCCTTGCTATTGAGTGCTGCAGTACCTCCATTTGATTGAAAGTATTTCGTGGCAGATTCGTTACCACCAACTTTCATAACCCGAAGCTGATCCCATTGCCATTCTGGTCACAATGTTAGCCCCGAGACCTTTCCAAGGTCGTGCCCTATACGTACGATCAAGGTTTGTCGATCGCACAAAGGAGATGTGAACACCCAAGTTGCGATGATTCGATGAGCAATCAAGGCAGAGGTAGATTCCAAAAGGCACAGACGTCCATGTCGGGTTCTTTGCCCCACAATCAAAACAAATCTATTGCGCGAAAGCATATCAGCACATGCATCATGATTGCATTTATCCAGAGAAGATTTGTCTTGCGTACCCTGTTTGCTGGCTTTGTCTTTAACTTCTCGAAGAGCTTCTGGGATTGCGCCTTCGAAGCAAGAGCTGCCATGTTAGATAGCTTTCTAGTATGTGTAGATGTTATTATCTCTGACGGGAATTCGTTGGAGTTGCGTAGAAATAAAAGACCCCTTTTTGTGATCGGATTCAAATTATTGTTGTAGTCGAGGGATGGCCAGATTGCCATGGCGTTCGCACGTCAATTGAGGTTCAAATCCACTAAGCTTAATTTGGTAAAGCGGTGTGAGGTCAGTTTACAGGCATAGATTAGGTAATGACAGGGTATCACAAGCTTGAAACTCTAGATGATATAGAAATTTGAAGGGATTTAAAATTGGTTTTAACCACCACCTCATTCCAGCCCAGTAACGTTCGAATGTCTCAGTTTGGATCGGATATTCAAATCATTGTTAATTAACCCCTCATAATCCACCCAACTCTTCCCAGTTGTTTATAAGGTAAACGTCAAACACCACCTCATCCCGGCCCAGCAATGTTCTCGATGTCCCAGTTTGAAGCGGATATTCATATCATCGCCAAGTGACCCCCAAGAATTTGCCTTTCCCTGGCCCATTATTCGTTGAATTTTCGTTTTCAAGATAAATTCTTTGATGCCCTTTCACGTCCAAGAATAAGTACTTGTATACAAATTTGCTCTCAGACGGTCGCTTGACCATATGTAGGTTCACCACACCTTGATTGAGCGGACCCTCGACGTTGAAATGCATAACCAGATGTTCCACCCCTCTACGATCCTTCGAAATATTGGATCTTAATGAAAGTTAGTACAATTCGGGCACAGATGTAGTATAGGATACATACGCAATAGGCCCAGCTCTTGCCCATTTGCTCGCTGTTGGCTCGCCATATGCTCTTATCTTCTTTCCATCGCCCAGTATTTCTATACATCGCGGGTCCTTCTTGACTTGATCGGCGGCCCTGTTGAATTGGTTGGTTTTACTCTCGGGCGCAAATACTTCTGTGTAGAGAAGATAGATGACGCCTCCCTGCATTGAATGTCAGCGGTGAAGTATGTGAAAACATTGCGATTTACATACCGTCAATACTGTGCCGACAAGGACAGTACCAAGATTGAACGTTTGTTGCGTAGTTCTGGCAACCTTTTCCCGCCGCGACAAGTCACGCCAAGGAACTCTGCCATCGTCGTTGAAGGTAGTGACGGCCTTTCTTTTTGGTTGCGACGAGGCACTTGTGGTACCTAAACCTGTATGTGTTGCGTAGAGTCGTGACAGGAAGAATGGACGCAAAGATGAAGGGAGACCGAGCAGAGATGCTGCTCTAATTGAAGGAAGCATGGTTGGTTTGTGTTGGTTGAGCAATTAATATGAAAAAAAAACAACAACCTTGTGCAGAGTTAGTGTTGTTATTGGGAAGAAAAAATGAATCGCAGAAGTTGAGAATTGAAAGGTGTGTGTATACCTACGAAGTGTAAATTATTTTGAAGCTTCGAGCTATTGTGGGGTAGTTGCGATCAGGGATTAGCATAAATGGAATGGGGATTATATGATGATAGTTGTAACATCCTTGCGGTACAGAATCTGGCCTACAACGTTCGGATACAATCATTAGATATTCAGAGAGGAATGTTATCATCTAAATGCTAATATTATAGAGTCTTTTTGAGATAAATAATAATAAAATTCAACTTTCTAATGTAGATCGCTAGTTTTCAATGAATCTTATATAATTATATTATCGCATAATCGTATAATCGCTTTGAAACTAGATATTTAATTAACTTATAGATTTGAATGATTTCAAAAGTAATTGTTGTCTTATTATTATTTTCATTTTTAATCTTTCTGATTTTTTTTTTTCATTTTTTTAGATTCTTAGATTTTCAAAAAAAAAATTCACTTTAATTTTTACCCCTTGACTTTCTATAGATTGTCTTTAAAAATTTATAAAAAAAGTTCAGGTTTTCTAATTGTTTTAATTTTGATATTTCACAGATTTTCTATTATCAAATAATTCTATAAACTAAATCAAATATCTAGATTATAGTTATATAATCTATATTATATATTAAAAAGTTGAATTTCGTTGATATTTATTTCAAAAGAATATTATAAACATCTTAAACTCGGTCTTATATAGTAATTCAATCTAATATACTCTGTTTATAAGATTTATAGAACTATATAGACTTATTAAATAATTTCAGAGGTTTTGAATTGTTTTCCCTCCTTAAATTCTCGCGTAAGATTAATATCTTATTTAAAAGCATTGTATACTGATGTTACACCTAGATAGTTGAACTCTTCTGACTTGGCCGTTTAAGATGTATGTGATGAATCCATTATCAAATTCTATAGCTAGTATAAGTTAACATCTCTATATATAATAGCTGGGGACACTGGCTCACGTTTAATATCTGCAATCTGGCTTAACACAATCATCTCCCGCGTCCCAACAATGTGTAGACCCCCAGGTGAAAAACCAGGATCTGCTGTAACATCCTGCCTTATCATGCCATCCTTGATCGATCTCTTTTTGCGTGATGCATGGGCGAGTCTTTGGGTATGGGCATGGACGTGGTGTAACCTTGGGCTTTACTTTTGGTTTATTTTTTTGCCAGGGCCAGGGTTTCTGAACCACATTGATTATTCTGTAGGATTCTTTGGCCTCATCGCGTTTGGTCTTCGTGGGGGAGGGAGAGGAGGAGAGTACGACGAATGGTGGGGGGATTTCGGCAGTGGTCATGTTGAATGGGACCAGATCTCCGTCTCGAGTAGAGGTTTCTGGAATCACCACTGCGGTGTTCGGGGTGAAGAAGGTGATGAGAGCGAGGACACATGCTTTTGAAATCTTCATCTTGACAACGTATTCATGAAGATTTATGTGAATCAAGTTGTGTAGGTTTTGTGCGTTCGACTTGTATGTCGAGGGTTTTGTTTGTGAAGTGTGAAGTGTGAAGTGTAAAGTGAAGAACAAAAATTCTATGGAGTGAAGAAATTGAGAAGAAAGGTACTAAGTAAGCAATGTTGGACTATTTTTTGCACTTCGTAATAAAAATTTGCCCTCTGATCATTGAGCTCACGCAACCGTCTTCGATCAGCGTGTTAGAAATTGACAAAGAACATATATCTGTCATATTCGTCAAAAGAATTTGCTAAATAGTGCCACGCGAGGCCAACTTCAAGAAGCAGATCATTGCACTAGACTCGCTTAAACTGATTAGGGGCACGTCAATGACAGATGGTTGAACTTTGACGCGAAGCCAATGAGAGTGACTGAAACTTCAGGCTAGGAAATTTCAGCGAGCAAGTTGTCATTATGTCATATTTCAACTTCACGCGCCATGATCGTCATTGATAGTTGATCTAAGATCATATTGTGAGGTAGAAGTAATCTCATTTCTATCCCTCTAGTACTAGCTTGACATTGTTTCTTGGAATATGTTTCGATTTTCTCTCAAATCCATATGCAGACTTTGTAATCCTTATTTAACAATCGAACTTTGTTTCCTTTTCTTCGGAGCATTATATTTGACCCCCCTCCAGACCCTAAATGTAAGGTTACTGCAACTGAATATTGAGCGATCGACTTAAAATAACTGAAGACTACCAACGAACGGAGTTGTGTGAGAAAACTTTCAAGACCTTTACTTGCTCCACGCAAAACCCAAAAAGGAAATTCACAAGAATGAAACATCCAAGAGGTAACCGGAGTAAAGGGTCTCAACTCCTGTGATTGGACATACTACCATTCTTTATTGCGACAAACATGTATGAAATTTATTGAATTAACGAACAAGGAACTTGAATGCTCAGAATACAGTCGAATATCGGGAGAAGTAACACAAAGCAATATTTTTTTCAAAGACGACTTGCTTAGAATTTAGAATGAATGTGTTAACAATTTTAACAAATTCGCAGTATGGACTCGCGAACAGAAGGAACTAATAACCGAATGAGGTTGTATTGGCGTGGAGGAGACGGCATGAAAAAATCAAACTCAGCTCCGATTATAAATACGCCGGGCGCGATAATAGCTCATAGTTCTCAGGTAGAGAAATCCGTAGCCTAGATCAAAGAGTACGTCGCGTACGGTAGCATGGATAAATACTTGCTGGATTGGTTCCAGAGAGAAAGAGATGCTGATGGGTGGTGTGGGTAGAACCAGAAATCACCAAGATGAAAGGATCACAAAGCAAAGGAAAGGTGGCGGACAAAGAAAAAGAAGAAGAACAAGGGCATATGAAATAAATGCATAGAATGTGAGTCAGATCCAGAGACTCCTTAAAGCTATACTGTATTAATTACCTACTTTGTCTGGTTGTATTCTTGTCATATTTCATAGACATATTCGGGAAAATGTGGGATTTTAAGAGACAGATTCATTTGCCAGCACATGGGTGATACATGTCCTTTAGGAGCTCATATTCTCCGAGGATAATAAAGATACCTTCTTGTAGATCCATGGCTTTTATGACCTGGATGATAATATCACATTCGTAAGGAACAGTATACCTCAACACTTGACCGACGCGCTGGTTCAAGTGATTTTACCTACATGTGCGATTCACAATCAACATCAAGGTAGTATAAAGTCAGGACACTATACATATTGATGTAGTTTACAAGAAGCAATGCGAGTGCGGGCTTTACAAATTTACTTTGAGAGTATCCAGATCCCCACCATCCTTTCCAGTACAATTTTTACTTTGCTAACAATTTTGAATTATCTTTTATTTTCAAAGCGTTTCCAATCTTCAAGGTGTCGTACCCTTTTTATACACAAATCTGACCTAAGTTATTCGTGGCTGATGCTAAGGGCGTCAAGAGGAGCTCATTTTTCTAAAAGAAATTAAATTTTTGCATCTAAAATTATGTAAGGAAAATGCCGAATATACCTTGCTACACCCCTTGTGCTATATTATCCCCCGCGGTTGTAATCCGCCGATCCCTCCTATGCGTGAAATATTCTGGGGACGGATTCGGACCATAGTTCAAATAGATATGTAAGAGGTAATCGAGACTGTCTCCCCTTAATCTCGACTCGAAGATACATGGCACTGAATATCTATGACATATCGGATAAACGAAATGAGCGGCAGATTTATCGGACATGATGTGAAAATGTGGAACCCTCCGTCCATCTCGTCGGTCTTCAAATTGTGGGTATCTGTGCGTTTGGAGACTACCATGATTGTTCTCTGGTGGAGCCTGATTAGGTCGGTCTCCATCGCGTATTGAGATATAATGCTCCCTTACCGCCAGTGGCTTGGCAGCAAGGCCTCTTCCTGTGTGTGTAAATATTGGTATCACAACACAATGGTCGCGATATTTTTGAAGGATAATGTATTTACGTTCTTTCGAGAATACGGGTCCAAAGACTGTGTCCGTTCGGTATCTATCATGTTGCTCCGGGATTGTTCTGGCAAAGTCGGGGTAGTGTTCTGCTGCACATATTACATCCCCGTGATGGTAAGCCTCTGCGAAATGCACCGATCCGTACCGTTCCATCCTTTTGTATGGTGCCGTTTGCATTATTGCTTCGTTATACAATGGGGGTGGTTTACATTCGGGTTGTTTGTCTCCCGCGGCTTCATAAAGCTTCTTATCAAGCTTTGGCTTCTCTACTTCGTCTACTATAATGGTGCCAGGAACTGGGTCGTACCAAAATGGGCTATCTAGCATTGCTTTCCCATGTTCCCAAGGCTCATGAGGAAACCGAGGAAGCTCATGACCTTCATATGGAAGTTCCATCCTAGGATTAGGCGAAGGAACAAGCTGCCAAGGGGGTGGCAAAGGTGCTGTTGCGATTACTCCAGGTTGGCCAGAGGGCGGTACTGATGAAACAGGACTTGCCCCCAATGGTACCCCTGGTTGGAAGACGGGCGCTGCTCCTTTTAGCGGAACCGGTTGACCTCGGCCCTGTGTCGGCATGATCACGGACGGGGTCAGGGCTCCAGCTGCAGGCCTATGTGCTAATGGCACATTACCCGAAACTGTTCCAGCATGGCCACCGCCCCGAACTGGCTCATTACCTCTACCCTTTGGAGGAGCCACTGAGCCTCTCGCTGTCCCGCTAGTTGTACGAGTTAGCCCACCGCCTCTCCCAGAGGCATTACGATTCAATCCTAACTCATTACCCCTCGCAGAGCCACCGCGACCCCAAGCTGCTGGTGAGCCTCCCTGTGTGCCTCCTTGGTGAGCCATTCTTGATTAATTTAACTTTTATTGCAAACAAGTATTATTAGGAATAGGGTTGACATAACTGCTGGTCTGTGATAGAATATCATTTTGATAGAGCATGGCAGTGAACAAATAATGGGCCAGAATTCTTTGTCGCAACATTTCCGTTTTCGGCTTTCGGTACGGCGTAGATTGTCTTCAGTGAATAAAGACAATATGTATTGGCCTAAGAGACGGCCGTATGATCCAGGATTTTGACATAGCAAGTCAAAGATTATTTATACTTAAAGAATGTAGTTTCAACGAACTTCTCGAAAAAATTATAAACATATTACAACATTATCAATAAGTTTTTCAATTTGTTAGACCAGCCCCGACTTAGAAAGGATTAGGTTGCAGCCATTCGAAATTGTTCGACCTGCTTCCATCACAAATCAAAAAAATGGTTCGGGTTATACAATCCGATCAAACTGTTTCGTGGTGGGGATCGTGGTTTCAAAGCTCCAAAGCACCACCGATCGCACCACGGGTCTCAACTAGTGATGACGTGGAGTTTCTACGTAGACAAATTAGGAGTCTCGAACGGATTATCCGTGAAAGTATTCATTACACCACTCAGCGTGAAGATCCAGATATTTCAGTGGCAAGGCAGACAATAGAACAGTTGAAACAGGAAATAAATGACGAAAGAGAGCGAACGGAGCGACTTAAGGTCGACCTCGGAGTCGAAAGAGAAACACATAAGGATACTAGGCAAATTATCGCCGAGCTAAGAACTGAAGCCGCCGCTGAGAAGCAAAACTTGGCTGAATTGAGAAATGAGAATAAGAACCTTCAACGAGAAATTGACGATCTCAGAAGAAAGGAACGAGGTGAAAAGAGAAGAAGTGCAAATAACGATGACAATGACGACGAACGCAACAGTCCCAGTAAGCAAAATAGCTGTTCTCCCCTTCTAGCAAACCTTGGGCTAATAAATGTGGAATAGGGGCGAAATCTTCGACAGACTTGATTCATGTGAATCTTGAAGGTCGAGAATTACCAGCAATTGTGCTCACCGAAGAGTTGACAGAACGTTGGAACGATGTACTACAAAAACATTGGGAATATACGACATGGGTGAATAAGCTTGTGACTTTGAAGGAGAAAGATGAAGATCTACGGACCGAGATATGGCAGTCGGCTTTCGGCCCAGAAAAGGCCGCGAATCTTCTCGAAGAAAACCTGGCAATAGTAGATGCCATCAAGTCTCGGCGCGATACACTTCTTGTGTCAATGCAATCTAACACAGAGTATTTATTCGAAGACATGCGGAAAAATTTGAGGAAATATGACCTTTATCAAGAAGGAGACCTGTTCTGGAGAAGAGTAACGGGTTCATTCGGCGAGACAGATACATGGCTGGATCCACCGATACTGGGCAACGAGGAAGCATTGATTGTATTAAAAGACTGGAATAGAACATGGAGACAAGCGACTGAGGGGTACACTGAGAGTGAATGGGAAGAATGGGAAAGGGAACAGGAAGGGAGACAGGAAGGAGGAGAGGAAGGAGGAGAAGAGGAGGAAGAGGAAGATTACCTGGCTGGTTCTTTCACATAATCAACTGCGCATGCATGTTTAACGCGATTCGTTTCACACAGAAAAGTGCCATCGATGACGTTTTAAGAGCCTGCAGTATGTATGGATAGGATAGGGCGCTGTCATATCATCGAGAGGTCGAACCCAAATGTCACATACGACAAGAACAAAATTGCGAGATGTGGGACCAGTGCTCACGTGATTTCCCCAGGTAATGCTAATCTACAGGCCCATCTGAGGCAGATTAAAAAGGTAAAATCAAGTCAAGAAAAGCATAGAATGGGAGGGGAGGCACTTTTATTCATACGGGTATCTCAGAATACTCAAAGACCCTTGCCATCAGAAGATTGACATGGTCATGCTAGTAAGGATATCCTTCCGTGAAAAAGAACCTAATTCCAACTTCGAGTGGCGCTCATTAAGCACTGTTACCCTTTCAGAGATCTACCTCGTTCTCTAGCATTCAAATATATGTGCTATTGTACTGAGTAACTGTGAGAAAGAAAGTGTCTATTGATTTCACTGTGCCCATTATTTTCTACTGATCGGCATACATTAAAATTTCTTTATTGCATTCTTTCTACTTCTCTGGGTATCTCGCTGTAATACAATCATTATCTGAATGACAATCTACGCCATTCTCCTGCTAAAACTTTGCAGGTATCTGGCAATCCATTTCGCCTCTTCTTACTCTCACCTTCCCATTAAAACATAAAAGAAAATAAACGAAAATTAAACCATGCCTCAAATCTGCAGGTATCTGATCAAAATAGTTCGTCCCAATCCCACTCGTCTATCCACATGCCCAAAAGAAGCTTCTGGGCCACAAAAAAAGAACATAATATCTACGCACCCCTTCTCGCAAATTCGCTACTCTCACTCTGTCTTGACTTCTTTCCAAATCGACTCTTCTCATGGAATTCACGTCCCTTTTGTCTGCGACCAACGCAGAAAATGCCTACCCATGCAATAGTCGCAACAGCAATAACAGCTGTAGCAGCCCATGTCAGGATGAGATACTTCTGTCCCTTATATGCGTACACTCCAATATCATTTCCAAATTTATTGATAATTTCTGCAGCTTTGTTTTGGAGAACAGTGACGATGACTGAGGATATAGTAAGAGCCAGGAGGGACAGTGATGCTAAGCCCGAGTTCAGGAAGGAGAAGAGACGGCCTGTTATAAAGATTGCGGCAAGCGAAGTTAATATTGCTAGGCCAGCGGCTGCAACGCCGATGCAGTAGAATACAAAGGTAGCGTTCATAGCTGTGGAGAGTGTGTCGAGACCATCTTGAATAGCAGAGGGCCAGCCTATGTCGCTAAGATTCAGATGAAGGGGGCCGATAGATAATTGTTCAGAGATTATGGAACTAATTTCGAAGTGATCTGTGAGAAAATATGAGCAATCTGAGTGACAGAAAGATTTGGAAAGCAATAGTACTTACACATGGCAGTTTGATTCGTGCAAGAGCTTACGTTAAATCCTGCCCCCTTGGAAGTTGCATTTGGCGTATAATATCCCTGGCACATGTCCATCAAATGAAGTGAGTACCATTCTTCGATACCCAAAGTTTCTGCAAGCTTATCTGCAATCTCGTTTTCAAGATCGCCGAATGCGTTTGCAATGTCATCGCCAATTCCAGGTTCACGGGGTATCAAGCTGCTAAGACTACTAACGATTCCTCCTGGGGATAGAGAGGTGGGTGTGGAACCAGAACCACTGGTTGTTGTGGGTATGAGATCTTGTCCAATTCCGGAGGTATTGAGCTGGAGAGTATGTAATTAGAGCGGTCTCTTTGCAATTGGGGACTCATGAACATACTGTCACAATGTGGTAGTCCTCCATGAAACCAGGCTTATTGCCTGCGAAAAGACACAACATGCCAAGCACGAATGTCACGATGGAACAAGCCAACGGAATGGCAGCTAGTGGCTGCATCTTGGAAAGTGATTGATTGGAATATTTGATGTGTGATAATTTTTGATGGATGGATGCTACCCAGGTGGTGTGTATATATGAATGAACGAGTACTTATCTGCTCTTTAGGAGATCAACAGTTGAAAGAAACAGGAAATGATGAGCAATTCAATCATCGGCCATTCAATGATTGTTTGAATAGCGACTCTTGAATCATTCATATAAGAAATTAATTGACCATGGCATGACACGAAACACAACTCTCCTTCTCTTCTTACCTTGTCAAATTCACTCCAAGCACCCAATAAATCAATTCACAAAGCGGATAAAGAAGACCAGGAACAGATCTTGAGATCCTGATTTTACCTTTGTTGTCCTCCATTCCGTATGACCAAGACTTCCAATCCTGAAAACGGTGTCAAAGAATTCATCCCAGCAAGTCTGGTTGGCAATCTGGAGGTTGAAGCTATATTCAAATACGTCATGGGTATAATTGAAATTTGAGTTGTACCTATGGTCGGTGTCGGTCAAGACAAGAATGCTTGGAATACGCACCCGACACCATACTGCCCCCCCCTACCCCCTGTCCCTAGTATTGACCACGTCAATTGATGAAGCTCATGAACCAATCAAATAGCTTACCTAATTACGCATCGATAAAACATCGGGGGTTAATCCCTTGGGTGCTTATCTAAAACTCATTCCCAGCCATTCAAGCTTCATTCTTCGACCACTTATGCAACCTTACGCAGTACGATGTATAAAGAAGTCAGGCATTATTGATTGACTGCCGGGCACCTGCAATGACGACCCTGAAAAAACAAGCAGGTTCTATTCGGAAATTATTTTGGAGCGATGGGCCACCTAAGAACCTATGCCTTCACTTTTCGCTTCAAGATAACAAACATACATTATCTGGCGTTCTCGATAAGCGCCTCTGTGCTATTGTTGCGATCCAATTAATCCAGACCACAGAGAGCAGGGAATCAAAACACAAAACTAATGAGCGCCCAAACGCTCTCTACCATGCTTCCCACATTTGTGCACCCATTGAAATCAAGCGATTGAATAATTCTTCCCGTAATGCGATGGCGGTAAGTTGTTTTCGGTCCCCAGCTTTGCCGATGACAAGAAGTCCATCCGCAATTTCTCGCGATGTAGCCCATCCTACTACAAGCTTACTTTTCCAGCCTAGCCCACCAACCTTCTTTATCTCCTGTTGTTGCTGTGTCAGCTTATATCTTTCAACGTGTACAGGCATGTATATCGATGGAACTTACCATAATGTCAGCTATCGCTATGGAGAAGACAGGATCAATGTCCTCTTTCTCCGTCGTCCAGCTCAAAGCCGGGGTTGTTGCGGTGGCTGTGAAATATGCATGTCCTTTTCGACCCTTGTATCTAGAGGGAAAGCGTATAGGGCCCGCCGGATCGTCCGTCCCATCCTTCAAAACACCAAGACGATTTTTCGCGTGTTCTGCTCCAGCCGCAGCTTTCAGTCTATCCGTTCCTAGGGCAGTCTCGACACCACCTTTAGTAACACTTTTAAAGGCCGCCAACAGACGGTGGCCTTTCTTCTTGGGTTTTGACTGATCTATACTGGTTGTGGTCGCATGCATGTCGGGATTGATGGCATCAGCCATTTCTGCCTCGGATACACCTTCTGAATAAATTAGTATGTTTCTTTTTATGGAGTGTCGTCTACTTACCAAGGTGATCGAGATCCTCTCCTGCTGTAGCATGCGCGACGTCAGGTGGCGGTAGAGACGAAGACGGAGGTGGTGGAATGGGAGCTTTATTCGCTTCACCAATTCGCAATAATGTGATTGTAAGTTGGGCATTTGTTGGGACACCTTTCAGCAAAGTGTTTCTAATCTCCAACAATTTTTGCCAATTCGGGAATTCGCGATTCAAGTATGAAAGCCCTCTCCAAATCAATGGATCTCCAAAAAATCCGAACCCGATGAAAAGCCCATTCAGTTTCATAAACACATAGGTACTAGTAAACATAGAGATGAGGAGTAAAGGCGCAAGACAGCCAGCGAGCTTAAGTCGAGGTTTGTCATGAGGGAATGGTGCTGTTGGAGATAATGCATTTGCAAATCTTTCCCATCCATCAGATATGTCAGCAATGGCATGCATGACAGGTCGGGTTTTTGACCATATTGCTGCAGACATTGGCTCCTTTGTTTTATCATGTAGGCTATTTGTTTGATCCCCTGCACTGCTTCCCTTTGCATCTGCGGCATGGACTGCAAGGTTTGTTAGGTCTGGTGTTGCATCTTCGAGGGCACTGGGCGCCGCCTCATCACCAGATGGATCTCCCTGAGGGTGTTTCCCTGCTGTACTACTAATTGCAATGGAGGTAAAGCTGTTCACGAAGTTGCTAGCTTCTTTCTCAACCGCCTCTCCTCGATACTTTTCGGGCGCTCCAGTCAAGCTAGTGTCGTTACCCAGCACGCCTGCGGTCGGCTTCTTAATTCCTCCTGTTGAGCTGTCAATAAGTGCCGGTGGTGCTGGAGGAAAGCAGTATTCTCTTGCTGGCGGCCACGCTATAAGCACGATCAAAAAGCCAACAATCGTCGGCACTAGGAAGTCTATAAGCCAAGCCAGGAAGTAGACTGATGCAAAAGCAATTGTTCGATCTCTTTCTCTCCACGACCTTAACCTTGCAATATGTTTCCAAAAGGTCACAAGCCCGACTATCACTGTCATATACAACCGCTCTACATTTGCCCTCAACTTATCTGGTGAGAATTCCTCTTCATCCGCAATATTTAAGTCCAGGCCTCCAAGTGGTGGCTCTGGCAACGATTTGACATGATACATCTGCTTGTTGAATCGTCGAACTAAAGTCCATAACTCTTCGTTTGGTAGACCTCCGACCAGAGGGGTGGGAACATCGTCAGGATGATCATTCCAGCCCAAATCTCGCACTTCAACATTTCCATGATCTAGTTGTGCTGCACCTTTCTCTTCGTGATCTGCGACTGCCAGGGCATAGCTATCAGTAGGTATGTCTTCTTCGTGAGCTTCGACTCTTATAGGCAGATTGTGAATTGGTTGCGCGCGTCCACGATAGGGATCTGTTGGTACAGCATGGGGGTCGTTGAGACTTGGAATGTCGTGAGAATTACGTGTGTCCATGATTCTGGAGCGAACTGGCAAATGAGGAAGGCCGTATCAATGTGACCAAAGGCTGAGTAATAGCAATTTCGGAACCGAATGAAATGAGGATATTGTCGAGTATTTTGATGGAAGGAACATTGAGAAGTTGAAGAATTCGATATTGTGTATCATGGGAAAGGATAAAATAGCTTGGCTTCGTATGGCATCCCCATATATTTTATCAATATTATGGAAAAAGAAGGATAGGAATGTTGATTTGATCAATCAGAATTCAGATTGCTACCTACCCACCTAGGTAGTCTTGAACATCTCCCGTCTATGACGTATTTGTGTATGCTATCCGAGCAATGAGGCGCCGTTTCTTTGTGTATCTTGACATCTTTGACGACTGACAAATGAATACTTGGAAATCTCAGTTTCGCGGCACAAAACTAAGCTTCGACGGCGGGTAGTGATGTTTCGAAATAGAATTGACCGGGTGAGGAGCGATCACTATGGATTCAATCGTCTTCTCTAATCTCCAGGATATCCATATGGATATTCATCCAACAGGTTTCTGCCAAGAGAGTCTGTGCACAGCTTCATGAGCCACAATCAAGTCAAGATAAACTATTCCAGCCACGCACGTGCCATGGTTCTTTCAGATGCCCGTTGCATTACACACTAGATACCTCCAGGGCTAGGTAAAGTATATTACTACATTGATATCAGTGATGTTGTCAAAATGGACCTGGGCACACCTATCAGAACATTTATTTATTTATTTAATTCACTTTCATTGCTTTCATTTTTCATTGATTTATAAGCATAAATACAAAGGATCACTCATATTTTTCTTGTAGTCATCCCACTATTCTTCAATTTGTTCCTCGCCCCAGCCAGCTCTGTCGTCACTTGCAAGCATCACAATGCATCGTCTCAAAAGCGGTTTAGTCGCCTGCAACACCCATGCGTGGGCGGCTGACAAGTACAATCTTTCAATAACAGTCAAAGACTTTTGCATGAAGTGAAGTCTATACCTAGCAAGGAATGCCGTGCAATAATCGCTTTTCTTGCAGGCTTTGTCGCAAGTCCAACACGATTTACATCCTTCCAATGATTGCGGGGTCGTACCTGGCAAGGTCGTCGAATTTATGGATAACTTTATCCCCGAAGATAATGCCAAAATTTTGGAAGATTCAGCGTCTCAAGCTATTTCGAGACAATCCCAAGCTTCCATCGAGAATGGAGCGACGATGGACGGATCTTCCGCTGCATGGCTTTCTGTGAAAAGTGGGGTACTTAGTGCTACCACACAGGAAGATGGAATGACCGAGACCAATGAAGATGAAATTCAAGCGATGAAGGAGAAATTTCCGGGACTTGGGCGGTTTTTTGCCGTCAAACATCGCAAATCAACGCCTAGTAACAGTATTTGGGAACAATTGAAGCCATCAAATGCCTGGCTGCAGCCTGTAGAGAACACCCCGGATTGCGAAGTCGATCTCACATCAAAAACGGACTCGACTCTACGAAAGTCAAAAAAACCACAGAAAGTATTGGACAACCGTCAAAACCAAGAAGTCCTGGTAACAAAAACTGAAGAACAAGATAATTATGAAAGCATTTCTAAGAGGGGCGCACTAAATCCAAATAAAACGGTACCTACTACCAAGAGATTTCCTGTACGGAATGAAATATTGTGGAAGGCGTACAAACGTCCGTATCGTCACTTAGACGACCTTCTGGCAGCGAAACCCGATATACCATCAGGCGCTTCCATACTTGGCTTGCTTCATTTGGCGGAATACTCGATCAATCAAGCAGATACGTTTCTCGATAATTTAGAACGGCCAGATCTAGCTCTGGAGAAGTGGGTCACAGTGAATAATACAACAAATGGTACTATACCTCATAGCGATGGTTACAACTCGATCAGGAGCGACCCCGGGCTTCTAACCAGGTATAATATGTTGAAAAAGTGGCTCATAGACAAAGACTCAGAATTTGAAGACGCCAGAAACGTTATCAGGGGCGACAATTGCAAGAATGGCGTTCAATCCTTGCAAGCACAGCCAGTGAGCTGTGCAGCTGGAGATAACGAAGCAGTCTCAATCAATAGTGAGGAGAAAAGATGGCAAAAACAAGAGGACTCCAAGTTGGAGAAAGAGAAGGATGCAGCTGCAGCTTTAGCATTGCCCGATGCTAATGTTTGTGAAAATTCGAGCGAAAATAATATTTCTACAGTGCATAGTCAGTCTTCTTCCTTCAAATTCTCGGATGATTTTACAATTTCCTACCCATGCCATATTAGAACATGTCCAGAACATCAAAGCGGCTTCACTTCTCAGCAAATACTCATGCAACACTATGTCCATTCCCACGGTGAAGCTTATCATCTTTGCGATTATCCCTCATGTCAATCACAAATAGGCACTGCTAGTGCATTAGGATCCAAGTTCCGTTTCCTTCGGTCAGATTTTCGTGCGTCAAAGATAGATTACAGAACCCACCTCCGAGCCTTCCACAAAGAAGACATAGGATTATCTTTAAAGTTGTCGGCGGAAGAAATAGAGGGCTTAAGTACATGTAGATTCGAGGCAGAATGGTGGAGATGCCAAGGCTGCTTGAGAAAGGTAGTCGTGGGGAGCGAAGGGTATAGTTGCAAATCTTGCAGAACTATCTGCGAATCAGCAAGAATTTTGGCGAGGAAGACGAGATTTGGGTTTGGCGGCTTGATTGGTAGTGAAAGAGTGATATCTAGTCCAAATGGAGCTATACCCCCTCAAGCTTCCTATCCTTCAGGCGATTTGGATGTCTCAGATGAGCCAAAAACTGTTGTTAGTGGAGAAACTCGGGGTTCCGAGGATTCTGCAATACGGTGTTTTTCTGATCCACCGCCTACTCTATCACCTGCAATAACACTCCCGATACCCAAACTTGAAATGGCACGGCGGGGAATATCGACCGAAAATATTGCAACCGAGCGAAGCACTTTTGCTACAGAAGCTGTATCTGAAAAGGATCAAGGCAGCTTATATAATCTAAAAGTCTGCCCGTCGCCCAGGATCCCTCAAGATGACATCATTGAATATACTCACAAGGAGTATACCAGCAATAAAGTTGTTCCACTCACTACAATCAAACAGTTAGGACATGGATCTCTTGGAATCGTTGATGCAGTTCGTTTCAATGACAGAGATCATAATGGTTTAATTGCTCGAAAAATCATTCGTCTCCCCAGCTTCTCGCGAAAAAGGCTATTGCCTCTAATCCAACAAGAGGTGGCAGTTCTTCGGGGGCTCTCTCATAACCATATCGTCAAGGTTATCAGCACTTATGAGACAATCAAAGCTCCTCGGCAATTTGGAATTCTCATATCTCCAGCTGGTGACGAAGATCTAGGTCATTTTCTTGAACGAGTTAGTGACAGTGATTTTCCAGAAGAAGATATGAAGCTGCTGAGTGGCTGGAAATGTTGCCTTGCTTCTGCGGTATCATATATTCACTCTCAGAATATCAGACACAAGGATATCAAGCCAAATAATATAATCTGCAAGGGTGATCAAGTCTATTTGACTGATTTCGGATCTGCCCACCAGTTCAGTGCAGGTGTCACAAGTTCAACGGAAGGGTCTTTAGTGGGCATCACGAAAATGTACAGTGCGCCCGAAGTGATCTCAGATGATCGAAGGGGCCGACCTGCTGATATTTACTCCCTGGGGTGCGTTTTTGCAGAAATGGCTACTGTAGCTGATGGCGAACGCATCGAGGACTTTCATGAATACAGAAGCCAGCCAATACCAGATGAGCCTGATAGAATGACCTACGTTTATCATGCGACTTCACATATGATAAGCCCTTGGTTTAACGAATTGGGAGATTCATGGATGGCCTCACTCCTTCAAAATATGCTGGCTTTCGACCAAAAATGTCGCCCGACAGCTGACGTTCTCGTTGAAAATCTATTGCAGCATTATGGGTCCTCTAGTTGCTTGTGTCAAATATAGCCTTTCTCGATATCTCGAGCATAAGGGCGCGATATCCCAGCTCCCAGAGATATGGTTTTCGGGAACTTATTGATCAGCACCTTCGTCATAAACACATTTTTGGAAATCTGTTCCCCAGTCGGGATTCGAATCAAAGCCTCAGGAGAAAGCAGGCTACGTGAATTAGAAAAATGTATTCTATTTGTGATGTTGGATTCAATGTGCTAGAAGATAAAGTCATTCTCTTCATAAAAGATCGTATGACTCAACCAGTACTTGAACCAACGATGGTTTTCGCGGGTTCAACTGTCATCCGAGTCGTTTACGTCCGTAAAAACACCTCATATCACTCGCAATAGCTTCATCGATAGACCCCGACCCTTCAATGCTATCCAAAGGTTCATATTATTCGTATTATCATTTATTTCAGACTCTTGAAATTTCGGAGCGTGTAAACTCGCCAATGTTTCGAAGCGTACAATATAGCTTCAGTATCACTAAATCGGGCATCTAATAAAACTCTTTTTCTTTCCTTTCTTTTCTTTATACATTTCAATTTCTTGATATAATTCAACTCAGAAAATATATTGTATGACTATATAATATAAGCACATACAAATCAAATCCCTGAACATTAAAAATGGAATATATATACACTATATAAAAAATTCCGTAAAATCCGACGCATAAGTTTCTTTCGCTACGCTCCGAAACATTGACATGCCACAAACAATATTCCGGGATCTTGAAAGGCTTGATGGTACAAAGGCCATCTAACTCGCTAAGAGCTGGACTGAATGCATGGAGCAACGGAGATTACGTTCTTGATGTGCAGTTGTTTGGTATGCCTGCAGTGATCGCCACAAACTTAATATCATATATCAGGCATGAAAGATTAAACACGGGAGGTCTTCACCAGCGGTTCGTAGATCAACTGATATCAAATGAGCGATGTCTGTTAATGAGATTAGAATGTCTTATTTGTTAAATCATAAATACCCTTTCGTGAACTCGATTCGTTCTGAAGCACCAGATTACTTCAAGAGATGCCCCTGTGGTGGCAAAGTTAATATTCCGGACAAAGATAAATTCAATATAAATCCCTATACAAAATTCTATTTCATACATTATAATATTAATATATATATTCATTAATAATAAATAAAACTCTTTATTACTAATAAATCAAATCGATTCTTTTTGTGATTTGTTTATTATTGAATTTTAATAAAAAAAATGAAAATGAAAATCTTGAAAGGTTTTAAAGCTTTTAAGATTTTTGAATATTAGAATTGTAAAAAAGGTAAACGAGAAGATATATATATAAAAGATCAAAGAGATAAATAAAAGCTAAAGAAAAAAAGGAAAATAAACATAGAAACTAAGAAATAAGCAAAAGACATTAATCGAAAATTTAAAGAGAAATGAAATCCTTTCTATAAATTATATCATATAAGAAAAATCTATAAAAAAGCTTTCAAATGAAATCACAAGCTATATTATTATACTATGTAATATAGAATATATCATATATATAAGAATATAATCTGACTTTAATCTATATATTAATAAATTATAATTTTTATTCGAATTTAATAACAGATTCAAAATAAAAATATAATAAAAAGATTAATAATTCTTAATAAATTCTAATTAAAAGATTTGAAAGATTTTTTCTATTATTTTATTGAAATCTAATAGAAAATCAATTTGGAAAGAAAAGAAAAGGAAGAGAGGAGGAAAGATTAAAAAGCAAATAAAATCTAGAAGTTTTCTATTTAATAGATAATTGTTGTTTTAGGCCGAAACTTTCAATTAATCTTCTAGAATTTAAGAAATTCACTAAGAACTTATTAATTAGAATAAACTTTATAAAATATAAAAATTTAAATTAATTATATTAATACTTTAAAAACAATTTATTTAATATATAATAAAGGTATTATAGAATTTATGGCAATTACGAAAGGATTACTTCGTCAACCACGGATTCTGCCATCACAGGGTGCGTGCATGTTCTTTACCCTACCAATCCAGTACTTAGAGATCCTGATATGAATACTTGGACATGAGACTGGTATCATAAGTAAGGCAGAGACTAGTTGTGCAACGTGTTGGTTTGAGATGGCAGCAGAATGATTGTAATGAGCACACGTCGGAACAGATTTTTCCTCTTGTTCTCGAATATTAGCAAAGACATGACAATTTCGATCTGCAGTATTAAGAAACAAAGCGTTCCATCTGCACCTGCTGAATTATATTTCTTCAGGCCCATCAACTGACAGCGGATAATTTATTTTTGACTCTATTATCTCCTTAGGCGACAAATCCGTGTTCGGTTCTCCAGGGAGCTGCATGATCCCCGGTAGACGTTGAATCAAAAGCATACTCTTCAACTGCTGAAGCAGACGTCTTGGTCTCGGTAGCTAATGGTTGATTTCCAATCCTCGGAGCTTGACAAATATCTCGGCGGCAAATCGATGGCCCCAGTCAATGGATGATTGATGAACAAGAGCATCAGTGCTCAGAATCATCTCTTTTCGACTTGATCCGCCAGGCTTCCTACTTTTGGCCATACGACCAACTTCACATGCGATTGTGAGTTCATCTTGAGATTCAGTCATTAGCTACCTTGCGGATGAAGGCGGAAAGTTTCATACGTTTTATCTATTGGAATTCATGGTTATATACACTTAGAAATCTTTAACCTTCGTATGTATGTCTCTTTCCATCCCAATTCAGACACTTGTATCTTAACATCCCCTCACATGCACGCAATTTCCCACGATTTGACTCTCAACTGCTACCCCTCTTACACTTTCATTCGTGATTCTTTCTAGCCAACGGATATTACACTTTCAGACTTTATGCGATTGTCGATGACAACACCGCCAGTGTCACATATGTGACCCAGCACAAGTCACTGTTTTCTCAAGATCTTCTTTCTTAAAAGATCTGACTAATGAAAACTCTAGTACACTAAAAGAGGCAGTGCTTCCGCTTCTAGTCCCAAGATGACTTATGTAAAGCAGGATAGTCTCTCGTTATCTCGCCGGCGCAAGAAGCATCACATACACGAATGGGACTGTTGCTTTGACGAGCGATTTGACCTTGAAAGACCCAGGATTCTTGACCGATTGTTAGGAAAGCAATACCATTGCTTTGCTACATAATTATACCACCGGAGGCTCTTAAGGTAAGATAAAATGATGAAGGGATTCAAGGGAAATTGATGGAGCCCGCCGATGGTAGGCTTGAGTGGTGATAAAGATGAAGATATAAATTACATATTTTGTCGACGGAAGACTCGTTCACCGCAAAGAATAAGCTCATAGCCTTTAGAGACTTACGACTATCATCTCGCAATTGCTCTTCCGCTCTTACTGCTTAACAGCGTCTTGGACTTCAAAAGATTACAAACAATCCGAACACCCCGCCCGCACCTTACCCGAGCAGAACACCAAGTCCCTCACGTACCCCACATAGTGCAGCAAATTTTGTCTGCATGCTTGTTTGCTTTATATAGCACAACGGGGTGCAATTTTGCATCTTCAATTGCAAAGGACAGATGGCCGAGTGGTTATGGCGTGTGACTCAAGTTCAAATACTTGGTTGATCTAATCAACTAGCATTCTCATGGGCTTAGCCCGCGGGGGTTCGAATCCCCCTCTGTTCATTTTTGCTCGGAGCTTTCCGAGCTAAGTTCTTTCTCTTATAATCCACCATCGATGTAGAATATATCTGATACTAATAAGAAAATGCATGATTTTTATCTCGTATTGCTTCAATGAAAACAATATTATTTGAGATCAATTGAAATGTTCAATTTGTAGTCCTTTGAAGAATTCAGTATAGAATACTAGTAGTTGGTGAAAAAATAATTTTCAAACTATAAATTTATAGTATTTTTTCCTAATAATTATGATAAATTCAAGATTCTACGAATTTTCAAAATTTAAATGCTTTTCTCTCAACAGTTAATAGTTATAAGTAAAATAATAGTAGGTAGGACAGTAATTCCTTTGAATTTCTCATCTTATTCTTTCTCATAATTTTAACTCGGATTTAAACTCAGATTCTAGTATTAAAAAACTTCTATAGTAGATATATCTTAGATATTCAAGCCTAGATTTACAAATATACTTTTCAATATACCTTGCAACAAATCTTCGAATACATATTCATTAATTATTTTATCATCAAAAGATTGATTTTAAAATCAATTACACAATTTGAAGTCTCTAGTTGATTTAATCTGGTTTTGGGGGGGGGGAATTAATTCCCTATTGTTTTGAAGTTATAAATTAAACTGAAATAATTTTAACGAACTTTCAAGGGATTTTCAACTTTTTCAAACTAGAATAATTCTATTCTAACATAAGTATATCAATCATAGTCAATCAAATGAAGATTCATGAATCAATAAAGATAAAAATGACATATAATATATAGAGTACGACTTCATTTCATTTTCTTCTACAAGAGCGTGTTTTTGATGAGGGCCCGATTTATATCTAAGCGAGTTTCCTTACCAAGAACTATACTTTATGCACTATTTTTATAAATATAATATAATTCAAAAAATCATTACAAATTTTTAAAACTCAAATTGTATATAGAGATTCAATATGTTATTTTTTGAATTCTGAAGTAGATAAATTTTGGTATAGAAAATGCTTGTGTATAGATCTGGGCTCTCAATAAAAACATGCTCTCATTTAAGTTTGTAAATAAGTGAAATTGCTCTATTTGAAAAAATGGCTTAATTCATTGAATCATAAAAAATATTCAATTCATATATTTGATTAAAATGTATTATGCCAACAATATTTTTACTTTTGATTTCTTTTTATTATTGTTTTTAGTAATTCAAATCCTGTTACTCCTTCCTACTTAAAAAAAGCTTCTATTTAATGATATAATCTTTCTTTGACGATTTTCTTTTGACTTAATAATAACATTATCTTTAGTTTTCTATTATTAATAAGAATGTAAAAATTTTGATCACTTTTTTATCTGTATTTCTAGAATATGTTATATAATGTGTATAACATGATTCATATACAAGTGGATCATATCATCGAGTGGATCACTTCCACCTCAAATATTCACCTTTCAATTCAATATATGTTTTATTAATTAATCAATATATAATCAAATAATAATAAAACTCGAATATTCTTAGTTATTAAGATTATATATAAAAACAGAAAACTTAATACTTGATAATTTATCAAATTATATAATATATTATATATAATATTATATTATAAAATAAAGAGATTTATTTTTTGTATTAAATCTCTATCTAATAATAATTATCTTTCAAAATTAAAAGAAAATATTATTATATAATATATAATCAATATAGATTTGAGAGATTTTGTATTTAAATAGAAGGGGATAGAAGATATAACTAATTATATTTTTGATTTTAAAGAAAAAAAAAGAATTAGAGAATAATAGATATATTAATTTATAAAATATAATAAAAAATAAAAAATATATTTTAATTATATTTATAATTTTCAAGAGTTCTTTATAAGAATTCTAAATTTATTATAGATTAATTTTGGTTTTTTTTGAATATATAAAACAAATTTGATATTCTCAATTATAATTTATAGAATTTTGATAAATAGATTTTATAATAGAAATTATAAATATTAATATAATTATTAATAGTTTTAAAAGATCTGGTAAAAATAAGATTATATAATTAAATAATCGAAATAAATAATAGTGATTATATATAAGAATAATAATAATAAAATTATATCTTTATTTCTCATGATATAAAAATAAATACATTTTTTAAATTGATATATAGAAACTAGTCTTTTTATAGATTGGATTATTAATCTATAAATAATAAATAATAAATAATGAAATAGGCTTAGAATAATTAAAATACTTTAATAAATATATAAAAAATCGAACTAAAGATTAATATAGAATACTAATAATAAATAAATATAAAAGTTATAAATTAATACTATTCTAGATTTATTATAAAAAGAATAATATTAAATATATATTTTTACTAATATATTCAAATCATTTAATTCAGTTTCTTGATATAAACTATTTTAATATTTTAAAACAAAAGTATAATATTCAAATTTAAAGTTTTATAAAAACTTATATTAATTATATCTCAAAAATCAAATTCTTTATAGCTTTTAAAACTTTCTATAAAAAATCAATTACAAATCAGAATTCAAAAACTAGATTTAAAAAATAAAATCAATTTCATTTAATTTTGAAATAATACTTTTTAAATGAATATTCAAATCTATATACAGTCACCGTGCACTTCTATTAGCCAAAACTCTACAAAACGCGTTTTTTCACGCATTACACTCCCATAATCACATTTTATTATTTTAATTATACTTTAATTTATAATGTATAATATGTTGGAGATATATAAAATGATTCTTATAAATATCTTATTTTATATATATATAATAAAATAATTAGTAAGGTAAAAAAAGACCTTAGTTTCTATCAAATTATAAAGAGCTTTAAACTTTTTTGTAGAATTATATAATATATTCTTTTATAAGATCTAATATATAATAATAATATATGCTTATTATGTATTAATCAATCTAAATTATATATTGAATAAAAACAAATAAATGCTATTATGATATATATGATTGTTTCTGAAAGCTATATATAAATAGGTTATTCAAGAGGTTAGATTTGATTATAGTATTAGAATTATTAAGAGGATTTTAATCAAATATAATATAACTAATTAGAGATATAAAAAGAGATTAGAACTTATATCAATATATACTATTAAATAACTTAAATAGTATTTAGCTTATAGGGGATTAACAATTAAAGAATAAAATCTAATTATATAATTAGATAAATGTTTTGTAGAATAGAGAAAAGAAAAAAGATTAGAATAATGCTTTTGTATTAGTTTTTAAAAATGGAATTCAGAAATAATCGAAATATATAATATAAATAAAAATATAAAGATTATATATTGAAAAAGCTTTTAAAATATTAGAAAAAGTAATTTATATATAATAAATAGGGATTTTGAGAATACAAAATATAGATATAACATTAAGTTTTATTTCAAGATTTTTAAAATTGAAGTAGATTTTATTTTCAAAAAGCTTAATTTAGAATATAAATTTATATAGGATAATACTTTTATTTATTATATCTATAAAATATAAAATTGATTTCAAGAGAAAAAGATTTCTTTATTAAAGAATTAGTCTTTTTATTTCCCTAATCTCAATTCTATAGAATATATATAATAGACTCTAAAAATAAGAATATATAAAATGATTTCTGATATTATTATTAATAAAAATGAATCAGAATGTATTTATTAAAAATTAAAGAATTATTTATAAATAATTTAGAATATATTAGATAAAAAATTATTTAATAATTTAGAAGCTAATATACCTTCTAGAATTAAGGCTTGTATTATAGCGAATGGCTGGTATATTAAATATTAATAAATTAAGAGTTAACAATAGAATAATTTTTATATATATCAATAATATAAGAATACATTATTTATTAATTCAAATTTGATAATTTTATAATTCTTGATTGATTTAATATTTAATATTGAAAAAGGGTGGTGTAATATATAATATTATAAAATAAGCGGGGGGGCGTATATAAGTAGCCTAGTACTATATCTACTTCTCTTTTTTTTAATATAAATTTTAAATCTCTCAAATATTTTATAATTCTATAAAAATTCTTTTTTAATCAATATTAATTAAATATTAAATAATACATGATTAATCAAACTTCTTTATATTTATATTTAATATCATATTAATTCTAATTAAAAACATAAAGAAATTAATATATAAAAATATACTTTTGAATATAGAATACTATATATTTTAAAAAACTAATATAATATTAAATTAATATTAATATATAAAAAAGATACAAATATACTAAAAATAAATACTTATTAAACAAAAAACTATAAAAATATTATTCCAATAAAAAATCGATATTCAGATTTAATATAATAAATATCAAAATAAAAAGAATTTTAATAAAAAGATATTTTTTAATCAATATTATGATAATTATAGAAAAATAGATTATAATATAAGATTTTATTAAAATAATAAAATAGATTTTAGATTACTAGATTTTTAATAGCTTTAATCAATTAAATTAATGATTATTGAATAATATGAATTTGAATATGTTAATTGAGGTGAAAGTGATCCACTCGATAATATGATCCACTCGTATATGAATCACGTTAACCATTTAATATAATTCTCCACAAATTATATATATCAAAACTTTTGTTTTTAATGTATTCCGGAATTATTCTTTTCTTATTTCAATTTTGATTCGAAATCTTTATAATTTGTTAACTCTTTTTAATTGAAAATATAGAAAACCGATAAACTTTCTTATATATATAATCTTATAAGATTGATATTTCAATGCATTTTTTATTATATTTTAAAATACATCTAGATGGTTTTAATTTTAATTTTAGGATTTTGTATTTTTATATGTCTGAAAGATTCTAATTCAATAAAAAATATTTCAATTTTGAGGAAGTTCATAGGGATTGTTTCCACTACTAAATCGAATTGATATTTTGAAATTGAATTGAAAAAAGTAATGATCTTTTGGAATTGGTTTTTTTATAAAATTTAATCATGTTTGATAATTTCTTTGAGAATTTTTAATTTAAAGTTTGTATCCATTAAAACAAGAATCAATAAAAATAGTTTATTCAATTTTTATTGATCTTGCAATGAATTTTAATTAGCTTTCGGATTCTAATGTCATTAAAAAAATAGATTCTATGCTTTATTGGAAATCAAATGAGATTCAAGGGAAAAGTCTTTTTGTATGAAATGCGTGTTATTGAACACGACAAGAGTGGAAATTCAATGAAATTAATAGAGAATAGAAAGAAAATTAACAATGCTAGTTTCTCTAATCGGAGGAGAATTGAAAAAAAAAACCCTTTGATCGATGGCTTTTAAGTATCAGAAAAGCGAAGAAAAAGATTACCATTAAATACTGTTAATATAAGTTGATCTAAGATAGAGAGTTCTTTTATTTAAGGTTGATTATTATATCCATGTATATTTTGAAGCCAGATTATGCTCTTCAAAAGTCTTTGATTTTCCTTTATATTCCGAAATTTTTGTTAATTCTATCCCCAAATACTTGCTTCATAATATTATTTGTGAATGGAAGTCACTTCATCTGGAAAATCCAGAGGATATGAGACTCTCTGCAAAAATATCAATATGTAAGATGCATGTGAATCAACAAGTTAACCATAAATTGAAATGAGAAGGGCGTTAAGAGATGGCATGACTATTGTATAATATAAAAGTCTCTTGACGATCTATTTTTACAACTCACAAGGTAAAACTTATTCAAGACCCTAATCAATAGATGAGTGAAACTCAGGTCTCAAAACTTTCAAAAATGTTGCTGTTTTTTCTTGTAATCATCCAAGAATCACTGAGATGCGGTTAAGAAATAAAACATCACTATGGATTTATAGATTTATAGATTTGTATTGATTGATTGTAATTATTTTTCAGCCACGATAGTATCTTAAGCACTCTTTTTGGAATCAAGGGTTTGAAGCGAAAAGCAAACAACATCCATAGAGTATTGTGTTATCATTAGTCTTGCTCTTGAAGTTCTTACCATTCATTGATTAAAAACTAAAAATCATTATTTTATTTGGACAAGTGTATCAATCATTGCTTTGAAAAGCTCAGCATTTTTGAATAAATTTAAGATTGCTACTCCGATGAAATCGCGAAGAGATGTCATACTCTATTTTGCTGTGAAAGTCTAATGAGAACTCTGTATTCTTGAATATTGTGAGACATTCCACCATGGACAAACAAGAAGCATTTACTTAGATCTAAGTTATATAATAATCAAAAAGAGAGGATTCTAGAGCGAGGGATTAGTATTTCCAGCTAAATAACGGATTCTGTTAATGGATGGATTCTAGTCAATCCCGTAAGTTTTTACATTTATTCTTCCTGAATTCGATCATTGTAAAGTGAAATCTAAATGATTTGGAATGGAAGGAAAATTTTATCTTACTATTAGGGTAAAATAATGACTGGATGTTTTTTTAATATAGTAATCGTCTTGATATCATTTGCAAATGGAATCATGATGAGACAATATCTTTATCTGTTAATTTCTATTATGACACAGTAATCATTAAAACAATATGCCTTCTAGTCTATATTAAGACAATTATTATATTAAAACAAATCAAGATAACAGAAATTCCTAAGATTCTAATGTTTTGATTAGTTAGTAAGTGTGCATCAAGCGACGGCGCTGTCAGTTGGTGGTCTAGAAAATAGTAGATTATTATCAAAATATCATTCGCTAACTTCTGTATTCAGCTATTATAAGTTTTGTAGTTAGCTCTTATGAGCCTTGTAATATGAGCTTTAAAAAAAATCTAGATGTTTATAATATAGGATAATTTGTAGTTTTTTAAGGTAGGCTTGATTCAAAGTTCTCAATGATTATATTTGAGAAATCGAATTAAAACTTTTTACTGATCAGATCTTATATAACATCATTATATATCATATTAGGATTTTAATAGAAATATAATGGACTATAAAAGTTCAATATTGTGATATAAATATAGTTTTGTAAACTGATGATTTATAGTATTTAAAAGATTTAATTACATGTTTTGATCCCAGAAACAATATCATAAATCGATTTACAAGAATATAAAAGTATTATTAGATAAAAATATGATTTTTTCCATTCATTTTATCTGTATCATAAATTATGAAGTACTTCAATAATATTCGATTTTCTAATTCATCTTTATATAATAACTTTGATTTGATACTGATTTTATTAGATATTTATTCAAAGATTATCTTTTCTAAGGGCTAGTTTGGATGTAAATTCCGCGCTGAATCCGCTGAAATAATTCGTTCTTTATACTATTACGATTTCTATAGTAGTAATAATCTATTTTAAAAAAAGTAAATTATTAATTTTTAGTTTTATAATTTGTATATTAAATCTATTATAAAAAAATTTAAAATAAAAGAAAATGAAATATAACGTGGTTTATCATCGAGTGAGCTATATCATCGAATGGATCACTTCAAAATACACCAAAATTAATGCTTTTTTAATATTTTTATTTTAATAATCAACCATTATTTTGAAGAAAAAAAAGAAGAAAAAAGAATAATAAAAAATAAGCTTTTTATGAATCTAGTATTTATATAAAAATTCCTATTATTTTATATATAAAAATGGAATTTATTACGATTTTCGTTACAAAAGAAATATTTCTATAATAACTATTATAATAGTTTGAATTTTCGATAAATAATTAGATTTTGATATTATTTATATAATTAAAATATATAGTTTTAATTTTTAGAAAATTCTATCAATAAATAAAGAAAGTGCATGGTTACACACAGAAGAATTTTGTATGTAAAAATGATGGCCCACTCGATGATAAACCACGTTATATATAATATATATACAAATTTAATAAAATAATTCGAATTTTCAATATATTATGATTATTTAAATAACTCAATAAACAAATATAGGAATAGCTTTATTTAAATTTATATAATTATAAACTCTAATCCAGAATAAATCTATAACTTTAGATTCTATTTATTATAACTTTAAACTTTATAGTTTGTAAAGATCTATAAAAAGAATAGATTATTTTAATAGATTCAATAAAACCTACTTTTTCTGATCCTTATTTCCATTCTATACTTTTTTTTTATACAAATTCATTGAAAACTATAAATTATTCAATATTATTTTAGAATAGTTCATTTCCTTTTTATTTCAAAAAATATGGAATATCTAATCCGTTGAATATTCTGTGCTTTTTAAAAACAGATTTTGAATTTATATTTAGATATTAAATCGCGGATTCTATTAAATAATCTGTATTTCAATGAATTTAATATATTTTGAAATAGGGAGGGAATAGATTATTCTAAAATGGTATTAAATAATCCATTTTTTTCAATAAATTTATATAAAAAAATGAAAATGCGAATTAAAAATGAGGATTAGAAAAAATTGGTTTTATTGAATTTATTGAAATAATTTATTCTTTTTATAAGTTTTTATAAATTTTAAAGCTTAAAGCTTTAATATATAAAGCCTGAAATTATAATAAATAAAATCTAAAGCTATAGGTTTATTTTGAATTAGAATTTATAATTATATATAAATTTAAATAAAACTATTCCCATATTTATTTATTTAATTATTCAAATAATAATAATATATTAAAAATTCGAATTATTTTATTTAATTTATATATATATTATATATATATTCTATTTCCTTTTATTTTAATAAATTATTTAATAGATTTGATATATAAATTATAAAATCACAAATCAATAATTCACTTTTTTTGAAATAGATTATTATTATTACAGAATCTGTAGTAATATAAAGAGCAGATTATTTCAGCGGATTCAGTGCGGATTTTGCAATCAAACGAGCCCTTACTAGGAAGCTTTCAATTTCCAATCTCAATCAAATCCCCTACATTATACTCAACACGCGATAGGATATCAAGACCTTGCAACCAGCGACAATTCCACCCTCCAAAGAAACCCTCGCTGTAACCTAATTTGAATAAAAAATTTATTCAATACAAATGAATATATGAAGAAATGCAATCTCATTTTAGAAGCTTTATCTCATTAGCAATAATCAAATCTATAAAGTCGAAATCTTTACCACTATAATTCAGTAGTTCTCAGTATAATATTCAATAACAAGTTTAGGAACTTTAACTTTAATTTATTATTGTTATTATATTGAGAAGTATTATATTCTAAGAGATCTAAGAGCTAGTTTAGATATACAAATCCATACTGAATTCATTGAATATTCTATACTTTTTGAAAATGGATTTTGAATTTATATTTGAATATTAAATCACAAATTCTATCAAATAATTCATATTTTAATGAATTTAGTGTATTTTGAAATAGAAAAGGAATAAATTATTCTAAAATAATACTAAATAACTCATATTTTTTAATAAATTTATATAAAAAAATAAAAATATAAATTGAAAATAAGAATTAGAAAAAACTAGTTTTATTGAATCTATTAAAATAATCCATTCTTTTTATAAATCTTTATAAACTTTAAAATCTAAAGCTTTAATATATAAAACCTAAAATTATAATAAATAAAATCTAAAGCTATAGATTTATTTTGAATTAGAATTTATAGTTATATATAAATTTAAATAAAACTATTCCTATATATATTTATTCAATTATTTAAATAATAATAATATATTAAAAATTCGAATTATTTTATTTAAATTATATATATATTATATATATATTCTATCTCCTTTTATTTTAATAAATTATTTAACAAATTTGATATATAAATTATAAAACTATAAATCAATAATTCACTCTTTTTAAAACAGATTATTATTATTATAGAATCTGTAGTAATATAAAGAACGGATTATTTTAGTGGATTCATTGCGGATTTTGTAATCAAACGAGCCCTAATTCAAATTTTCAAAGATCGAAAAAAATTGAAAAAACAAGAACAATGTTATGTTACCTAGGTTTATAGTTCAATTGAAATAAAAAAAACTAGTTGAAAAAATTGATTAAATTTTTTTGGGGTTTTTTAGCGAAAAGATTAAGAGGAACTTCATATTCTTGATAAGAATCCTTGCATTGTTCTGAAATATAATCCAAACACGAGAGTAGAGTTAAAGCTAATTAGTGTTTGGTTTATCTTGAATAACTGAAAGGCTTAAACTTCATTGCGGAGTGTTGGGGTGGGTGACAGTATACTTTTATGAAAGGAATAGAGTTGATAATAGAGGAGAGGCGATTTTTGACGTGTTCTCAGACTGCCCTGGAACACCGAACATGTAAGCTAAAGGAGAATATGTCTACTCAATCTGACAGCTTTCACTTCAAACAGACAGTGAGGAGAGATATAAATAAATTATTCACCCGAGAAACATATGCACAAATGCATCGACTCACATGAAGGGTAGCAAAACCAATAATTGAAACCTTCGAGGGTAATTTTATAAGTACGTTGATAGATACCTCGATAATTATCACTAGTTTTTAGCATTTCAACATGCCCAGTTTGCGTTTCAGCTCTACGGTTATAAACAGCTCGAGCCTTCTCAGTATTTCGCAATACGCTGACAACTCTGCTGCATGTATTATATGGGAAATTAGATGACACACACTCGAAAAACCATTGCACAGGAACAATTTTCTTCTCCTATTATGAACTTAGTCAACTCTAAAGATTCTTTTTACCTTTTCTCTTTTCTTACGGGGAAGTTCTTTGCGTATTACTAAATAGATGAATGCTGCTATTATCATGGTGTCTTCGGTCTAGAGGAGGATGATGGGAGATTATGATTTAGCAGTGCCACTAAATGCCAGCATAACTCAAGGATTGGATGTTTACATCGATATAGTAAAGTATGAAGAAAGCTCGTATATTGCTGTGATGCTTCAATGGAGAATGGTGCCTCTTTTGAAGGACGTCAGCTGCTGACGTCTTTGTTTTCGATAATATTCAAAAGAATCAGAAGGTCAAGATTTCGATCCCTGACATCTATTTATGAAAATAGAGCAATGATCAGCTCATGCGAACCAAATGAGAAAGAATTCCCTACATAATGCATCTTCTTTGAATTATTGTTAAGATAAGGTTCCCCGAGAGGATCACGGCCGGCATGGATTCAAATCTTTGGGAATGTTTGTGGAGAGATGCTGATATACCATAAGTATTCCCAGATGCTTATCAAGTGTAGTTCTAGCTCTACAAAACTACAAAACCGGTATTGTACGGGACTGGTGGGGAAAACCGTATAAAATCGAAGCCTGAGATTGAGCATATAAGATTTCAATAAAAGTCTTAATATATCTTATATAGAAATCTATAAAACTAAAAGGAAATATAATAATAATGAAGTTTTAATAAAAGAATATAACATAATAAAGAAATTTTGGAATTATTTAATAATTAAATATTTTATAATTAATAATATTATAATAAATAAATGTTTCTTTAAAATCGAAAACTTTTTTTTAATAAAATTTTGAATATAATAATCATAAATGTTTAAAGTAGATTTAAAGATTTTTAATGAAAACTTTTATTTATAAGTATTTCAATTAACGTGGTTTATCATCGAGTGGACTATATCATTGAATAGGCCATTTTTCCCTCAATTTATATTTTCAAATCTATATTATTCAATAATTATTAAACCAATTGATTGAAATTATTAAGAATCTAATAATCTAGAATTTATTATATTATTTTGATAAATTTTTATATTATATTTAGTCTATTTATATTTATTATAATATCAATTAAAAAATACTTTTTCATTAAAATTCCTTCTTTTTTTGATATTTATTCTATTAAATTTGAATATTAATTTTTTATTAAAACAATATATTAAGAATTTCTTATTTAATAAATATTTCTCTTTAATATAATTGAATTTTTTATATATATTAATATTTATTTAATATGTTATTTATTATTTAAAATATATAAATCTTTATATTTAAAAATATATTTTTATAAGTCAATTCTTTTATATTCTTAATTAAAATTAATATAATTTCAAATATAAATATAAAGTAATTTAATTAATAATGAGTTATTCAAGATTTAACTAATATTAATTGAAAAAAAACTTTAATTGGATTGTAAAGAATTTAAGAAATTTATTGATTTAAATTGAAAAAAAAGGGAATAAATATGTAAATTCGAATATCTAATTTTGAGAATATAGTTGTAGAATTAAATAAAATTAAATCTATTCTTTGAAATTCTAATTTCATATTCTAAAAAATAATTGATTTTTATATAACGTAACGTATGGGGAACTCGGACATATGGGGAACTCGGACAGGTACCTTTACACCAAATTTTGTATGTAAAGGTACTTAAAGCGAATTTTTATGTCTCTAGAAATACTAGAGATATAGTTTTGATATTTTGAAGTATGATATATTCAATATAAATATTTAATATAACAAAATTTTACAAAGATATAATTTTTTTTAATAAAGATATTAAAGTTTCTTTCAAATTTTCGTTTTTGCCTAACAAAAATTACTATAGGAATTTTTAAAATTGTATTAATTCAAGAACAATATTATTAAAAACTGTTTTATAACTTTAATACTATATTTTTATTAGATATTAAGTCTAATTATCAAAAAAAATTAAATTATCTTTAATATCTATAAAGATATAAAAAGTTGCTCTAAGTACCTTTACATACAAAATTTGGTGTAAAGGTACCTGTCCGAGTTCCCCATATGTCCGAGTTCCCCATACGTTACGTTATAATTTTAAAAATTATAAAGAATTCAATCTTTAAAATATATTTAATATATACCTTAATAAATTTATCAATTTGATTATTATATAAATATTTTAGATTACTTAAATAGTTTATATCAAATAATTAAATTAAATGATTTAAATATAATAATAGATTTAAGTATATAATATTGTTTTTTTTATAATATAGTTGAAAAGCTTTTGATTTATAATTTTTATACTTATTTAATATCAATATTCAATATCTATTTCATTATTTATTTATTTATTAGATATAGATTTAATAATTCAATCTATAGGAAAATCGATTTCGATATATCAATTAAAAAAATTAATTTGTTCTTAAATTATTAGAAATAGAAGTATAGTTTTATGCTTCTTATTATTATATATAATTACTATAACCCATTCTTTATTATTTAATTATATTAGTTTATTTTTATTATTTCATTTAATATCAATTATTATTAATCCGGAGTATATTATATTTATTATAAAACTCATTTTATTAAAATTATAGAAATTGTTATTTAAAATACTATATTTCGCTTATATATTTATAATCAATCAATATTATTCTTCAATATATTTAGAATATTTATAAAAAACTTTTTGAAAGTTATAAATATAATTAAAATATATTTTTGATTCAATTCGATATTTTACAAATCGATATATTTAAAGTTTTCTAATATATTTTATATCCTTTAATTCAAAAATATAATTCATTATATTTTTTATATTCTTAAATTTAAATAGAAAATCTTTTGAATTTATATTAAGAATATATTAAATAATCACTTTTTCTTTCAATTCTATAATATTATAATAATTCGACCAAGTTTTTATATAAAATAATAAATTATTCATTTTATATTGAAAAATTATATAAGGAAAATTATAAATTTTAAAAGCTTTCTGAATACTTAGTTTTTTATTTTTATAAATAATTTCAATAATAAAAAAGATTCGGGTTTTTTGATTAGTTGATTTTGTAATAATTGATTAATAAATTATGTATAAAAGTTGAAGATGTGAATTAAGGGAAAAGTGGCCTACTCGATGATATGGCCTACTCGATAATAAACCACGTTATAGACTCTAATAAAGTTTTAATCAAAGATTTTATTAAAAATCTTAAAAACTATTTAGATCTAAAAGATCTAAATCCAATAAAAGATTATTTAAGTATTCAAATCAATTCAAATAAAGATTATATTGAAATTATATCAAAAAATATATATAAATAAATGTTTAAAAGATCTAAAACTAGAAGATTGTACCCTTATAGTTATATCTATGATTACTAAAAATAATATAAAAATAAATCCAAATAAAGCCGATTTAGATAAAATAAATGGGTTTAAAAAGTAATTAAAAAATTGTTATATTTAGTATTAAAAACTAAATGAAATATTGCTTATTTTATATCAAAATTAATAAGATATGTGTTTAATTCTAATAAAGATTATATAATAGTTATAAAAAAAATATTTCGATATTTAAAAGGAATTAAAATATTTAAAACTATATATAAAAAAGATAATAATAAATATATCAAAAAAAATTATAACACAGATTATACAAAAAATAAAAGCTTTACTAAATCTATTAATAACTATATATTTATATATACAAATGATTCAATTGATTGGAGAACTAAATTATAATTTATTATAATACAAAATATAGCAAAATCCAAGCTAATTATTATAAATTTACTTATTAGAAAAACTATATATTTAAGATATATACTACAGGAATTAAATTAATATAATCAAAATAAATTTTTATTATATATAAAAGCTATATTGAAAGATCCTATATATTATAATAGGAGTAAGTATATTAATATAAAATATTATTATATAAAAGATCTTATAAATAAAGAATATTTAGATTTAATATGGATTTCTACAGAAAATCAATTAGTCAATAAATTAATTAAGCTATTAAACAAAATAAAATTATTAAGATTTATTAATATAATTTAAAATTTTAATAATATTAATACTCTTTTTCCCTTTAAAAATAAAGAGGTTTTTAATAAGATTAATGAAATATATACAAAAAAATAATATATATTAAAAGAAACTATTATTTTAATAAAAATAATATAATATATATATCTTTTGAAAGCATTCAACCTAATATAAGCATATTATATAATTAAATCATATAATTATCGATTATAAGCTTCCAAAAACAGTCATAAATATAAAAATGGTTATAAATCTAAAAACAGATTATGAAATAAAGAAAAAAAAAAGAGCTTTATTTCAAAAAAAAATCAGATTAGAAAGAGATTTATAAAAGATTAATAAAAATGAAAAAACTAGATTAATAGAAAAAAGCATAAAATAAAGTCTTTTCCTCATTAAATATAAGAATAAGAAAATTGAATATCGATATACAGATTCTTTAATATCATGTGTTACACTGCTTATATAATCCATTTTAGTTGTTAAACCGAGCTAGCTTCTATATAATACTACTAGCCTATGACCTACGATAATTAAGTAATTAATAACATCATTAGTTAATATTCGTTTGAGAAAGATATAGTACTTATATAATATAGATTCTATATATTTTATTATATTTTATTTAAAAGCTAATCATATAGAAAAGTAATAGATTTTATATAAATATTATTGAAATAATTAATCTCTTTTGTATTCGCTTAATTCCTTTGATATAATAATCATTGTATTGAAATCATTCCTTTAAAGTGAATACCCTTGTTCACACAAATCTATTTCATTATTTATATTAAATCAAATATTATATCCAACTTTAAAAGATTAGTATAAGCTTTATCTAACCTTATTAAACATCATAATGTTATATTTAAAAACCTTATAAAATATTTGAGGTTGATTATCAAATAAAAGTTATATTTTAGGTCTGGGGGAATTCAATTAGATATTTACAAAGAATATAACTTTCTATAATATATTATTAAAATATATATTGATGTAGATTGGGCAAATAATAAAGCATGTCTAGTGGAGTAGTAACATTTTATGGTGAACTAATCTTATGAGTAAAAAATATTTTTTATAAGTATATTTAATATAGAAGCTAAATATATTTTTGTAATAATATTTATTAAATAGGGGTAATAAATAATTTCATTTTTAAAAAACTTGAAATAATTATAGTATATTGGGAGTAATAATGAAATTCAAATACTTGGAAATAATGAAAAAATATTAATATTAATCAAAAACTTATATTTACATAAACAATCAAAATATATTGATATATATCATTATTTCATTCAAAATTTTATTCAAAATTTTATTCAAACTTTTATAGATAATATCTAATTAATATCAGTTATATTAGTTATATTAATATAAGTAATATAGCTACAAATAGATTATTAAAGTTATATACAAAAGTGATATTTGAGAAATTTAAGAATATACTGGGGCTTTAAAGTTGATTATTGAAGTTAAAAGAGTAAGCTCTCTAGGAGAATATTGAAAATTGTAATATATGTACTAAACAACTATGTAAATATTATTTCCACTTTATAATCAGATTTTATTTAAGTATGTTTAATTTACATAGTCAATAATATATGCATTCCACTAGCCTGCTTCTTGATTATGAACAGTTCTGAGTAATATTGAGAATTTGATTAATAATATAAAGAATCTAATAAATTGAATGAATTATAATATAGGAGTAATTAATAGATTAATCTAACAGATTCAAGAGCTATATAATAATATACAGAAGTTTTAGATTAATAAATTAAAAACATAATTTAATGGAATATTTGATAATAATAGTTGATTACAACCAATATAGGAAAATCTATATATAAAAAAATTAAATCAAATAAAAATCTTATTATAAAAATAACAAATAAAAACTTTATTAACTATCCATTCCTTCAAAACATATATAAAAAAATTTCAATTATATTTAAATTCTTTATATTCGTTTTAATAATAAATCAAAATAATGAATAGAAAATAATTTTGGATAATTCTTATGAAAATTAAAATTCGTTTTGAATATTGAGTAATATAAATATAATAATCAATATATACAAATATCTGAAAAACAATCATTTCAGAGTTTTTTAAAAGAAATAAACATAGAATAATAAATAAATCTTTTATAATTGAATCTAGGGTTTCATATATACTTTCGAATATTCAAGCTAATATAATTAGTATGAATATAAATAATAAAGGTTAGAAGAGAATAAAACTTATTTCACATAAAATAAGATTATCATAATAATAATACTATATTATTCCTATAATAAAGACTTATAAAAATCACTAAGTGTCTCTTTTTGACCGACATTCCGAATATAATATTTATGACAATAGGTTGGGCTTTCACTCCAGCGAATAATAATATTCGCGATCTGTTTTTTACCGAATACAATTAACAAAATTGTATGAACAAGGGTATCCACTTCAAAGGAATGATTTCAATACAATAGCTATTATACCAAAGGGATTAAGCAAATACGAAAGAGACTAGCTTTTTCAATAGTATCTATATAAAATCTATTACTTTTCTATATAATTAGTTCTTTAAATAGAATATAATTAGATATATAGAACCTATAATATATGAGTGCTATATCTTCTATATTCTTCTCGAACTAATAAAGATGTTCTATAAACGCTGAGTACTATATCTTTAATTATCCCGGAGATCTGACATATAGTTACTTAGTTTCATAATATAGTCACTCATCAATGCAACAACTAAAAATTAAGATATCTTTAGAATTTCAATCTCTAAAGTTATAAGATTATTTTGTATTTCTTCTAATCTTTTTATTTAATTTAATAATTGTTTTTATAGTGATGTCGCTGGCTAATGGGTTTAAAATTTAAAATGTTCTTCTCGATTATAATATTTCAAATTTATATATTTAAAAAACTCTATAATTTTTAATCAATATTGATTCTTTATATATAATTAAGAATTTTAAAAACAAAATGAATATTAATTCATTTTCGTTTCTGGATATTAATTATTATAATCAAAACAATTCTAATATTATTCTAATATATTAAATACTATTAAAAAGTGATTTAATATTTTTGGATATACTATTAAGAATGAATATATACTTATCAAAGATCTTATAATTTTATTGTCACGGCGCCAACTACATGTTCTGTAGTTGCCTTCGTGCCTCAGACATAGACCACTAGCGTGCCCTACTTCTTATAAGTAGGGCCTCACTCTTCCATAGCTCTTCTATCCTTATGGTACAATATAAGTCTTTACCTGTACCCTGACATTTATTTTATTTTTTAATAAAATCTTATTTAAATACTTTTGATATAGAATTTATAAATAAATTTTTTAATTCTATAATCAATTTTATAATTATTATAATTTTATAAATATTATTACTTTTCTTATACCTTTTAATAGTTATATTTAATTTTTTATTTATGATTAATTCCAAAGTCTTTGTAAAGGTGATGAAATCCGGTAATATTAAAAACTCTAAAAATAATATATTGTTTAACAAATTCCGATTTATATTATTTAAAATGCTTTTTTATGGTTTTACATTGAATAGAAATATCATTTTAATCTATATTAAATATTTAAAATAGAATTTATTTAATGTAACTTATAATGAACCGGGTTATATTTATCCTATCACTAACTTCAAACCCCAACAAATTTTGTTATACATATTAATATATCAAAAGAATAATTGAAATTATAAAATCTCAAAATATTGAGATAGTTTTATTGTGAAGACAATTTACCAATATTTAAAAAGTAATTAAAACTCCCAAAAAGTTTTTGAAATCGATTTATTTCGGACAATAAAAAAGTATTGAATATGATATTTAAGACAACGGAAAAACCTAAGAAAAAAAAGCTATAAGAATAATTGTATAAATATCTAATTGAAAATTTAGAAAAGAAAACTGAAAAAGAAAAACTAGTGTTTGGAAAGTTTCCAGATAAAACTATTGATCCTAATCCTAGTATGAAGTGAAGGAAATCGATGGCTGATATTAGGATTAAGGGATTGTTCTGAGAGATGATGATTATTATAGTGTAGCAGTTTCTCTTGAATGTGGGATTGAAAAAATCTCAAGGATTTAGTACGTAAATAGCACCAATAAATTTTTTTATTAGCCTGACTCTCATTCATATAGTACTTAATTATTTAACGCTTTTCACTATCGAATTTATACTTATCTAGTAGTATTCATAAGTATGATATTAAGAAAGTCTTATCTTATAATTCCTTTTAATACTAGAAAAGATAGTAAAAAGTAACTAAGAAGTAAACTACTTGATATTTATTTCTTTAAACATTCAAAGCTATTGAAAATAATAGAATACATCAAAAATCGTACTAAGAGGTTTTAGAATATTTATTTTATTATCTAGTTTATTTTAAAAAGCTTATATTACAAACCTTTGGATATGAAATTGAAGTTTTTTCTAAGAAGTAAGACTAAATTTCTTAATATATCAAACTAGCTTTAAAACCAAAAACTAGTAATACAACATCTATATTATATTCTTTTAATATATATATAATTAATCTTAATTATCTTTTCTAATGTGTTATATGAATAATATTCTTATTGGAATTAAATATAGAATCGAATAAATAATTATAGATATTTTATAGTAAATATAAATAAGTTTTGAAAAAGATGAATTTGTGAGAGCAAACGGAGAAAATCTATACTCCGTATATGCTTATATAATCATAGTCCTGTATAGTATATCATTTTCATATTTATAGATTTGTAAAAGTTCTTCTGATGAATCATAAATTATATATAGAACTTTTAATTAATTGAAACATAAGTATTTCAATTGAGCTTAATTACTTTAATATAAGAGTCTATAAATTTGTTTCATGTTTGATTATAATAATGAAATAAGAAGAATAAAGCATTTGATTCAATATATAATTTGAAATGATTTGACAAAATAATTGAACACTAAGAAATTAAATCAAATAAATTAAGAGTTGTTGGAATATAGAATTGCTTTTCACGTAAGTTTTAAAAAGATGATAGAATTGATTAATCGATTAAAGATTAAAAGGATTAATCGAGGTAAGTATATTTGAAAGTGTATTTGTAATCAGCGCCTGAGTCAAAGCCGACTTAAGACGTTTTTCAATATTTGAATCTAAATCTAAATTCAAATCGAAACCTAATAAATCTAATAAATCTAAGAAACCTGATGAATGTACTGAATCTAATGAACGCAATGAATCTGAATAGAAATCTAAAGAATAGATCCAAAGAAGTAAACAGAGTAAGTATATTCGTATATTACATAATCATCATTTCTATATAGTAACGTGTTTTATCAGTGTGCAGGTTATATCAATATACGGGTCATTTCGAAAACCATCTAAATCAAGCTTTTTAGAATATTCATACTTTAATAACTAATCATTATTTTTTATATAGAAAAGAGCTTTAATTAACAATAAAATCAAATCTTTTTAGAAATGTAATTTTTAAATAAATATTTCTAATATTTTCTAAAAAAAGTATAAATTGTTATGATTTTTATTACAGAAAGACTATTTCTATAATAACTACTTTCTAAATCCGAATTTCTTAGAAATAATTAGATTTTAATATTTAATATATATTTAAATATTTTATATAAAAATTTTAAAAAATTATACTCTTAAACAAAAAAAGTGCACAGTTATGCACAAACAAATTTTGTATATAAAATAAGTGACCCGTATACTGATATAACCCGCATACTGATAAAATACGTTATACTATTTTCAAAATGTATAAACTATTAAACCTTTACTAATTAGTTGTAAATGATCTACAAAACTTTTAATCAATCAAAATTTAAATGTTTCAGTTAATTGAAAGGAAAATTATTTACAAGGCTATTTAAAACTTAGATTTTTCGATCAAAAAGTACACAAAATTATTAATTCAGTGTATAACCTTGAATGAATTACTAAAGCAATTGAAAAAGAAGTAGTTAGATTAAAGTAATCGAGAGCTTTCGGAATATATAATTACTTTTAGGGTATGTCTGATGATATCATTGAAATCAATTGAGAGAGTATATTTGAAAATGTATCTGTAAGCAATACCTGGGGAAAAATTGTTTTTAGAAATTTTTCAATATTCGAATTTAAACCTAAACTAGAATCCAAATTAGAAGTTTTTTGAAAAAAACAAAACTGAATAGAAAACTAAATAAATTCTTTCCAAAGGAAGTTAAATAGAAAGCTAGATAAAAGTCCCTTTTCAATATTCGAATCTAAATATGAATCCAATCTATTAAAGCTTTTCTCTTCCTTTTATTTTATTACTCTAGTTTCTAGTTCGAATAGTATTACTAAGCCTAAAGGGGTATGTATTACTTAGCCTGAAATATGTTTGAAATACATTTGAACCAACTAGGAACGTTTTGATCATTTACTTCTAAACTCTTCGAACAATCAATTGAATAATTATCAAAATAAATCAATAAACAACTATTCAATATCAAATTTTGAAAAAAAAACAACATTGAAAAGCCCTAAATCCAACCATCATCAACTTGTTTGCTTTTTTTTATATAAATCATTTATAGCTAGTATACTTATTTTATTTTTCTCTTTTAATAGTTTAGTGTTTGATGTATAAGGCATTCAAGCTTTTCTTTTTGATTAATTAGCTTTTTGGTTAATAAGAGTATTTTAAAATATATATATTAGGATTAGCACTAGGCGTTGGGGGAAACAATTCTTAAGACTTACAGATTCACAGAATTTTTTTTTATTATTAATTATTATAATAAACTTGAAATCCTATGAATATAGAGACTGAGAATTATTTTCCCCCGACGACCGACTAAATTTGTCCCGTTAAGGCGTATGAAATATATATAAAAATCAAATTTATATTCCTCGAAGTAAGATAATCCTAACCCTATATTTAGTTTTTATATTTTTATATATATAATATTGAAATATGATCATAGTGGGGAATGAATTAGTTGAATTGAGGGTATAGTTCATCGTATTATAGTTTGACTAAAGAGCTAGAATAAGATTGTGCTCATTTGAAAGGTATAATCTTTCGAATGGACGCTAGTACCAATTAGCCCTTACCGCCTACACTAGATCTACTGACTACTTTCAACATATTGTATTATAAAAGTCTATTTAAGTTATTATTTTCAGCAGATTAAAAGTAATAATTAATAGGAGAGATTTTAATGAGATTTCTCTTCTCTCATTGAATGAGATTATTATACAGATGATTTTGAAAATAACTCCTAGTCTAATAGTTAGAATCGGTTTATTATTTGCTATTAAATAATTATTTTTGCTATTCATTGAAATTTCTACTCGTATATCTTAATAAGAGACGCTCCGCGATAGGAATCACATCTCAAAACTCGTACCCTTCTAATTTCAGCAATTTTCAATATCTATGACATTCATTCTATCCGATACTTCGTTATAAAAACCATGGATTGTGTATAATACACACTATAACAAAAAATTTCTTATTGCTTACACAAACTCGAACTTTCTATTCAGAACTGCCAATTATACAACCTCCCTTTGCATCAGCTGAGCATACTTCCGTACATTAGTGGCAAACCCGTTCTGCAATAAGCTAACACAATTCTTATACCCCATCCATGAATTACTAGGACGAACTTTCTTAGGCACATAAGAGGCACATGAGCTCAATGTATTAGCTTTGCCTTCTTTAACTCGAGTTAATAAGCCTACACAACATTTGTCCTACTTATTAAAAGGTGAGAAAAAAAACGCTTTACGAAACCCGTCACAATTGATATACTCACGTGACCCTTGCGAAAACACAGAAGGTAATATCTAAAACCACTAGAGGTAACTATAGAATACACTTCTCAAGTGTAGAAGGTCAATTAGACGCTACGTGATATTTGTTAAGTCGACTTTGTACAGGAAATAGTCAAAATTGCAGGACCACATGTTATGTATGTTAATGTGACGAACGTATGTACTGCGGGGGCTGCGGGGTAACAATCCACTCCATGTAGGACTTCTTCTACCTTTTGATTTTACCTTGCTAGATTTTTTGTGAATGAATTAAAGTTCACTAAGAAAAGCTCACATCCATCATGCAACAACTCATCGCCTGTTTCAAGGATTCGTTTGCGTTTGGAGAACCTGATGGAGTCGTCTTCAGAAATTACGACTACCTTCTGCCAGAAGACTGTCTACCACTGTCTCGGATACGCTATGGAATTGCGGACTCCAAATATGGATATCGATATAAGCTATTATGGGACGGTATAACATCATTCTTTGAGAACCACGAACTGATTAGTAGCGACACCGGGGCAGATCAATTCTCTGTTGCATTGATTGTCATATCAAGTGGACCACTGTTTGTTGACATACGTCGTTATATCATGGCAATTGATAAGCGTCCTGAACTCCTACCTGCAAATAGTGGCCTGCATCTGCAGTTTTACATTCCCGTCACTGCAACAGGTGAGTCCCCAGAGTCTATTTGCTATCTTCGATCTGAGGTTTCAACTGACTCGTGCCCATTCGAGAAAACCAAGCCGCTTTTATTTGGCCAGCCATTGGTCAAGCGTATGACATTCCAGCATCTCTTTCTCAATCGGAGTTGAAGCTGGCGACAAATTGGCTAAAAGATTGCATCGCAGGGTCTGGAAAGCATCAGAGATGTGGTATACATAAAGACCTTCCCATTTTACCTACTCGTATCATAGACGTTGGATCCTCGGATGAGGAAATCTGTTTACATATATCGCAGGCTGGAGAAAAGGGTCAGTACGTTGCACTCAGCCACTGCTGGGGCGGAGCAGTAACGACTATGACCACCACATCTACGATACAAACTTTCGTGATGAGTCTTCCATCCGAACTACCAAAGACGTTCATCGATGCTATCACAGTAACAAGAACTTTGGGTCAGAGATATCTCTGGATAGATTCCCTTTGTATTTTGCAAGACTCGGAGGAAGACTGGATCACCGAATCTTCCCAAATGGATCGTGTATACTCTCAAGCACTCTTTACTATCGTTGCGGATGCCGCCAACAACAGTTCCTCTGGATTTCTCGAACCGCCAACAAGGAATATTCGAAACACCTCGATTGTTACCTGTAACTTTACTACTTTGACCTCTACGACACCGTTATCAATCGCAATCCACGTACGGGAGAGAGGCGAATTGGCGTTTCAACTTCCCTACCATGACTTTCATTCCGATTCCGATATGAAGCAGATAAGCTGCGAATTTCCTAACAAACCAGAAACTGTTATTCGTAGTAAGCTCTCAACGAGAGCCTGGGCTTTTCAAGAAAGACTCTTATCGCCCCGCACTCTACACTTCGGTCCTTCGGAAATGGCCTGGGAGTGTCAGACCATCTGTAGCTGTGAATGTTCCGCGACGAACGAGCGAACGAGCCGCACCACAAGCTTGTTGAAGGGATCTATCGCGCTCCAACCACTCCCAATCCTCGGCGAGGAATCATCGCAAAATTTGTCGAGGGCTTGTAGTGACGCTTGGCAAAGGGATATCGTAGAAGAATACACTCGGCTAGACCTCACAAGGGAGACAGATCGCCTATCCGCCCTTGCCGGCCTAGCTACACGGGCATCGATTTTCCGACCAGGAGATCAGTACATGGCGGGAATGTGGCGAAAAACCATCGCGGAAGATCTAGCATGGTACACGCGTCCCGAAAAGAGCAGTCGGCGACCCGTCACTAAAAATCAAGCTCCAACCTGGTCCTGGACGTCCCTAACTGGGCATATACAATATACACGCACAAATGACACTCTCAGGAATAACCCTCTAATGGAAGTTCTCGATGTACAATACATTCCCGACAAGCAATCACCCTTGGGAGCAGGACCGGCAGCTCCCGCTTCGCTTAGAGTTTTCGGATACCTGATTCCCATGGCTAGTGTATGGTATCAACCGTATCGTTTCGTGCCGATAGACGAGGAAAGAGAAGAGGGAACCTGGATGTTGTCGGAAGAGTATCGCTCCTGTTATCGGATCAAGTGGCCTCCGAATGTCGAGTTGCCGGAAAATTGTGTTGCGATGATGGATATTCATCCAGTGCACGAACCTTATGATGAGAAGATTCGACTGAATAGATTAGACGGGATGGAGCTTGAAAGTGGTGAATGGGTTATGCTTCTTATGGCTTTGGGGAAAGGGGTTGTGTGTGGATTGGTTTTAAGTCCATGCTATGCACAAGATGAGGTGTCTGGATATGAGAGGGTGGGATTTGTGAATGGCTTGGACTCGATTGCGAGGCTTAAGTGGGTTTCTGCTTGGAATTCGCAGGGGTATTACGGGTCTGGAGATATGTTTGATGTTAATTGGAAGGCAGGTGAGACGGCATTGCAGTCTATTCTCAAGCATACGGGTATTGAAAAGAGTGTAGTGAGAATATGGTGAAGCGTAATGAATGAATTTTACTGTTAATATCAATTTTTAACACCTCAGAATGTTCTTAAATTTCGACGATTGCTATTAATCAAAAAGATAAACTCGAGCAAAAGTCTGCCTCCTAGATGATCTAAAAGATACAAGATATCGTCATCTACGAAAACTAATGGGAGATCCTTATATGATTATTTTTTTATCGCTTTATTCTCACTCTCCACCCCCCTCTTTTGTTATCAATTGTATCATTTGTTGATATATTTTATAGTCAATTAGCTTAGATTACTTATCAGCTTTTCGAAATGTTCTGTCGATCACCTTAAAATGATTAGTAGCATTAACTCTAATCAATAGCAATCTTAACTATTGTAAGAAATTTTTAGTAATCATTATTAGTAGTAATTCGAATTGATAAAGAGATAGTAATTTTATTAAAAAGTTATCAGAGGATTATTATTATTTTTTATAAATCCAATTGTTGAAAGTTGTGGCACGTGCGCTACGCTACTATGTATATATCACTTCCACTTCGTAGTTAGATTTTACCTTAGTATAATTAATCTACATAGTCAATAATACATGCATTCCACTGGCCTGCCCCTTCATTGTGAACACTAATTGTTTCTTTTAGTAAGCTAATTTTTATGAAGAATATAGATTAATTAGAAATAACCACATTTTATTATATAATCAAATGAACTATCTTTCATCTCAAATCAATAATTTTATCATTACATTACAAAAACTATAATATTAAGTTTATTAAAAATCTATCTATTCAAAAATATACAAACATTTTATAACTAATTCTGACTAATCAATTTTAATTCTTTAAACTAACATCATAAAAATATATTCTTTAAAAACTTTTAACTTATTCTATATAATTATTACCTTTTATTTCTTTATTTAATTAAATTTAAATAATCACCAGTGGGTGCACGGACTCACGGGACACGCGTTTTTTGAAAACAACCTCAAAATAAACCATTCAAATTATATATATTCAATTCAACTTCAAAATACCATTTAATATACAATCAATTAAATATAAGGTTACTCCCACTGATAAAGAATTATTTAGAGAATATGATTCACAAAAAAAAGCACACTTGTTCAATGAATTCGATCAATACCGTATGAGAGAAAGTCTATACTCCATTTCTACCCAGTTAGACATATCAAACTCTATAATTCATCGATAGCTTCAAAAAAGGGATTTATTAGAAGGAAAAATATTGGTTCGAGAAGGATACGAAAGACGTAGCACCCACGTATTATAGGTCCTGTATGTCTAATTGTATTCTATCTAAAGAGCTAGCTATATAGGAAAGTAGTAGGCCTTATATAGGCACTACTGAAAGAGCTAGTCTCTTTCGCATTCGCTTAATCCCTTTGATACAGTAGCCATTGTATTGAAGACATTCCTTTGAAGTGAATACCCTTGTTCACACATCGATAATTGATTAAACAAATCCGACTCAATTTTGTAAGATATAAAAAATATAATTGATTATCTCTTTTTTCTTTTAAAAACTCTAATAGATTTTGTAGTTTTTTAAGTGATTATTAATTATTTCGAGTAATTATTTTCAGTTTTTCTGGAAATCCTTTGATTTTCTATTTTCATATTACTAATTGGGATTGGATTTCTTTTGGAATTGGTTTTTTCTATTTATTGTTATATATAAATTGTATTAAATAAAAACTGATAATATAGAGCTTTATAGTTAATTTTAAATCTGAGCTATTTAATATAAAATGAATTGAATAGTATTAATATTATAAATAGAAGATGAATAATAGAAGTGTATATAGTATTTTTGATTACTTTACTTTTAGTTTGTATTATAATTATAGAAAAATGAAATGTATGATTATGTTAATATTTGTATTAGTATAGTTTATTCTTAGTATTCTCTAGGAGATTGTGGCGAGCCCCTGCGGCTTGCCCTCTGGATGTAAATTAAAATAAATAAATAAATAAATCTTTATTATTATTATTATCTCTATTATTTCCCTAATCATTTCTATTATTAAAATCATCTAAATTGTTATTATCATTAAATGATTTTATAAAAATATTCAGAACTCTAAATTTTAATAAGATCATATATAAAACTTATATATTCCTAGAATTATAAAATACAAATAATTTTCCATATACATCAAAAGGAATAATTGAACTAGTTATAACTTTATTAAAATCTAATAAAATTAAATAACTAATTAAATTAATATTCAAAAGTTTAATAAAAGGATTAATAGGAAACTTGATTTATAGTTATATATTTAGTTTAATAAAAAGATTAATTTATCTTGTAAATATAAATAATTATATCTCATTAATCTAATATTCTAGAAATTGTAATTTAATTTAATTATAATATTTTTTATATAAAAATACTTTTATAAAAGTATTCTCAATATTTATACTAAAATTAATATATATTCTACAATATTATAAAATTCTATAAAAATTATAAAATATTAGTTTATCAATATTTTTGGTACAGGTTTGTTAAATACCTTTGAAATTATATGCAACTATTTTTTAAAGAAATATATTAATAACTTCTGCCTTTAAATATATAATATTTTTATTTCAAAAATAGTTATTAATACAATATTCCATTATATATCTAAACATAAATCCTTTATAAAACTATTTAATTATAAAATTTTTTTTAAGAAAAAATAATTCTGGAATTCCTTTTTGAATTTTATATCTTTTAGATTTTTATTTTTTTTATTTTAGAAAGCTTTTGTTTTTAGAAATATAGTTTTGTTTGATAAAAATAAGGAAAAGCATTACTCATTCTTTTTTAAAATTTATATTTATTGTTTTATAATAAATCGACATTAATAGTATAATTATAAATTTCTATAATTATAAGTATAGATAGATTAAATTGCTTATTGGATTGTTTAAAGCTAATATTAAATAGATTCATTCGAAATATTATAATATTAATAATAGAAATAAAAGAATAGATATCAAAAGGCTTTTTTGAATAATTAATTAAGTAATTTATAATACTATTAATTAATATTTGTTTGAAAATATCACGGAGGGATAGCTATGTCGATTGGTCACTCTAATCATATAATAGGTATATATAATGATAATAAACTAGATTGACTTGTTGTATAATTATAAGAATTATGCCTATCTTATATACCCTGATTAAATAATAAAATCGTTTAATTAGATATTAGGATTTATATATAAAATAAATAGAAGATTATATGGTAATTATAGAAATAAATATTTTGTAGAAATGCTATACTTAATTATATATTGTTATATAAAATAATGAATTTTATAATATATTCCCCAAATTGATTGGTATTATAATAATTATATTAAATAATTTATATAATAAATAAAGGAAAATTAATAGGTAATATATATTGTAAATATTAATAAATACTTTTTCTAAATAATTATTATACTTTTTATTTATTTAATAAATATATTATTTAATAAAGGAATATAAGATATATAAAAATATATGAGTTTTTATAAAAAGAAAAGAGAAAATTATTACATAAATACAAATAATTATAAAATGAGTATTAATTCTTAAATAAATAATTTAATTTATTAATTTTTTATATATAGAATTGTATATATTATAGTATTGATTGAATATTTATAACCTTTGATTTGAATAATAAATATGTATAGTGTTTTATGGTGATAATGGAATTATATAGAATTTGATAGATATAAAAGGCTTTCAATTATAAAAATAGATTGATTTTGAGCATAAAAAAAAGATAGTTTTCTGTTTCTTAAATTTATAATGATTTATCTTTATTTAGCCTTTTATTATATTTTATTTTTTTTTAGAAAGCTCTTCAAAGAAAATAATTCTTTTTCTAATACATAAGTTTTTATTATATTATTAAATACTTTTATACTCTTTAACTAATATATATAAATAATACTATTAGGTTTTTTTATGATTTTAAATCTTTTAAAACTACTATTAATAAATTGCCCCAAATATTATTTAGAGATAGTATATATTATAATATATCCAGTTCTTAATGTAATCTAGGTGAACTATATTCTTTTGCTTGAATTCGATTATCTTATTCTAAGAAATAGGTTTCTAAATAAAGACCATCTTTTGATATATATAAGAATAATAATGACTTATTAAAAAGAATTGAGCATACTAAATATACTGAATCTTATCGATCTGATAATAAGAAAAACCATATAGTAATTACTTCTATAGATTATAATAATCAATTTATTAATAATAATCTTCCTAATTTTTTATATAATAATTAAAATAGTTCTTTATTAGTTTCATCTTTTTTTTCTTTTGATTACTCTATACCTATTTTTAAATTAATTACTAAATAAGTATTTAATTGTAATATATAATATAAATATATATATAGAATTGTTAGATATAATTTAAGGAATAAGGATGCTCAGAATATAATATTATATATAAAATATATTCGTTTTCTTTTATTCAATTGCTATAAGGATTCCAGTAAATATTTTAAATGGAAATAAGTCTTTTTTTTATAATACTAAAAGTATATTATATATTTATATATATTTCTTCTAATTTTTTTGAGATCTTTAACTATTTGATTAATGAAGCTTTAGGATTCTGATTTTGTTATATAATCTAAGTAAATAAGTATTTTGTATTAATAAGCTTTTTGTTTTATTATAATCTATTAATATTATATTTAAAAACTTATTTCAAATAAGAAATTTACTTATATTATAATGTTAATTATATTAATAATAAAGAAAGAGGATAATGAATTTCTCGATTTTAATTCTTTTTTATTATTAATATAGAGTATTTCTCCTTTTCCTCTTAATATTCAATTGTTATAATTATTTATATACTCTTTTTTAATAAAGAAATTATTATTTCCCTTTCCAATTAAGAAATAGAGATCTTTTTCTACCCCTCAATTTTCTGTAATTAAGTATTTAAAGATTGATATAAGGGTTTCTATTGCAAATTCTAAAACTAGATTTCAATCTGTTTGTACTATTTCGAAGAATAAAAAGAAAAGGATTGTATTTAATATAAATAATAATAATAATTTTGATAACAAATATAATGCTATTAGTAAAAAAGATATAATTGATTTTGATAATGAGCTTGATAAAAAGAAACAGAAACTTGAATTACTTTAACTTGAAATTAAGATTGTTATAAAAAAAAAGGATTTTGAAAAGAAATATATTAAATAATTTCATTAATTTTAGTACTTATATCTTATAAATTAAACAAAAATATAAAATAATTGAACTTTTGATATAATAAATTCTTTATTAATTTGTTTATTATTATTTCTATTGTGGCCAAATATATAAAATAGAAATTATTTTTTGAATATTTCTAATATAACTATATATTCTATATATTAATATATTTTAATTTAATAGTAATTCTCTTATTCTTATTTATTATTAATTTAATTATTTATTAATTATCACAAAAGATTGTAATTAATTATTTAACTATAAAATTAATTTCTTTAAGGAATCAAAATATTACTAATATTTCTTTTAATATACACTCAATATTTAGTAATTCAACTTCGATTGTAGATATGGTAATTATATCTTGTTTTGAAACCTTTTATATTATAGATCCTCTAAATAAAAAGATTACAAATCTTTAAGATAATTTTCTTAATTCTTTGTTATTGGCAAATAAGATATCTAAAAATAATAAAAGCTATGGGATTTATTCTTTATAGTATTTAATTATATAATATCTTATATTCCAAAGATACTTTATATAATAATCAATTGTTTTTATATAATCCAAAAATGAATTAGTTAGAAAATAATTAAACTATAATGCTATAAATACTATATTTATTCTAACTGTAATAACTATGTATAGCACTAATCCTATCTTTTCTTGATATATTTATATAAATATAACAATTGCTTATTCATCGAATTTTATGAATTTTATAATTGGTAATGGAGTATATACATTATCATTATTGAGATTAAACTTTTTAACAATCTTCTTAATATATATATTATATACTAATTATAATTTTCCTAATTTCTAATTACAAATAATCCGAATACTCAAAAACCATTCTATATCATTTAGAGTTTTCAATTTATAAATAGCTTTGATATCAGAAATAATATTATTAGTTATAGAAATATTTTTGCAATAATATATAATTTATATATCATTAATAAAGAATAATACTAAGATAATTTAATTTGGATTAATAAAAAAATAAGATTCCTTTTTATATTAATTTAAATTTAGATTCTTAAATATATTATTAAAATCTTTAAATTATATAATAAGAGAATCTTGGAGATTATATAGTATATAATCAAATATTATATATTTATTTGATTTCTTGAATCCATTGGGTAAGTAATATATTATAAATATATTTGATAAATTCTGATAAATATTAACAAATATATTTATAATATCAAATTGCTTTGTCTTCAAATTGTATTTTGCTATAAATATTATTACAATTCTAAATGATTTTTCTATAAATATAACTACATATATTAATTTGATTATATTTTTAGTTTAAAAATTATTATAAATAACTAATCTAATTTTATATTTTGTAAGGAATCCTTATTTATTATATTTATATATAAATATTTATTATAATAGAATAAAAGTAATTAATAAATTTTCTATATTTATCTTATATTAGATTTTATAATCCTTCAGATTGTTTATTTCAATCTCATATTTGTATTTAAATTATTTTTCTAGAAAATGATTCTTAAGATAATAATAACGCTGTAATGATTTAAATAATCCTGAAAGGTATAATTTTGGTAGTTTTTTCAAATAATTCTTTTTCAAGTTATTAAATAAACTAGTTTTTGTTTATATAATAGAGGTAATTATATTATATATAGTAATAAATGAATACTATTTCTTCTATTTATTTATATTTGGATAATTAGATTAAAATGTAGTATGAAAGTTTTTAATATAAGAATTATTTTCTTATAATAGATTTATAATAAATATATCGATAAATGTTTGATTATATTATAATGAATTATCCTTTAATTTCTTTAATTATTGAATATAATATTAATAATCTATATATATATTAATATTAGAAGTTATTTAATCCAAAATCAAAGAATTGATATTTAGATAAATTAAGAATTGAATAAGGGATTTTGATTTTTATTGTTTTTTGTCTTTTATATATTCAATTAAAAAAAGTAAAATTTGATTTTCTTTGAATTAATTGATTATATATATTGAGGGAAGTAATTTTTTCAATACTATATTTTCTTAATTATATAAGTTTATAATATTAATAGAATAAATATCTAAATCGCTTTTATATTTTTTATATATAATTTGGATAGTATTATTAATATACTTATACTTTATATTATCTAATTGATTATTATAATTACTTTATATTATCAGAATAGAATATATAAACTTCTCTACCTAATTAATATATTCTTAGTTGAAATTCGATTTTTTATTTTTAAAATCTTTTAGAGTGTAGAATCTCATATGTATTATTACTTTTGAAATTTATTAATATATTTTCATTTTTTAAATATACTCCCGAATTTTGCTCTTTTTAAAGTATATCTATAGTATGTATGGTGATATTACTAATCTCAATAATAATATATTATAAAATCATTATATTATTCTTTTAATTAATAATAATCCTATCAATATTAATAGTTTATTAAATATCAAAAGTTAATGTAAATTACTATAGCTTTTGATTTATATAAATATTAATAATTTTATTTAAAAGATTTATTTTGTAAATTCTCTTTTCAAAGAAAATAATATTTTGAATAATAATAATCTATTTAAGCTTGGGAATTTAAATACAATAAATTATTGAATCTAATATATATTCTATAAGATATCCAATATTTACTTTAGAATTAGTTTTATATATCTTTTTGTTTATATCTAATTCTTGTTCTTTATTTAATAGATATATTCTATATCTATATCAATAAATACTACTTCAATTCAGGTATAAATCAATAATTAAGTGATTTATAATTAAAGAAATAAATAATCGAAGATATTTATAAAACTAAATATCCAACACTTTATTTGATAACTTAAATAATCAAGCTTTGAAGAAACTGATATTATATAGATAAATTGCAACTTGCATTATTTTTATCTATAATAAATCCAATATCCCCAAGAATATCCACATTTTGATTTATTTGATAATCACCTTTTATCTTATTTATTCTAATCTGCTATTTGATTTATATATATTAGATGGTAATAATTCTAATTCTATACCTTTTATATTTATTCAATTTTCGAATATAATATTTTCTATAATATTAATAACTGAGATATTATTATCTTACTTAATATAAACTATTAAAAAACTATATTTTCGGAATATTTAAATAAAAAAGTATTATATAGTTTGAAAAACCTTAAAATACATTTTTTGATATAATAGAAAATTAAAGATCTTTTTATTATATATATCTTTGATTATTAAAAATTAGAATACTCTAGTATGTATATATAAAAAATCAAATAAATTCTATTATATTTTATAGAAAGGATAAAATGATTGATATTTATTAAAAGCTTATAATATTATTTACTTTATATGAATATAAATACAGTTTATATACTTGATTCTAATAATTCCTTTTATTTTCATATTTTTTATTATAAAAATAAAATATTCAAAAACCTTTTTTTCTAAATGTTCTGATTTTTTATATTATAGCTTTATAAAGTTCTCTTATAGTTTAAATAGATTCTTTGATTTGCAAAATAGTTTTTTGATTTTTATATTAAGGGTAAGATATATTAGAATATATGGATTAATGGGTATAGAATTTAGAAAAAATGAATAGGAGAAAAGAGATTTATATTCTAAGAATAAGAAATTATCTTTATGGATATATTGAATAATAATATAATTATTTTCAAGATTACTTTTTTATAAAATTAAATCTATTTCTAAAAATTATATTTCTATTCCTATAAGTTTTGTTTTCAAAATGATATTAATATAAAATCCAGGAATATAAATAATATCAAATAAAATTAGATTATTTTTTAAACCCTAAAATCTTTATAAAATATTCTTAATTATTTGAATACCTTATTCAACAACTTGAAATCTTATAGTTCTAGTTTCAATATAGTTAGAAAATAATAAAGATAAATATTCGTTTTTATTAAGGAGATTAATATTATTAACCAAATATATAGTATTATTATTATCAAATATAATACTATTAGAAAGTAAATAAAATAGTTCTGAAAATATATTATATATTCTATAACCAAATTAACCTTAAATAATATAAATTACTATTCTTAATTCTGAATCTCTAGAATTAGATAATTGAGAAGTTCTACTTTTTGAATTGATTTATCCCTTTTGCTCCCAGATTTTTCAAAGATTTGATTATCAATTATTCTTAATTCTTTCTCATATATTATTATACTCTTTTTCTATTAATAAAAATAAGTCCTTAGAATTATATTTTCCAATAAATACAAACTCTATTAATCAGTATATCTTAAAATAATATTTAAAATTAGCTCTTCCGTTTTTCCAATTAGACTCTAACCTATAAAAGTAATAATATTAGTTATTATTTCTTTTAAAATAATTTTTTCTTAAATTATTCCTTTGCTTTTCTTATAAATTATATGGAATTGATTTCAGTTGAGGATTTATTATAGAAAAAATACTCTTTCCTTTTGATACTAATAAATCTTAATAAACTAAATCATCAAATATATTCTTAAATTATTTTAAAAAATAATTAGGGATTTCAAGTTAATTGTTAGTTTTGATCTAAATAAATATAATATTAGTTTATATAAAAAGTATTTATATACTTATAATCTATAGGAAATTAATGATTATTAAGTTATTCTCGATTTCAATATAATATGATTTTATATTTATATAAGCTTTAATTTATTTATTATATTATTTAATAGGATTAATTTAATCTAAAATCACTTATTAAAAAACATTTCAATATTCTTGAATAATAATAGATTTTATTATAATAATTATTAATATAAGTTTATCCTAAAGTTTTTAAATAATTATCTTGAATAATAATACTTTGGAGTTTTTATATTTAATAATAATTTTTATAAAATAGAATATATTTATTATTTTATTAATTTATTTATAAATATTCTAATATAATTTATATATAATATTATATTTATCTTTTTTATTGTAATATTCTCCCTATAGAACTGAATATTCTACTAATATATCTTGAAAAATATATAATATAGATTTAATTAATTCTATAATTAATACTTTTAAAGATATAGAAAATATTGAAATATCTTCTTATAAATTCTTTTTATAATGATTTTGATAAGCAATAAGATTATTAATATATTTTACATTATTATTCAAATTGTATTTTCTTATAAAATTTATAATTTCAATAAATTTGGATAGATTCTTGGTGAATCAGTTTTCCTTGTAAATCAAGATTATTTAATAAAAATTTTTATTATTTTTTAAGGATTTTTTAGAATTAATTAAGATAATTAGAATAATTTTGTTATTGAATAATTTAATATTCTTTTAAATATCTTTTGATATATAAAGATATTGTAGATATAAAAACTATTTTGATTAATATCTTCAAATAACTAAATAAATAATTTTTAAGGAATTGAATTTAGATATAACGAGTTTTATGAGATTGAATATAAAAGTATATAAATAATTCCAAATAAGTTAAAAGATATATATGAATATATATATATATATATAATTTAAATGCTAATTAGGCTTATAATTATTATAAAGGGATAGCTATATTAATTGATTATTCTAATTATATAATAAATATATATAATAATAATAAACTAGATTAACTTGTTATATGATTATAAGGATTATGCTTATTTTATATACTCTGATTGAGCAATGAAGTCGCTTAATTAGGTATTAGGGTTTATATATGAAATGAATAGAAGACTATGTAGTGATTATAGGAATAAGCACTTCGTAGGAGTGCCATGCTCAATCACGTGTTGTTGCACAAGACGGTGAATTCCGTGACAGAAAAGAATATGGAAAATATAATATTGATATATTTGTCACGGAGTGACACTAGCCCTTCCCGTCCTGTCCTATTCTGCTATATATATAAAAGTAAGATAGAACTTTCCGTTCTATCTTCTAATCTTTTAGGCTTTTAGTTTAGTAATAAAGTTTCTGAATATTCTCAAAAGTAATCCTATCATATTAAATAGAAGTACTCTTGATCATAAGTATGAAACTATGTAGAAAACTTATTTATAATTTATAGATCTTCATTAATCTAAGAACTAATATATATAAATCCTATCTATTTAAATATCTAAGGTATTATAGTTTTGAAATTTTCTAATTAGATAATAGTATAGAAACTATAACGTGGTTTAACAGTGGCTCAGCTATATCAATGGGTCGGTCACTTCAAAATACTTATAAAATCAGTCTTTTTCAATATTTGTATTTTAATTATTCATTATTATTTTTGAAAAAAAAAAAGAACATTAAATAATAATAAAAATCAACTATTCAAAAATATTAATTTTTTTCAAATAATCCTTTTCGATTTCAAAAAAAATCAAAATTATTACGATTTTTGTTACAAAAAAGCCTTTTTTATAATAATTATTTTAAAAATTCTAATTTATTAATATTAACTAGATTTTTATAATCTATATATAATCAAATATATAATATTAGATGTTTAGAAAATTATATTAATAAATAAAGAGAGTGTATAGTTATATATAGATATATTTTGTATATAAAAATAGTGACCGATTTACTAATATAGTCGAGCCACTGTTAAACCACGTTATCTTAAGGAAAGAGATAATATTATAAAGTAATACTAATCTTTCTCATTCTATTCTGCTCTATTATATATATAAGAATAAAATAGAACTTTCAGTTCTATCTTTTAATCTTTTGGGCTTTTAGCTTAGCGGTAAAGCTTCTAAATACTCTCAGAAGTAATCCCGTGACAATATTATAGATTTTATATATTTAATTATATTTTATTTAAAGAGTTAATTATATAGGAAAATAATAGGCCTTATAACATAGTTTATCAGTGCATATACTATATCAATACGTGTACTACTTTTACCTTAATTTATATTCTTCAATTTTAATATAACGTGTTTTATCACCGAATGGATTATATCACTAAATAAATCATTTGAAAATACATTAAAATTAATTATTTTTAAATATTCTTATTTTAATAATCAACTATTATTTTTTAAAATTGAAAGATTTAAAATAATAATAACAATTTAGCTTTTTAGAAATTTAGTTTTTATATAAATTTCTTTATTAAATTTAATAAAAATTCGAAAATGTTATGATTTTAGTTATTAAAAAAACTATTTTTATTATAATTTCTATATTGACTTGAATATTCCAAAAAAAAAATTAGATTTTTATAATAAGCTTTTAACTAGATTTTATATATTAAATTTTTAAAAATTCTATTAATAAATAAATAAAGTGTATGGTTATATATAGATGAATTTTGTATATAAATTGAGTAATCTATTCGATGATATGATTCACTCGGTGATAAAACACGTTACAATCTATTAATTATTTATTATATAATTAAATAATAAGAGAGGAAGAATATTCTTAATTATTAAAATTATTAAAAAAAATAAAAAACTTTTAATTCAAAAGACTATTAAGCTATATAATATTATATATATAATATTTATTTAAAAAAAATAAAAATAGAAATTTCATAATTAAATTTCAATTATAAAATCTCAAATTGATTAAAATAGAAGAGTAAGTAATTATTTTATATATTTTTAATATAAATTCAAAAAAATTTCTTTTAAATTTAAAAAAATAAAAGATATAACAAATTATATTTTCAAATCGAAAAAAGGAAAAACTGTTAAAAAGCTTTGAGCATATTAATTTATAAAACAATATAAAAAATAAAAAATATATTTTAATTATGTTTATAATTTTCAAAAAGTTTGTTATAAGGATTCTAAATTTTTTAAAAAATATTTTCAATTAATTATAAATATATTAAGAATTAAAGAAAAAGTAAATATCGAATATTAATACTAAATAAGTATAAAAGTCATAAATCAATATTATTTTAGAACTATTATAAAAAGAATAATATTAAATATATATATTTATTATTATATTCAAGCTATTTAATTTAATTATTTGATATAAATTGTTTTAATAATCTAGAATATTTATATAATAATTAAATTAATAAATTTATTAAGATATATATTAATTATATTTCAAAAACTGAATTCTTTATAATTTTTAAAACTATATATAAGAAATCAATTATTTTTCAAAATATAAAATCAGAATTTTAAGAAATAGATTTAATCCCATTTAACTCTAAAGCTATATTTTCGAAATTAGATATTCAAATTTGTATACCTACTTCCCCCTTTTTCAATTTAAACTAATAAATCTTTTAAATCTCTTATAATTTAATTAAAGCTTTTTCTTTTACTTATATTAATTAAATCTTAAATAATTTATTATTAATTAAATTTACCTATATTTATATTTAAAATTATATTAATTTCAATTAAAAATATAAAGCAATTAGCTTATAAAAATATACTTTTGAATATAAAGATTTATATATTTTAAATAATACATAAATATTAAATAAATATTAATATATAAAAAAACCTAATTATATTAAGAAGAAATACTTATCAAATAAGAAACTCTTGATATATCATTTTAATAAAAGATTAATATTTAGATTTAATATAATAAATATTAAAAAAAGAATAAATTTAATAAGAAAGTATTTTCTATTTGATATTATAATAAATATAGAAAAATAGATTATAATATAAGAATCTATCAAAATAATATAATAGATTCTAGATTATTAGATTTTGAATAGTCTTAATTGATTGATTTAATTATTATTAAATAATATGAATTTGAAAGTATAAATTGAGGTAAAAATGATGCATGCACTGATATAATACACGCACTAATAAACTACGTTATAGATACTATTAAAAGAATTAGTTTCTTTTATATTCGCTTATTTCCCTTTAATATAATAGCTATTGTATTAAAGTCATTCCTTTGAAGTGAATACTCTTGTTCACATAATAATATTATAATAGTATGAGATAATTGAAATAGATTATAAGTTTTTATTTATTAGGAATATATATATATATATAAGTACTAATATTATATAGATAAAAAGAGGAGGGCAAAAGAAAAGATAATTTAAATAATAGCTAGGAAGTGATTTAAATATTAATTTTAATATTAGTCAAATGAGTATAAATAAATTTACTATTGATAATTCATTTAATATTGAATTTTTTATCTAGTTTTCTTTTAACTAAATTAGACTATCTCTTCTAAATAACACATATATAATATAATTAAAGCATTTAATATAACTCATTTAATAAGCTTTTATATATCTAATGATTGAAACAATATTGCCGGAGAGATTGATTTATATAAAGAATTAAAATTAATCTTAAATATACTTTATAGCTTTATTGTAATTTTATTTCAATCAACTTTTCTTTATATTTCTATTATTGAATATTTTAAATACGAATAAAAATCAAATTAATAATGATATATCTGAACTAAAGCATCTATATCTAAATATAAATATGGAATTAGTTTTATAATTAATTCTATAACTAATATCAAGTCGAATATTACTCTCATATATTTAATAATAAATAAGGTAATAAATTTTGATTATTTAGATATATCATTTCGAACTTAGTATTAAAGGATTTATTTTCAAAGATAAAAATTTCGAATTAATAATAAGTTTTTAAAAGAATAATTTAGTATTGATTTAGTATTATTGAAGTCTCGAGCTATATTGTCGGAACGTACGATCACATGATTAAGCGAATCATATGATCCTTCCCACTATATAGAGTGGGAAGAATCATACCTTATTCTAGATCATCTCAATTCATATTATTCATTTTATATAGGCTTTATAGTGCTGTATACGGTGATTCGAGTCGACCTCCCCCCCCCAAAGTGAACCCAACATATATAATGTTATATAGACTTATAAATAATTCTATGTAATTCTATCAGTAAAGTATATAAGATTCATAAGTGCACTAGTGATGAGTAATATTTTGCAGGTTTACTCATACAATTACTGGATTATATCATACATTGCAATATCTCAGTAACAAAACTTGCATTATGTCTCCCTGATAAATATTCTCATGATAACATTGTGCAGGTCCTTGTACACAATAATTGCATCATATCATAAATTGCAATATATTCGCAACGGCTGTTGCACCATATCCTCCTGGGATAGACTCTCGTTCCAATATCATGCAAGTCTGCCTATAAAATAACTGCATCAATCAATCAATTGCAATATCTGATCGTCGTTTCTTGCATTATATTCGTTCGTTACGGATTCCCATTCGACGCCCTCTGATCAAGGTTAACGAACCTGACTATATTTCAAATGACTTTCTTCTCAGTCTGGGGGTATATGATCCTCAAGATATTCCAGTAGAACATAAATTTCTCGATAGTAAACTTCATTCTTTCAGTAGTTTTCACGTTTGTTTGTGTGGGTATCCAACACCACCTTAAACTCCAGATTTCTTCATCTCGTTATCTAACTTCTGTCGCTGTTGTGAATTAGAAATAATAGGAGAATCAATTGGATTGAATCTTGCTCTATTGTCCTTACGTGTATTTGCTTTCGTCGCTGCTATGTGAAAAACTTCTACGTGGCCCTGTACTACTAACCATATAGTCCAAATTTTCTCCCCTTATATCCTCTCATCTCCACCTAACCCATTCAATTTACTCAACCACCTCACCCTTTCCTCTCCCCTCTTTCTTTTCTCTATTAACTTCTCCAATTCCTTCTGTACCCTTTCATTGTCCTTTTCAAGTTTTACTCTCTTTTTCTGCACCATCATCTCCATCTTCTGTTTTTCTTTCGTGAATTCTTCATATTTTCTCTTCATGTTAATCCGACATTCGATGATATCTTTGAACATGGGGTCTCTTGCATCTTCATCTTCATATGATCCTGGTTCTAATCTTGTTGAAAGATAGTCGAAATTGACGATACTATTAATTGAATACTATATATTATCTTCATGTAACAAAAATGTCATCAATATATGATAAATTAATTTTGATAATTAATCTTTATGAGCTTTTCAATCAATTCTTATAGGACCTGGGTATAACTAAGTTAAGAAAAAAAAGATTTAACAGAATTATAATATAGAATGACTAATAATCTTCCATAGTAGATTGTAATAAAACTAGCTGTCGTCCAAAAAATAAAACAAAAATAATGTTTAAAATATACAATACAGTATGATTGTCAATCAAATTTTGTATTATATTACTATAAATCAATTATATCAAAGCTTTGATAGAAATTTAATCAATTTTATGAATTTGAAATCGTTATATAAATAATGTTTTGTAAATACATTTTTGAATAAAATCCAATGATTTAAATAAGATATTTAAATTTCTAAAACAGTGCCTAGGTAGCTTATATCCAACTATAAAGATATAAATTCATTATGGAATGAGATAAAACTTTTATTACTTTTTCTATTAATATGAATTTTAATAATTCGATTATATTGAAACGTCAATAACAATTTCATGTTAAATTATTGATGCAATTTCAATTTTAATACGATTTCATGAAATGCCTTTTTTCGAAATCTTGGATTGAATATGATATTTATATTGTATAACATTCAGAATTTCAAAGATATCCATATATAAATATCGATATTATTTGAGGATCTGAATGCTATTTAGCAATTCAATTTTTTTTGAAATATTAGTTTATTAATATCAGTTTTATTAGAGTTATAGAAACAGTATTCTCCTAGCCGTCGGAGAAAAAGAACTTTCAGACTACGGATTCATAGAATTTTTTTTAATCATGATAATGATTTTGAAACCTTATGAATCCGTAGACTTCAGATTCTTAATCCCCAGCAGCTAGTGACAATGTAATATAAAATACATATAATATTAAGATTCTGATGTAAATCCTAACTCTAATTTCAAGTCTAATTATATAATATTATTATAATATGTATCAAGCCGTCGATCCTCGCTATACTCGAATTAGAATTCTCAAACTTTATTAGTATTGCTAGTGTTATCAGGATTATCATTCTTGTTATTCTTATTATTCTTATTACTCTTATTATTCTCATCAAACTAATAAAATGATTAAATCTATTAGATTTTAAATAGAATAACATTTTCTTTCAAAAAAAAACAATTTCTTATTCAACTTCATTTTTTGAATGTTTGTAGGTATATAAATATAAATTCAGATTCTAATATTAAAGAATGTTTAAAGTAATTGTACTTTAGGTACTTCTATTCCCACTCTTAAACACATCTCTAAATATACTTTTGAATATGATTCTCTGATTCAATTAAGTGATTGAATTATAATTATAGGGCTTACTTTGAAGCTCATTGAAGTATTTGAAGATCTTCAATTGCTTCAATCTGATTAATTTTTTCCATTATTTTTAGTAATTCATTCAAAGTTATATATTAAATCAAAATAGCATTGTAAGTATTGAGTTTTTCGTTGATTAGAACAATCTTGTTTTAATGTTGGCAATAACTATAACTAATTGAGAGGGATTTTATAAATCTATAAAAATGAAAACAGCTTGTTATAAAGAGATATAATTGATATTGGCTTGAGAAGTATATGGAAGATGTATCACCCATGTATTCGTAGGTTCTAAATATCTATATTTGTATTTTGTCTAAAGAGCGAGCTATATAGAAATTCGTAGGTCTTCTATAGGCATTACTGAAAGAGCTAGTATCTTTCGTCTTCGTTTAGACTTGATATAGTGGTCATTTGATTGAAGTCATTCCTTCATGTACGTTTATGAAATTAATTATACGGTAATAACCCCATATAGCATTATTCCATATATTAATACCTTATATATCAGGAATATAACCAAAATGACCTCAATTAGTATTTTTGATATTTCAGTCTCGACTTTTTTTTAATAATATTGTTATTTTAATCTTAATTTGATTTAAATAAAAAATTGATATTCTAATCTCAAAATATATAATATTCTAATTTCAAATTGATTTGATATTCTGGTTTTAAAAATCATATATTATTCTAATCTCAAAAATTATATATCATTCTAATCCCAAAAGTTATATTCTAATTATAATATAATATAAAATATATTAAATAAATATAAATTACAAATTTATGGATTTAAAATCTTTTTTTTAATCTCTTAAATCTATAAATAATTTTTTTTCCTTTTTTCTTTTTATATTTTCCTTTTTTATTTTTTTTATTTTTTTTTATCTTTTTATTTTTTTTTCTTTTTCTTTTTCTTTTTCTTATTTTTTTTTATATTCTTAATTAAAATCAATATTATTTATTATAAAATAACTATAATAGCTTCATTAATTTTCTTTAAATTCAAATTACTTTTAGAATTTTTATTATTGAAATTGGAATTATTATTGAAATCATTTATATTACTAATTTCATTCTTTCAATTATACTTTTTAAAAGATTTTTTGATTATTATTCTTTTATAATAAATAAAACCATTTGCTTTATTATTTTTTATAAATATTTAATTATAATCTCTTTATTTAAAAGTATTAATTATTTTTGAAATTATATTATAATTCTTTATAGTTGATTAAGTAATTAGTATATACATTTTTATTATAATCTAGTACTATAATACACTCGATTTAAAATCCTTTTAGTTTATTAATAAATAAACAAATATTATATGGTATAAGTATAAAATATTATAGTTTTATATAAAAATAGTATTTATATTAGTATTCAATTACTTTCTATTTTTATTAAATTATTCGATTTTTCAAATAGAATTTCAATATTCCAAATTATATATTAAAAGGAGTTTATATATTATTATTATTATTAATAAGAGATTGATCAGAAATTAAACTAAAAATACTATTTATTAATAAAAATCTAATAAATAATTATAATTTAAATTGAAATTAAATCAGATAAGATTAATATTTTTGAGATTATATTTTGATTTTAAATTATTGAAATTATACATTTCTAGCTTTTTTTTTAATAAATAATATCAATTAATATTTTAGGAATTTTAAATAAAATATAATTATTATTAAAATTAGAATTAAAAATTATCATTATTATTATTAAATATAATTTATATATTATTAAGATTATATAATAAAATTTAATTTAAATCCAGAAATATTTAATAATCTTATAAAATTAATAAAATTGTTTTAAATATAAATTAATTATTTTTTATTATTATTAATAAATCCATATCTAATAAATATAATTAAATACTTTATATATTAATAATTAAAATTATTTTTTATTTTCTTATTTTTTATAAAAATATCTTTAAACTTTTTATATTGATTATTCAAATCTTTATATTTTGATATTTATAATTAAAAAGGTAAATAAAATTAATATAATAGAATTATTATATAAAGAATTAAAGAATTACTAAATTTAGGAGATATATAATATAAAAAATTCGCTATTGTATTAAATATATAATGAAAAGAGTAATTATTTTGAATATTGATTTGAATTAGTATATAGTTTTAATTTAAAAATAAATTATATAAATTATATTAAGTATTTCTTTTATAATAATTTATTATATTTATTATATTATTTATTATAATTAATTTAATATTATAATAAAAATAATTGTTTTTATAAATTTACTAATAATGTTATATAGCCGCCTTTTATTAATTATTTTATTACATTTGAATTTATTATTTTCTTAAAATAAAAACTATTTTTAATATATTATTAATAATTTCATAATTTGAATTTAATAAAATTAAAGATTATACAATATAGTTACAAAAAGATTAAATATAAAACTAAAATTTATTTTATTTGATTTATATTAAAAAAAAATATTATTAATAAATATAAATAATATTTATAGATTCTGGGTATTAAATTATAATTAATTAAAATAAATATAGAATTTTTTATTTGAAAAATAATGATATAATTCTATTATAATATTAACTATTATATATTATTTAATTAGAATCTTTTCGAAATTAATTTGAAAACTATTATATAATAAATCTAGTATAAAATTAAATCTAAATCCTATTTCTAATCCAGATTTTATTATAATTATAAATAATAAGAGAAATAATATAATTTATGAAATAAATTGATTAGCAAATATGGGTAGATAAGAATACTATATATAGAAATTAAAATTTTGATATATAAAAGGATATTTTTTATATCAAATAAATTCAAACAAATATTACACTTTGGTGTATTATTCAACAAAACAATAAGATATAAATTATTATTGTATATTAAAGAATAAAAAAAAAATATATATATTATTGATAAAGCTCTTAAAAACCTATACCAACCAACTCTATTATAATAAAAAAATAACAAAACTTTAAATAAATTTAATATTAACATGATTTTTTAATTATTTTTAATTTATTAATTTTTGATAAATAATATAAAATAATATATTAATCTTTTTCAATTAAAAAATCAATATTTATTAAATAAATTAAACTAAAAAGCATATATGATTTTAATAATATAATAATAAAAAGATTGATTTTCAAAACTATTAATATATATATAAATAATTCCAAATATTAATCCCAAGAATTATTATAATATCAAAATAAATGAATATATTGATTTTAAATAATATTTATAGTACTTATACTTTTTATAAAACTGTTAAATATTTTGAAAAGTTTTTTATTATTAATAATATATATATTTGAGCAAATTATAAATTAATATTAATTATTCTAATTTATATCAATATAATAAATATATTCTTTTTATTTATAAAATTTTATTTCAAAAGAAATGATTTTTAATAGAAATAATATTATTTTCGAAAAAAAAAATTTTCAATATTTAATTGATTAAATCAAAAAATAAATATATATATATTTCTAATAAATAAAAAGATTTAATTAATATTTGATTAATCCTTATAAGTTATGTATTTACATTTACTCAATATATTACTAATATATTTATATTCAAATTAAAAATAAAGATAAAATATAAGTATATTTAATGGATTATTATTATAATAAATATTAACAAAAATTATATTAATTTGTAAAGAGTATTTCTTTAATATAAAATATCAAAAAGATTTTTTTTATTTATTATTTATTTCTGTATATAAAATTATATTTTAATTAATGAAGGTTATTAATAATAAATGAAATTTATTTCAACAATTTTCTGATTTTATTAATATACATAATATCTAAAATTATTTTTATAGAAACTCGAAAAATGAAATTTTTAGGTATTTTTTAAAACTTATTTTTTTTTAAAAAATAAGAAAATGAAATATAAATTATCGAATAGAACATTTCTTGTTGAAGGAATATTATTAGATTAAATATTATTACATTGGAATAACAATTTTTGATTAATTTTGAAAGTATTATTTTGTATATTTAAAATTCAGAATATTAGAATATTCTATATATATATATATACTATATTTTATTATATATAAAAGAAACTAATATTATAATATTATAATATATTTACTACAAAAGTATAATGTTATATTTATTTATAAATATTCAATTCAATTCTATAATATAATAAACTAATTAAAGATTTCATAATTCTTTTCTTTTTATAATTTCATATAGTAGGTTATTTAAAGAAAAAGTAAATTCAAAGAAATAAAAGAAGAGATTCTATTTATATTAATAATATATATAATTTTTGTAATATTAAATTAGATTATAACAATTGGATTTATTTTTTTAAGTTTATTATTAATAATAAAATTTAATATATTAGAAATTATCAAATTTGAAATTATTAAAATAAAGATAATGTTTTATTAGATTTTTAATCAAATTCTAAATCAAATTTTGAATCAGATTTTTAATTTAAATTCTCAACTAAATTTCATCAATTTTTAACTAAATTCAATTGATTTTCAATTAAATTTAAATAATATTAATAATAATAAAACTGAATTTAGTTTAATTATAATTTTAATAAAGAATTAAATAATAATGATAATAATAGATATATTAAAATTATTTAAAATAATAATTATAAAGAAAAAGGAAATATAAATATAAATAATATAAATATAAATATTATAGAGAAAGAATATATAATACAAATATAGAAATGATAGAGGATAAAATAGATATAAAGCAAAACTAATTTGAATAACTTTAGAAAAAGAATAATAAGTAGAAAAAGAAAGATTATTAAGAGAATAAAAACTTAAGAAAATAGTTAAAGAAATTATAAAGAAGAAAGTAGAATAAGTTTTGAATAATATATTTGAAAAATAAGAAGAATAATATTAGAAAATAATTCTATAATAATTAATATTATTTGTCTATTTTTCATATAATAAAGAAATAATATTATTTGATTAAAAAAACTTTTATTTTTAAATTAAACTAATGTTAAAAAATAAAAGCTTAGATTTGAAATAATTAATAGAATTCTTTATAATATAGATATTAAAATAATTTTATTTAAATAATTTTAATTTATATTAAATTATATTATAAGAAAGATATATTTAAATTTGATTACAAAATTACGGAAATATAAATAATAATTATTATTTTGAAATTAAATTCAAATAAATAATATTATTTAATTTTCAAAAAGAAGATTTAGAATATTATAGAAAAGATTATAACATTTAGAAAAAAAAGTAAAATCAAAATAATAGAACTTGAAATCTTATAATTTGTTTTATTAATATTTATAAAAAATTTAAGATTAATTTGAAATATTTTTCTTTTATTTATTTAAAAATCAAATATTAATTATTATTAATAATAAAATCTCTAATATTTTTTATATTTTCTAAATCTTTTAATTAATTTGTTTATTTTTTTAAATTTCTTAAGTTTTTTATTTCAGAGTTTTATATCTTAAAAGTCTTTAGATATTTATATATCAAATTTTATAAATATTTATTTTTTTTGAAATTTTTTTAGTTAATTTTTTTTCCTTTTTTTAAAATAAATCTTTATTGAAATTAAATATTTTATTAAGAATATTAATTATATATTATAATTAAAAAGAAAAAAATATATTTAAAAAATATATTAATAAAAATAAGAAATGTAAAGTAAAACAAAGTTTATTTAAAAAATAAAAACTCTAAGATTAGAATTTAAGATTAGAATTTGATTTTCTAATTTAATTGATTATAATTTGAGTAGAAAATCTAAGTTTATATTATATTTAGATTAATATTATTTTTGAATTTAAGATTAGAATATTAATATCTTTATAAATTTAAATCAAATTAATACTTTTCAAATTGAAATTAGAATATTAATATCTTTATAAATTTGAATTAAATTAATACTTTTCAAATTGAAATTAGAATAGTAATATTTTGAAAATCAAAATGATCTAAAATAGCATATATTAAACCCTAATTAGCATTTTTGATATTTGAGGTATTAATATATGAAATAATACTATATGGAGTTATTATTGTTAATTATATAATGGAGTATATAATCACTTGATTTGCTTCTACAAACTCATAAATATAGATATCATACTTCCATTGCCTTATACCCCTGTTTATTCTGTTAAGATAATGAAATCTATTTCAAAACTATAGATTTTAGTTTATAACAAGTTTTTTCAAAAGTATTTATATAGTAGTGTACTTATAGAATTTGGCTTACTTCTATAGAATCTGTTTTCCAAATATTGAATCTTATTTTTAATATAGAATCTAGTTTAAAATGGATAGAATCTTTTCTTTTATCATAGAATTCATTTTTTATTATGAAATCTATTTTTTTTGGTAAAATTCGATCCAATCATTCAGATCTAACTTAACATAGATAGATTTTATAGTCCACTCTATCTTAAACTCAAATATTATAAAAGTAATTTAGCTATCAACTTTAGGGCATAAAAGTAACTAAATCGCTTTGAGGGGCATAAGAGTAAATTGCTGTAGATTTATAAATCTAAGATGCTTTATTGTTGTCGTCTCAATTTTTCAAATTCTTGATTGATCAAAATTTTTAATTTCAAAGCTTTAAAACCTCTACTTTGATTTTCAATCCAATTCTTGAGCCAACTATTTTTCTTAAAAAAATAAATTATGATTCATCAACAGAACAATAACATCTCCAAAAGTTGTTCGATTCGTAAAATAATTCAGGCTCTTCCAATTTAATTCTATCAAGAATATACCTCAGTTGGTTTGTTTTGCATTTTGATACTTTTACATTCAATATTCAAAACATTCATAGTTTCTTTGAACTAATCAGCTTTTAGTCATGAAACATGTTTTCAAATATTTATTATAGTATATATAATTCAATCTTCAAGATAAAATCTTTCAAAGCGAAGAAACTACCGGGTTTTTCTTAATTACGAGAAAATAAGAGTTCCCGAGAGCTTTTGTTGCAAAATTGTATAGTGCATGGTTGATAGTTTCTAGAATTTCATATCTTGAAATTATCTTTTACTAACATGAATTCAAATTCTATTCTATCACATCATAGAAGTATGTCAAGCCTAAAGATTTATTATATATATATCTTGGAAATAATGTTTTTGTCATTCACAAGTTTTCTAAAAAATGATAATGAAGGCTTATGGTTTATATTTATAATATTTTACATTGGTACTGATTTTCACGATTTAAATCTTGATTTCATATATAGTAATCGTATACGACTGTTCCTCGGTCTCAAAAATCACACTTAAAACTTTCATTTCTTTCTATATATACATATACAGTAAAGTACTCTAATATCACAAAAAGCGAATTTGTTTATTCTCACACTAGTAAAATAACATCAATTTACCTCTACATTATTTAAATTTTATATCAACTCGTTTCTATGGTTTTCAAACGAGAATCTATAATTTTTAAAGTCAGAATTCATATAATTTGAAAGCTAGAACCTATATTATAAAGCTAATATTCATACTAAGCTTCAGAATTTATTTTAGAACCCATAATCTAGATTCGATAGATTAGATTTTAGTTTATAACCCTGGATTTTATATTTTACATTTTAGATTCTATATGTAGATAGTAATTATTCAAGATTTGAATCCAAATAGTATTAAAGCAAATTTAGAATAGTTTTAATAGTGTGAGAGTAAAATTTTAGGCTTATAATAGCATGAGAGTGATTTAATAATATATATGTATAAAGAGCTATACTGCTTAGATTTTACTTTGTTATTCAGATCTAGGAATAGATCTAAATGATAGTACTCAGATTGTAATCTTCAATTCTATTATAAATCCTTTAATACTAAATCTAATAAAACTTTTAATACTAACATAGTTTATCAATACATACACCATGTCAGTGCATACACTATTTTTACCTCAATTTATACTTTTCAATCTCAATATGTAATTTATAAATTATTTATTATATAATCAAATAATAATAAAAGAAGAATATTCTTAATTATTAAAATTATCAAAAAAGATAAAAAACTTTCAATTCGAAAGATTATTAAATTATATAATATTATATATACAATACTTATTCGAAAAATAAATAAAACAATTTCTATAATTGAATTTTGATTAACGTGGTTTATCAGCATATGGCCCATATCAGCATGTGGCCCACTTTTACCTCAATTCACACCTTTTTCTTTCAACACATATTTTATCAATAACCCATAATAAATTCAAAGAATCAAGAAGCTTATATACTCCTTATTATTGAAGCTATTCAAAAAAACAAAAAACTAAGTATTCGAAAGATTATTAATATATATAATATCCTATATACAATATTATAATATAAAATTAATAGTTTATTCTTTTATATCAAATATTAATATAAATCTCATAATCTTTCAAAACTAAAGGAGAATATTATTTCTGAATATATAATCAATATAAATATAAAAGGATTTTTATTTAAATTAAGAAATATAAAAGATATAATAAATTATATTCTTAAATCAAAAAATATAAAATATATTGAAAAGTTTTGGGTATATTGATTTATAAAGTATTAAATCAAATTAAAGATATATTTTAGTTATATTTATAACTTTTAAAAAGCTTTCTATAAAGATTCTAAGTTTATTAAAAAATGATTTCGATTAGTTTCGAATATATAAGCGAAATACAATATTCTCAATTGCGATTTCTATAATTTCAATGAAATAAGCTTTATAATAAATATAATATACTCTAAAATAATAATAATTAATATTAAATGAAATAATAAAAGCAAGATAATATAATTAGGTAATAGAGAATGAGCTATAGTAATTATATATAATAATAGAAAGAGTAAAATTATACCCCTATTTCTAATAATTTAGAAATAGATTCATTTTTCTAATTAATATACCAAAATCAATTTTCCTATGGATTGAACTATTAAATCTATATTTAATAAATAAATAAACAATAAAATAGATTTAAAATAATTAAAACATTTTAATAAATATATTAAGAATTGAAGAAAAAGCAAATATCGAATATTAATACTAAATAAATATAAAAACTATAAATTAAGAGCTTTTCAAGTATATTATAAAAAGAATAATATTATATACTTAAACTTACTATTATATTCAAATTATTTAACTCAATCATTTAATATAAATTGTTTTAATAATCTGGAATATTTATATAATAATTAAATTGATAGATTTATTAAGATATATATTAATTATATTTCAAAGATTGAATTCTTTATAGCTTTTAAAATTATATACAAAAAATTAATTATAATTCAGAATATAAAATCAAGATTTCAAAAAGCAGATTTAATATCTTTTGATTCTAAAACTATATTTTCGAAATTAGATATTCGAATTCATACATCTACTCCCCTTTCTTTCGATTTAAATCAATAGATCTCTTAAACTCCTTATAATCCAATTGAAATTCTTTTTCAATCAATATTAATAAAATCTCAAATAGCTTATTATCAATTAAGCTTTCCTATATTTATATTCGAGATTATATTAACTCTAGCTAAAGGTATAGAAAGATTAGCTTATAAAAATACACTTTTGAATATAGAAATTCATACATTTCGAAAAACAAATAAGATATTAAATAAATATTAATACATAAAAAAAATCTAATTATATTAAGAAGGAGTATTTATTAGATAAAAGATTCTTAATATATTATCTCAATAAGAGATTGATATTCAGATTTAATATAATGAATATCAAAATAAAGAAAATCCTAATAAAAAAATATTTTCTAATAAATATTATAGTAAGTATGGAAAACCAGATTATAATTCAAGAATTTATCAAAATAATATAATAAATCCTAGATTATTAGATTCTTAATAGTTTTAATTAATTGATTCAATAATTATTGAATAATATAGGTTTAAAGGTGTAAATTGAGGTGAAAGTGGGCTATATGCTGATATAGGCCATATGCTGATAAACCACGTTATAGAATTTAAATTTTTTTAAATTTTTTATTTATTTTTTATATATATTCTTAATATAAATTTAAAAGATTTTCTTTTTAAATTTAAAGAAATAAAAGATATAATAATTATATTCTTGAATTAAAAAAAGGAAAAGTTATTAAAAAGCTTTGAGTATATTGATTTGTAAAATGATATAAAGAATTAAAAATATATTTTAATTATATTTATATTTATAGTTTTCAAAGAGTTTTTTATAAAAATTCTAAACTTTTTGAATAATAGTTTTGATTAACTATAAATATATAAATGAAATATGATATTTTGAATGGAAATTTCTATGATTTTAATAAAATAAGTTTTATAATAAGAATTATTAATATTAAAAGATATAACGTGGTTTATCAGTGAGCAGGTTATATCAATAAACAGATCATTTCGAAATCATTTAAATCAAGCTTTTTAAAATATTAATATTTTAATAATTAATTTTTTTTTTTGAATAAAAGATTTTAAAAAATAACTGAAATATAGATTTTCTATTAATTTAATTTTTATAAAATAATTTCATTATTGTCTAAAAAAAAAGGAAATTGTTACGATTTATAAATTCTAATTTCTTAAAACTAATTAGATTTTTAAAATTATTTTATATTCAATTTTTTTATATTAAATCTTCAGAAAATTATATTTATAAATAAAGAAAGTATATAATTATATACAAATAAATTTTGTATATAAAATAAGTGACTCATTCACTGATATAACCCGCTCACTGATAAACCACGTTAATAGAAGTAGATTAACATAATTAGGTAATTGAGAATAGATTAATATTTGATGATTTTTTTATTTTTAATGTATTTATTGATATATTAATCTTAAATCAATATAAAAACTATAAATTAATAATTTTTTAAATATAAAATCAGAATTTCGAGAACCAGATTTGATATTATTTAATTTTGAAATTATATTTTCGAAATTAGATATTCAAATTTGTATATTTATTCTTTTCTTTTTTGATATAAATTAATAAATCTTTCAAATCTTTTATACTTCAATTGAAGTTTTTTTTAAATCAATATTAATTAAATTTTGAACAATTCATTAATAATTAGGTTTTTCTATATTTATATTTAATATTATATTAATTTTAATCAAAAATATAAAACAATTTATTTATAAAAATATACTTTTGATTATAAAGATTTGTATACTTCGAAAAGCAAATGAGATATTAAATAAATATCAATATATAAAAAAACCTAATTATATTAAGGGAGAATATATATTATACAAAAGATTCTTGATATATTATTTTAGTAAAAAGTTAATATTTAGATTTAATATAATAAACATCAAAAAAAGAATAAATCTAATAAAAAAACATTTTTTATTCAATATTATAATAAATATAGAAAAATAGATCATAATATAAGAACCTATCAGAATAATATAATAGATTTTAGATTATTAGATTTTAAATAGTTTTAATTAATTGATTCAATTACTATTAAATAATATGAGTTTGAAAGTGTAAATTGAGGTAAAAGTGGTATACACACTAATATGATGCATACACTGATAAACTATATTAAACCTAATTCCCTTTCTGATTTTCTTAATTCAAAAACCTAAGGTTCCTTTATAGATTTTTAAACCTAATTAATAGGTTATGTAACGAATATGGTTAAATAGATTCTATCAAAATAGAATACAATCCCTGTATTGTTGAAATTATTAATTATTCTAACATTCTGTTCTTATTGATATATATATTCAATAGTATTATAAACAGAGATTTTAAATATAAGATACTCTCGTTTTGTTTCTACTTGTCTCAGAAAGGTCATTCGACTACCTGCAATTGCAAATTAAACTTGTCGGACGACAGTCTAAGTGGCCTATTTTTGATCATTTCTCTTTTTGCTTTATATCTACTAACAATTGAAAATAACTACTACCTAAATGGGTAAATCCATATGAATCCATATCAATGTAAAGAGTTTAGTACTTTCCCGATTCACATACTCTGTACACACCAACTTCGCTTAGCCTTCTTTTCGTCTCCATGGATAGGTATAAAAGCCTCACAGGATGGAAAACGATGTACCTACGGGCAAAAGTCTTCTCATAGTCTCGAGCGGTTTTCTTGTTGACGAAGAAATTATTGTTTGGTGGGTAGAATGTCCTGGGATGTGGCAATCTCGGGACATTCCCTTCTTCTTTGAAGCAGCAGCAGCGGCAGTGGCATTGGTGCATGTAACGACAACGACAACGGCAACGACAACGGCAAAAAAAGCCCCCGCTCCCTCACTATGGCCAGAATCGCCAAGAATAGACGTCAGATCTTCGATTCTCATGAGTACGTATCAAAGCCTTATCATTTTCACCGTGACTCCTCCCGACAAACCACTCCATAATAGTCGCTACCAGCTCCCTCCCTATATTTTAAAGTGTCAAAAACAACTATCTTACCTCCGGGCAAATTTCTTGCATCACTTTAAGTAGTTATGTTGTTGGTGGAGAAAGAATTATTCAATAAAATATATTGGCAAGTGGTGATCTTGGTCGTGCTTCTCTGGTTCATTACAAACATCGTAGTGATCTGAGGCCTCGGTCATTAGTGGCGGGAAAGATGGAGAAGCGAACTAGCTTCTTCATTCACACGGACTTGGAAAGAATCAGATCAAGGTCGTTGATCAGCCTTTGTTGTAAAGGCTTGGAAGCCTTCTGATCTGGTCGGATGTAAGCTGTCACTGTCACGGAAATTTTCTGTTTGTATATTTTATCTCATTCTAGTTACAACTACCGTCACATTGCTGATAAAACGATAACCGCCTACTTTTTAAACCAATCTCTTATCTCCCGTGAACGGAATCAATGTCATGATACTTTTAATAGATTCATCACCACCGTCAAACAAACAATTTATTACCAATAATCTCTACCGCCATTACATGACCAATAAACTAACTAATCATCGCCATAGAACAGAGAATCTCCTGCCGACAACGTCCTCAACTGCCCCCTTGGCCTAGCCCCCCATACACTAACCCACACCACAACACAACGACCAACCAGCAGGCGGCACCATGCTGTTGTTGTCATTATAGCCCTTGCAACTTCTGAGAAGAAAATAGCGACATTGGGGAAGAGAAACAAGGTTTTTATACCTAGCTGATTGGAATATTTAGAACGAAGAAAGTATATGTACACATAAACGGAAGGAGTGAGGATAAATAGCGGCACGTAAGCGAAAATGTTGTTAACACGTTAACTCTATGATTCGAAAATTGAAAGGTGTTCTACAACCGGAGATAATCTTTCCCCTTTAAGGTTTTAATTGCGCTTTCGGGGCTACTTAAGCAAAAGATAGGTTTTGATATATCGATGGTGATGCCATTCTCCTGTCTATCCATTTATCTCTTCGTCGGGTCTCTATTATCTTCTAATCTGTCCGCTTGCCCATATCATATCTGCTCACCCCTTTGTCAACCTGTCTATTCCATGACAATCCTGCTCTATGTTCATCCAGCTCTATCTCCGATAGATCAGAGAAGCAAAATGAAAGAGACTAGTAGAACAGAGATCGGACAGACTTCCGAGTTCGTAGATCGAGAACAAGTATGGAGATCCTAAGCAGATAGACATAGACATAGACATAGGGGTTGTACAGACGATGTCCCAGCCACCAAAAAAAAAAAAAAATGATGCAGGAAAATGTATTATTTTTCATCCAATAGCTTTATTTTCTTGATCACATTCTATGTCAGGAACCCCGGGAATGCATGCAGTAAGATGTGGTTGCAGTAGTGGGAATGTATAAGAGAGCAAGAAGATACAGAATGCTGTTTCGGATGCTGGCCGACAGCCCGTTGTACTGTATCACGGCAAACAACTATACATCTCAACATCAATAGCAAAGTAACAGTCGGCTCTCTCAACGGCCGACTATTAGACGAATAAACATAGGGAATTATGAACTCTCATTCTTCCAATCACCAATATACTTCATATTCCAAAGCAAAAATAAACGCACATGGATAATAATCTAGACTCCGTACCACTACAACCTCACCCAAGCACAAATAGTAATCTCGGATAAATAGATACTTTTATTCATAATTACATCTCATCTAACATTATCGACATTAAGCATCTTGCTCACTCTAATCCAAATCTCCATATGTGCATGCATGCAACCATAAATGCTTTATAAACTCCAAGCGCCAGCTACCAAATCAACCACCCCAAACCGATGCCATATCTCATTTCCCGGGTATAAAATGCACCTCTCCACCTGTCTATGATACATTCCTCCAATCGTTCGTCTGGTTCGAAGTTTTAACATCTTTGGTCTTTTCGTATAAACAAGTCGTCACGCATTTTCGCTCCTTCACACAACAACGAACCTAGAAGTTCCTCGCAGGAACAACAGGCTCAGGATTGTATCTTCCGTGTCCACTACTTTCCGCACTTCCATACGCTCTTTGTTCATCGGCAGCTCCATGGTATCCTCTCTGTCTACTCTCAACATCCATCGCCATTGCCATCTCGGCTTCGGTATCTTTGCTCTGGTAATGTTTTGTTCTGATGGCTGGGATGAAATCGATTGCGAAACTCCAAACGTAGAATGTGTAAATCAATGCGATGATCCATTCGAGGATGGCAGCAGTGTTCCACCAAGATTTACGGTTGCAAACACCGAATCCGATGGCGAGACCTAATTCGACGAAGATGAAGGCAAGTTTGACCCAGAAGGAGATGCGTAGAACGCTGTGTTCACGGTAGTGGATTCCGAGACGTTGGTATTCCCAGCAGATGAAGATGGCAGAAAGGATGTAACCACCACTAATATATTATTAGATCATTTTCCATAAGAGGAAGAGGAAGAAGGAAGCTTACATGAAAATAGCTAGACAAATGTCGTGTGCAGTGTGGTGGTGCACATCATTGAGACAGGTGAGACAGATCAAACCGATTCCACCTGCCACGGAAAAGACAATAGCAAGGGCCGATAATACTTTTTGGAAGAGGGAGGTATTTCCATGTAAACGACCATTGTGTCGTAACCATCTCTCGGCAATGAAAACCATATTGAAAGTAACCATGGTTACGGTACCCATGGCAATAAAGAGTGGTTGAAGTTCATGGGCTCCGATATCTGAGATATATCTGCGTGACGACGTTAGAATAGTCTTATTGAGGTTGGCGAGAAGTAGTCCAACTCACGCAATCTTTTGACCATCATCCATAGGTGTGATTATTGGCGAGCCATCTGCGACAACCCAGGTCAACAGCATGGCTAAGAGCATTGCAAGCCATACCATTCCTGAAAAGACAGGTATCATCCAATATGATATTCCAAACATTTTGCTGGATTATATGTGGTTGCTAGTTGAGAGAAGGTATTCAATTGATTTGTTGTAAAATTGTGATTGAAATGAGTTTTGGCAGGCGAGATGATATGAATTGGGAGCACGAGCAAATAAAGCAGCTTCTCAAGTACCACCCTTCCCAAACGAATTAATAAGTCCTTATTGGAACAATTGAGGTTATACAGATTATCTCAAAAGACAAGACGAGACAAGACAGGAGAGGAGGACGAACGATTAAAGAAAAGAAAAAAGAAAAAAGAAAAAATCAAAAGTCTAAGCACCCAGAGCGCATTTCGCTACCTACATTTTATGATTTACCATGGTAGCAGGCCAAGGTCAGAGAATCTCCATGTCAATTTTGCGATACACGCTAAACGTCATAGTTGCCCATTGAATCAGCCAGCCGGTGGATCCGTGTATCCGTGATGACCTTGACCGGCCCTGCCATCTTTTGCTCGAATTGCTTGAATCCAACCAATTCTGGTGAAGAAACTGAAGAATAAAAATGGAGAGAATGATGGAGTGGGTGAGTGGGTGAGTGGGTGATGGAGTGATGGAGTGATGGAATGATGGAGGGATGGGGTTTGGATACTTTTAGTCCGTAAACTCCATTTGTACGGAGTAGATTGTACGAGTAATACAGAGTAGACTGCAGTCTGTAGAAAAGCCTTTCAGACGCGTAATTTCTTGGAATGTGCACGGCAGAAGAGTTAGTCATCATCATTCATCATTCATCATCATCATCATCATCATCATCATAGAGTTATTTGAAATCGTATATAGATACTACCATCAGACCAGGACTTATACACACTGCTTATACGCACACTACATATATCCTGCATAGCCATCGATCGGCTATTAACTTTGTGGCTTTTCCCAGTCGTAATCATTAAGAAGCTTCATCTGAAGAATCATAGAGTTATCGGTACCCGTGAACTTACCTAGGTGGGCAATGAAATCACAAGCACAACCACAATTACAGTCACATGATATCCCCATCAAGTTCCTTTGTTATCAATTGTTGCACATCTAACTTTGGCTTACCCTCGCGACGTGTCTCTGCCTACCTACTAAGTAAGGTCAGGAGGTCCTGGTAGTATCGGTAAATATAAATCCATCCATTCATCCATTCATTTATCAATCTCTATCATGGATCACTCACATCAGATCACATCAGATATGATACCAAGGTGTTTCTAGAACGTTTCAATTACTCTCTACTCTCTACTCTCTACTCTCTACTCTCTACTCTCTACTCTCTACTCTCTACTCTCTACTCTCTACTCTCTACTCACCTACAATCTTACCATTAGTGCATCTTTGAAGGATCCAGAACATGAGATCGTACTGTCGGGTATTTATTAGACTGACATATCTAGCTATCTATCGTAGATTTTATGATATAGATATAGATGATAGGCTTATTAGTTCGATGTCTTCATAATACAATAATATAAATCTCACATATGATTACCCTTATGAAGTGATTAATCGGTAGAGTGAGTTGATTTCCAAACAGACATTATCAACCACGTACAGTACAGTTCAAACATCGTTATTGAAATAATAAAAGCTCCATCATATTGTAATCGCAAATAGATAGATATATCAAACTCAATTCCCTTGCAATCCAATGTCTCAAAAATTTCAATTCCTCCCTCGGCCCAAATCCTTGATGGAAACACAATACTGGCTGCGACTCAATTACCACGCTATGCAGTCTAAAATAATCGAGTACAATCTACTCGTCACCTCATCCGTAGCCGAGTCAGCCACTGTAATCCATCGTGCCGTCACGCGAATCATCCCATGATATCAACCTCATCAACTCCGTCCAATGTCCCATTATATCAATGGATACAATTATTTACAACTTCGCTGTCAATTTCTCCCCCTTGTGAATGCATGCTACGGCATCGCTAACCAATTCATCCACAACGGCCTTGGCACTCTTCTTCTCGTTCACAACGGCAGCCGCTTTACCCATCAAGAAAGGTCGTGCGTTGTCCATAGTCTCATCATCAATATCATCACCGAGAGTCTCGAAATCATGCTCAACTGGAATAACACCCTTGGATGTGAGTTCCTTGATCTCAGCAGCACGGTTCTCCTCCCAGTTCTGAATATAACTGTTGGTTCGTACTCGTAATGGTCTACCAGTGAAGATAATAGTTCGAACATTGTCATCATGGCCAGCGGTTCTCACAGCCTCTTGATGAGCCTTTGGTGCACCGGCCTCATCGGTCAAGATGAATCTGGTACCAACCCAAACGGCACTTGCGCCCAACATTAAAGCTGCGGCAACCGTTGCTCCGTTGAAAATACCTCCTGCGGCGACAACTTGAACAGGCTTTCCACTCATTGGACTGGTCTTTCCCTTGCAGAGTTCGACAACTGCTGGGATCAAGACAGTTGTAGGGACGTCTCCAGTGTGTCCACCACCCTCTCCACCTTGTGCGCAAATAATATCAACACCGAGGTCGAGGCATTTCTTAACATGTTTTGGATGTCCGATCATGTTGGCATAGAGAATACCAGCTTTGTGTAATCGTTCAACGACATGTTTTGGTGGCACACCGACGGCGGAAACAAAGAGTTTGGCACCGCTCTCGATGATAATGGTAATGAGCTCGTCTAATTTTCCCTTGGTATAATCGTAGCTATAAAAAAACTATGTCAGCGACTATGTAATGATTGGAGGAGGAGGCTATGGCAGAGAAATTGGTGGCAAAGGAGAAGGAAAGGAATGTAACTCAGACTTACTTTGTTTTTCTCGCAGATCCTCCAACTTGTGGAAGTAAGAGATCAACACCAAAAGGAGCGTTTTGATCGTCCAAAAATGACTTGAGTTCCGCGATTTGCTCTCTTAACATATCTGGAGTGTATCCGATACCTCCTAGAACACCGAGACCGCCGGCATTTGTTACAGCAGCTGCGAGTTTAGGTCCGGCAGCAACGTTCATTCCAGCGAGGATGATAGGATGGTTGATCTTAAGAAGATCAGTGACCGTTGTGCGGAGTTGTTCTATAGGAGGCTAGTCAGTTGTTGATTCCTTCTATTTGGCATTGTTTTCTAGTCGGCATGTGATGGCTGGTTACTTACGTTTAGAGGCCATGGTTGCTATATTCTGGTTTATAATGATATGGCTCTGTGTAATATATTATAAGATGAAGATATAAGATTTGAGAAACAATCAATCAATAATGAAGAGTAATATGTTGTGAAAGAAGAACAGGTGGATTATTTGAGGAGATTCTTACAGACCTCGGAACACTTGATCCTCAAAAAAGAAAGGATTCATCTGGGGTAAAAGCCCGGTGTAATAAAAAGATGCCTCGGTTTGTCTGTTAGCGTCGGGTTAGCCTTTTCTTGGACCTGCATGCATGCACGTGCGATGTTTCCAGTATGCGCCATGTTATAGAATGGAAACGGAATTGAATGTATGGATGGAACTGTCACTTCTATGTTTAAACTGATGTTGGTCTACACAATCTTCAAGCATGAAGATTCAACATGTATCTCCTATTAATGCCTGGTGTCCTCCGTGTACACCTGCAGGTTATAAGATTCTCGGCTCAAGAATGAATATCATGGTGATCACAATATATTATCCTTAGAACTTTCATAATGCGCCGTGGTCCGCGAATACGGTAACCCATTCGACCACTATCAACAAAGCTGCTTTCAAACTTCAAGTTTCTTCATTTGAATTGATCATCTGTATCTTCAAGGAAGAAAGAATACTACACCGATGAGGGGCTCTCTATTATCATCCGTGGTGAGGCGGAGTGTGAATTTACCACGACCGTTTGTCCAAAGACCTTTCCAGGCAGTTTGTAAAGTCAAGAGCTCCGCATCTTTGACATCTCGAAGCTATAGTTCCGACAGTGCAGTCTCATCACCACTTCCCTGGACTCAACATCCTCTTAATACCAATTCACCTAGTGAAAATGATGTGACACAGCTTTCCAAATCTCAAAGTCAACCTCGACTTGCATACATTGCATTGGGTAGTAACCTTGGTGATCGAGTGGGATGGATCGAAATGGCTTGCAACAAAATGTCGGAGAGAGGCATCAAAGTCAAGAGAACGAGTGGGTTATGGGAAACTGAACCTATGTACGTTCTTGATCAAGAGAATTTTATAAATGGTGCTTGTGAGGTGAGTTCTACTTTCGCAATGACTTGGTATCAATCTATACCACGTGATTATGCATATTGTACTTTTGGGATTGTACATGTCTACCAAGTTTGAAAGGTAATCTTCATGATTGCGGTTATTGAGAAGCTGCACTTCTGAATGTCAATTCCAAGGTTAGATGATACAGGTTCATCAAAACCCCAAAGATTTCAAGAAATTTAGCTAATACGGATCCATAGGTAGAAACAACCTTGGAACCGATTGCTCTATTAAATGAACTTCAAGCTATTGAGAATGAGATGGGTCGAATGAAGATTATTGACAAAGGTCCAAGAAATATTGACCTTGATATTCTACTTTACGAGAACGAGGTTGTAGATCACCCAAGGTTACAAATACCTCATCCTGGGATGGTTGAGCGGGAGTTTGTTTTGAGACCACTGGCGGAGTAATTTCAGGCTCTTAATTCTGTTGACCAACTGTCGCTGATATAGTTGTAGGCTTATTCCTGGACAACCTTTGAATCCGAAAACTCCATGGAAGTTTACCCAGGATTATCTAAATGAATTGCCGCCATCCCCAACCCCTTTATCTACCACAACCCCATTACATCCATCGATTGGTTCATTGCATGCTCTTAAAAGGAATCGCCAAACCCATGTAATGGCAATTCTGAATATGACACCCGATTCTTTCTCCGATGGGGGCAAAAATCTCAATGAGAGATATTTTCTACGAGCCAAATCCTCACAACTGATTGGATTCGGAGCAACTATCATTGATATTGGTGGTCAATCAACCGCACCAGGTGCTCCTGAAGTATCTTCTGAGGTAGAAATAAGTCGCGTTCTACCGGCTATCCAAGAGATTAGGAATACCAAATCGCCCAAGAACGTAGCAATTAGTATCGATACTTATAGGGCATCTGTAGCTAGGGCTGCTGTTGAAGCAGGTGCGGATATCATTAATGATGTCTCTTCAGGTCAACTTGATCCTGACATGCTATCTACCATGGCCCAACTTGGAAAGACCGTATGTCTTATGCACATGAGAGGAACGCCAGCAACTATGACGACTCTTACAGACTATGAGCCTGAGGGCCTCATTCCAACCATTGGAAAAGAGCTACTAGAGCGAGTAGCAGAAGCGGAGGCTGCCGGTATTCGGCGATGGCGTATAATTCTAGATCCCGGAATTGGATTTGCGAAAACACAAGATCAGAACCTCGAAATACTTCGTCGGATGGATGAATTGCGTGATTGGCCCGGCCTACAAGGCCTGCCGTGGTTGATAGGAGCCAGTCGAAAGAAGTTCATTGGCAAAATCACAGGAGTCGATAGCCCGAGCGAAAGAGACTGGGGTACTGCGGCGACAGTGACTGCAGCGATTCAAGGTGGAGCTGACATCGTGAGAGTACATTCTGTAGGGAAGTTAGCTAGGGTGGCTAAGATGTCGGATGCCATATATAGAGTTTGAATATGCATTCCTTACCCTCAAGATGTTGCCCAAAACACGAAATTCCTGAAGTCTAGCTTCGGTGCCACGTGATGGTTACGTAGGTGAAGATGCTGCTCGCTCGCCATGAATCTATAATCCCTCTATTACAACTCGCCAAGACTGAGTCTGCCAAACCCCTTTCTCATAGCTTCTAGAGAAAGAATCAATGATATTACTTGTGGCTGTTCAGTCATTTTTGAGAGATATGTTTGGAGAGGAAGACGATGAAAACTACATACTTGCTTTCAAACTGCTACCCATATCTGAACACGGCTTCCGAGGTTACCACATCAATCTCATACCTCAAATACAGGCGCGATATTATTTTGGTCATGGTCGTAGTGGCTCGTTTTGTTGCAAGTCCTAAGTGTGTCCTTGTCAAAGCCCAAGTTTTTGTATGATTGCCTAGGAATATCTGTGATGAAATCATGTTCTATTTTGTTGAATTGTTGTCGGATGCTTCTCGACTTAATATGTTTGTGCCTCATATTCTCTCTTCATCTCGCTCTTTTGAAAATACAACTCAAAACAAGCAATGCATTTCATCCAGGCTTGAAGAAGGGAAAGATTCTGATTTCTTTTGAGCTTTAGAACGGGTGCCACCGAAACTACATTCCGTGCCAAAAATATTCGGCAACCCAAATTCCTATTCCCATTCCCATTTCCGATCTCAAACCCTCTAGTGAGCCTCAAAGTATACATAGATAGCTAGGTATGACTCGATGCTGTGGAGCTAAAATCCTACCTTCGTCTTTTTCATATAGGCCGCAGAGACATCATTAGGTCCCGCTGTAGCGATTAACGGTGATACTCATACATCCCGTTCTTACGCGTAGCTCTTCAGATTACCATCTATCAATATATTCATAAAAGATTATGGAAAGTACGTTAAGGGGAATACTGGAGAATTCGGATCTTAGCCAAGACTGCCTAAGTTACTCGGGTTGTGCAACGTAGCAAAATTCAAGCTAGCAGTGTTTATTTTGGGGTATTGGCATGGAATCCGCTGCTGCGGTAGTTTTCTTACTGCTTTTGTTGCATTTTCACGGAGTCTCTTGGGACGGAATAGATGTATGATGGGAATTGACCTCAAAAGTGATATTTATTACTCATGTTCGAGGTTGACTCTCTTGGGAGCGTTATTCTCAACTTAGATTTATCATCCTAACTTAGAACTCTAGGCCCTGGAAGAATGTTCTCTCAAGCACGATTTTCCTTGTTGACACATCAGAAATATAAGTAAACATTGAATAGAAACACCATCAATTTAGGCTTAAATGAACTCGAATGAGTACGCAAAGGCTGTTGAAGTCTTGATTGCCAATACCAAGAACCCAACTTGACTCATCCGAACTTTTGCTATTGATGATGGTGACATCGATATGTGTCGCGAAAGCAGTGTTAATTCTCAAGTCACCTCAAACTCTAGCACAACCTCAGCATTAGATGACGGCATCGAAATCACGGAAGGCAGTGAAGTTGAAGATGATCAAGAAAAAGAACATGTGCATTTTGGAACTAGCTAGAAGGAAAAATAGTGTCAATTTCCCTTTTCCCCAATCACCTACCACCCACAAAAGTCTTAAATCCTATCTCCCTCTCCCAAACCTGCCGGTCTCCCTCCTGTGACCTCGCTATGCACCTCATACTCCCCACTATATTCCGGGAATCCTCCTTGTGCACACCTCATCTCCGTACTCACAACACTAATCTTAAGTCCCTCAACACTTCCCCTGTCAATCTCAGTCCCATCAGCTAGCGTAACTCTCCAGTGGAGATTTTGTCTCAGATACGGAATGACGTTCTCGGTTTCGAGAGATCCGAGATCGCCATTCTTGTACAGTTTGAGGAGGATGGGGGTTAAGGGGACGGTGCCGGAAATCATCAGGGAGCGTGCTTCGTCCTTGATGCATTTTCCGCAGCCGGTGGTTTCGGGATTCTTGCCAAAGGAAGAAAAGGTGCCGATGGTGGATTGTTCGGTTGCCTGGGAGTTTGGTTAGTAAGACAGGATGGAGAAATTTGTGAGAGGGAAATGAGAGGAGAAATAGACAAGCACTTGCCCAAGTTGTAGGATCGGAATTGAAATCTCCGAGGAAGATTCGGACGCGATAGGTTTGGCGAAGAATATGCTTGGGAGCACGGATATTGGCAATGTATTCGCGGTATTTGATTGGTCCCGCGGTTGCAGGAGCTTTAGATGCTTGAAATGCTGTTAGACAATTTCTACATGAGCAAAGCATTGAGAAAGGATCTTACATTTTCCAATCTCAGACTCAAAATCGTCTCCACCTCGAACAGCGTCCCCGGGCTTAGGCTTCGCCTTGGCGGAACTATGAAGAAGGTTTGACAAAAACTTATGTCCGTGAGAAGATGAAGCAGCACCATCACCAATAGGTTTCTGAGCTGTATCGATGCTGTCTGCAACAACCTTTTCGGCCTGAGTAGAAATTTGTACAGGTGCAGCAGCAGTTTGTACGCCCATCAATTGCATGAATTGGTTACTAGTAGCACCATACAATGTCTGCACTGCGGCGAGAACACTTGTTTGATATTGCTGGATAGTAGGATATTTCCATTGTTGAGTCTCTGGGTAGGCGTAGTTGAATGTGGCTGTGCTACGCACGCCATCGGAAGTCCAGTAGGATTTTCCAGTGGCATCGTTAAATGGCGTCAAGGGGGTAGTGCTGGTTTCTTGACTGCCGCTTTGGATAGAAAAAGTTCCATCGCCAGAAGGTTTGTTGATTGCATAGCTGTTGGGGTTCAAAGCTTGCCAGATGGCAAATTGTCGATCAACATTGCTGGTGTATGTCAATACTCGAAGTGATTTTAGCATTGATAGTAGAAGAAGAATCATGACTTACGTATGATGTAACCAAAATAATGGATCGAAAGCTGCGTAATCAGGATCGCCCATCTGTCCATTCCCGCCCGTTTCACTATGAAGACTATTGTGTACATCCTCGATACTACCGTATGTCCCCGGAGCATTGTTCGATGCCCATTGGTGATTGCTAAACGCATCGAACTGCTTATAATTGGGATCTCTCATGATTAAATAAACATTGCTCTGGTAAGAATCAAATTGTGATTCCATAGCGTCAAAGACCTGTTGCTCTTGAGATTTGGCGGTTGCACTTCCATTGGTTGGATATCGAAGAGTGGTTGGCCATCGTGATTCCTAGAGATGTCAATGCTGCTGTAATACGCTGAAGCTTAAGGATGATTGTTCATACCGGAGCACTAGGAAAGTCACCCTTTAAAGGATTCAAAGGATTGAATTTGTAGGAATAGAGGGGGTTATTGATTTGAACTGGTTTATTATTTGAGGTTGGAGTGATGATTTGGATCAATGGTTGTCCAACGGCAGTAGGTAGGTACTTGTCACCAGCGGGTGGTGTAGCAGCCCAGTCCCAGTATGGCATACGGAAAGTCAACGCAGCTTGTTGATAACGGGTCTTTGTGGAAGCGGGGAATGTAGCAGCAATATTTTTTATGATTTGATACAGGTATTGCTGTGTATATGTGAATATTGAGTAGAAGAACGAGTAAAGTTGCACCCACCTCAAACAACGCAAGGTATGGACGATGCCATGGTGCAAAGAGAATGGAGCTGTGGGTACAGTAGCCCTGCCATCCAGCCGGGTTATCTCCTTGTACTCCACCCCAGGGACGATAGGGGCGTCCATGAATACCTTGAAAAGTCAGAAAGGTACACATGTACAGCGAACCATGCTCCAGAAGACATACCCGCAATTCCATACCATGATAGATCTGACTTTTGGTCCAGTTGTTGAAAAGCCTGAAGACCAAGTATGTAAAGCGTCCATTGATCAGGAAAGTTGCGTTGGAGATCACGAATCTCACGCCTCAAAGGAACAGATCCTGAGAATTTTAGCAAAATGAACATCACACGAAAGTGTAGCCTTACCGTCAGCAGGAGCAGGAGAAGGTCTTGGGGGCCCGGTGATAGGGTAGTTAAGTGCCGGAATGGTAGCCATGATTGCCAAGTACTGCGTGTGCACTTTCTTATGTGAGCCGTGTAAACGCCTAGCTATCAAAATGAGATAGAATGAGAAAGTTTGAGTGATTTAAATGACAAAGAGGGATATCAAGAGTATATAACTATGTTTGAATGCTGTGTTGGCCATAACTAGATAAAGGCGCGTTGGGGCGTAGTTTCCAAATAAGTCATTGTATACGGCTGTCTACATGAGAAAAGCTACCAAAAGTTACGCCAAGACAATCACGAGAATTCAGCTAAATGAAGGAAACATAATTCACGAATCACAATTGCGTAAGTGAGAGTTTGTGCATATGGCAGTGTAACGGCTTGATGCGTATACCGTGATGTTCGTATGCATATCCAGTACATCTTTGGCAATAGACGATGGCTTGATGTCGGTCAGAAATATTATGACTCCACATTTATCTCAATGGTCACGTTGGTGCTTTATGTCTCGGTGGAGTCAAAGCCATAAGCATTCAGATGCAGCCTTGTAAGATGTTCGGGCAGAGACAGATGATAGAAGTTACACGGTCGTATTATATTGCAATATGCGGCCCCTGCATTAACCCCGCATTGGGGAGCCTCAGCCGCATTCCACTCACCGACTGAACGTTCAAAACAAATTCAACAAGCAAGTTAAAATTTTTCCTGAAGGAACGCAAATGTAGTTCAGTGAGCCTATTGAAAAAATAGCGAGAATAAGACGCCGCTCGATAAATGAGTGTAGGCCATTAAGCGAGACGGTTTTAGGGACGCACGAATGGCAACAGGCCGAACTTCCTGTGCACAAATCCGAACTTCACTACGAAGTTAGTGATTTGTGGGGTCAATGCATAAGAGTTGTTATGGGGTGGAGCGGCCAAGAAAAGTCAAGAAACACGTAAGATAAAATGCTTGGGCAGAAGCTGAATTGTACACAAATTTTATGCATTCCATTTTATGTATACCAAAGATAACAAAGGAAAAATGAGAACGAAGAAAAGTATATCTGCACCCCTCAAAGGTAACCCCCGCAATTAAAGCAACATCATGCCGCCAATCATGCTGACAAGCGTCACTGCAACAACCCCGAAAGCTCTCATGTCAACCTCAGCGTTTCTTCCACCTGCACTAGAGGAAGAAGATGTAGAGCTCGACAAACCAGCAGAAGCAGTGTACGTGACAGCACCAGAACCTGCGGTTGCAGTACCTTGAGATTCGTTTTCAGTATCACCTGCCTCTTGAGATCCAGCTCCATCCAAACCAGGTCCAGTACCCGCGCCTTCAGTCATGTATTTCTTAGCAGGAGTAGGCATGGCTGGAAGCGCGTCACCAGAGACATCCCAATCAGAACTTTCGGTTGGACAAGTGCTTGCAGATCCAGTAGTAGTAACGGCTCCACCGGCACCTGTTGGGGAAGTAGTGTTTGCGTATGCTTCCTTGAGGTACGTGTATTGTTCAGTGGTGGAGACGGTTCCATCGGTGATATCCACGAGACCATATCCGTTACCCTCGTTAGAATACTCGTATACAAGACCTCCAGAGAATACGGCAGTCATTTCAGTGCTGTATAAAGCGGCTATTTCGGTGAACTTTCTGGTATTGGTAATGCAACCAAACTCGGACATGCTTTGAGAGTTGTCAGACTTTTAAATTTACAAGTATAAGAAAAGGTTAAATCGATAGACTTACAAGAGAGGAATACTGTAGCCAGTGTAGTTTTTGATGAGAGTATCCCAGCCGGATGTGGTCATAGAAGAAGGATCGCACCATGAATAGTCATTGATTGCGTAGAAGTCGGATCGCTCATCATCAGTGCCGCAATTCAAGTACTCGGCAAGTATATACTGGTTAGAAGCCACGTCTGCAGCTGAGTAACCGACAGGAATGGATCGGTAACCCCGGCTACCAATGTATTCCTTCATGTCTCGAACAATAGCTTTGACATATGGAGCACAATTGGTGTTGTTCACATCGTTGATAACTTCATTGCCGGAGAGGAATGCAAGAGTGTTGGTGTAATTCGCGAACTTGTCAATAGTGGCAAAAATGGATTGAAGGTAAACACTGTTGTACGATTCTTTGGGTTCGTTTCTGTTGAGAGAGTATAGAGGAGTATCGGTATCGAGGACAAGATAGATACCAGCATCAGCGAGGTACCCCATACATTCGTCGTGGTCCGCAGTATTGTCGACAGCGTAAACTCTGATTGTATTGATTCCTAGTTCTTTAAAATACTCGACATCTCTCTTGCATGCAGTTGCATTAGCAATTGGATCGGAAGTAGTACCAGCTCCTCCACCTGTTTTCGAAGATTAGCCATCAAACCTTTGTGAAGACATCAATAGTTTTACCTGGCTGATAGTCGACACCACGAATATAGAAACGATCGCTACCCTTGTAGAAAGCTGAAAACAGTCAATATTAAGGCCACAAAGTAATCTTTGAAAGCCATACCATTTCCCGAAATCGTAACAGCCTCAACACTTGCAGTAGATGAAGCTCTTGCTGCCAACACAGGAGTACCAGTAGCTGCAGTCATGCCAAAGGAGGCAACAGAGGCAAAAAGCCCAAATATCGTACTTTGCCTCATCTTGTAAAATAAAACTCAGATTGAAGAAAAAAGTAGAAAAGTTGAGAAACGATCAATGATTTTTACAAAGGCTAATAATGAAAAAAAGAGGTATATTGAGGGTAGTGAGTGTGGTTGATATAAGATTCAGCCTTACAGATGCCAAGAAATGGATCTATAAGTAACGAATGTAATAAAAGCGAGAGACTGGAAACACTCGACAAGGAGAAGAGGGAGCAAAGGAAACAGTAAGTATGAAGAGGAGAGAAATAGAAAAGAAGTTGCTTTGAAAGGCGTGGCAGGTCGGACTTATCTTGTTTAAAATGTTATTCTCCACATAAGGAATAACTTCTTATGTTCCAACTTCCAACCAGTGAACCTTCGTATTATTACGCGTCTCATCCCTCACGGTCCCGAAACGGTACATCGACCCATTCTTTTGGCCATCCCCAAGCGGTACCATAAATAGAGATTCACTAGCCGACCCACCGTAATTCTCGAGGCTATGTCAATTCACGTGATTAGCTATCACTTCAATTGGGAAAGACATGGCGAGCTAATTTCCAAGAGATGAAGATTTCCAGTTCATCAAAAGGCGTTAACTGGGTCTAACAATGCAATCATGTTTCATCGGAAGCGTATCGAAAGATCCCTCAAGGTTCGAAAGTGATTCGGTACTTCTAGACACAGTCCCTCCAAAGAAAACGCTTCCACGGTTAGACATCCAATCAAGAGATTTGGTGTTATATGTTGAAAGCATAGCATAGCCAAAGGGTCATTCCAGCTTAAAATTCTGAACTCCCGAACCACCTTGGAAATAAGAAGAATATTTGTAAAGTAGTAATGGGCGGTTCATTGTTATCAGCTCATAAAACAATCCGCTATGCCTGTAAAACGAATTGATGAGAACATGATACGAGATAATCTGTAGCTCGTAATTTGGCAGCTGTTTTTTTGTAAGACAATAATGTCATGGTTAGAATTCGGTTTCCAGGGCGGGGAATAAATGTAATCGACATTTGAGAACATTTAAGAGAGTTTAGTATTATGGGCCCATCGCTGCAAGGACCAATGTAGTTCAAAGTTGACTTTTCACAGGGAAATCTCCTGACATCGCCCCACAGATTCGTTGTAAGATAACACCCAAAAGAAATGCTGGAGTCAAACTACTCTGTGCGGCGAGTCAAAGATTCAATGAGACCCGATGCGTTAAATTCTGTCTTTCTATTTCTCCTATAGTATGACAAGATATTTACCAAAATTTAACGTATTGAGATGAAGTAATGTAAATACTTGTAGAAAGCCACAAGAAAAAATGCAGCAGTCCTCATACCTTCTGACAATCCATTTCCAGTATTTGGAAAATCATTGCGGATTATCATTTAGTCTAGACAACTCATATGAACCAGAATAGATTTGGTAAGGTTGCTAGTGGATCCATGAAAATACCTCGAGAAAAAGGAGAATTTGAGGGATGGATGATTAAGCTGACGCGTGTCATGGAAACTTAGGATCGACTTCGACTTCGACTTCCTTGTGCATACCTAGTATGGTAATTTGTCTTAATAAACTTTCACAATCTACTGAGATTGATATGAGATTGACATGGCATTGAGCTTATTCTTGCTGACAAGCCTGCCCAGTGTACTTATTGTGGACTATGGTGCATTGCATTGCCATCTATTCCATCTGACATGTATTCTAAGAACTCGTCTTCAATCAACCGGAGTTGACAAAGGATGCAAAAAGCGTTAATGGTCGAGGCCTGACGATTGTTCGAGTTTGAAACGCCGTGAATGGTGACCGGGCCTTGAGGTTGATTGGCATTTCTCGGACAACAGGATGATATGACGATAGGACATTCTCAATAGCCGTACGAGGCAGAACATTTTGAAAAGAGACTGCCTAAGACTTGGGATGCCGTCGAAAAGAATCTAATTGACCGATAGACTTTTATCCAGTTTCTTCATTCCATCGCTCGTAAGTCGCGAATTGCTAGATTTCAGTGCTTGCCGTAGCCATTCGTCCCATTTATCCTTCTGAATGATATTGCACGGAAACTGTAAAATTAGGATAAAGAGCATTGCTACATTCGAAAATAGTCACAGCAGCGACGACGAGGATCGTTCGAGTCCTCCAATGCGATCAAAAAGTGTATTTTGACCAGTATTTCAGAGAGAGCAACAAGAAGTAGAGAAGAGAAAGGTGGATTGTCGTTGAGATTTGTTTTATCCCTATACCAAATGCCAAGCAGCCAAGCATTTCAAAGCCGTACGGTACCTTTTTCTCTCCAAAAGTAATCAAATGGATTGCCAAACCCCAAGATCACGTGATCGTGATTTTTATTGATGAGCTAAATGCACCATACAGTTCTGGCACAACGGCCAAAATTGGCTTGTTTACGCTGCACCAAGCGAAGAGCTCCACGAATTTATTTAATGCAATGCAGACCGCTTTTATATCTTTGATATTAAAGTGAGATATATTACGATAACATGTTGTTATCATATCATCTTTGCGGGGGATCAACAAAATGTCCGTCTCAACCTTTAATCCTCTTGGGCGATCCCGAAGTCTTCGAACTTCGACAGCGTCAAGCAACTTGAGGCTTCCTTCAAGCTCCAACTCACAACCACCCTCTGGCCCCTCATACGTTGCTCTTTTCATAACCAATCTTCGACTTCTGGATCTAGATTTGCGAGATGACTGGCCAGATATCACGGCGGTGACATTCTCTACCAAGGATGCGCAACAGAATCAAAAGAAACGCATACAGAGCGTAGAGTGGGCACTATTTCAGCTATTTGCAATTTGGGATCCCGAAGAGACTCGAAATGTACACTACTGGCTCTCATTGTAATGAAACAAAACAGCTAACTCGTGTCTGTAGAAATTACAACCATTTTTCCCACCATTCGAACCTCTCCAGTCCCTCAATCTGCGCACCGCATTGTTTCGATGTCTCGATCAGGCCAAGAAGAATGGGGTCCTTGGACGAGATACTGTACTGAGGAAAACCATGCTGGACGAATGCAAGGGCGAAAGGCTGGAGGAAGTCTTGGCGGTATTCTCAAACGCTGTTCTGAAAAGGGTTGTTGAGGAAGACACCTCTGGACGATACGAAGCTCTTGCTCAACAACTGGCACTGGAGAACTTTTCATACACAGGAGAAAGGACAATACTATCCGCCTTGATATTAGCACACAAGAAATCTTTGGGCAAGCACATTGCTGAGAAGAACAATTTAAGAGCCAAATATAGCGAGTTTTCTGGAACACTTGAGCTCAATGATCAACAAACCCTAAAGCGACGGGAAGATCTCAACCATGAGATGGATAAAGAAGAAGGCAATACTGGATTATCCGATAGAGATCTAAGATCGTTGCAAAATACATTTCGCAAGAATTGGTCTGGTAGTAACGAGTGGCTGGAAACAATTCTTTACGGAGATAATAGGCCCAGTAGAGAGGGACTGTTGGCCAAGCGTTTTGATGAGCTTTGGGATCATATTGAGAATGGTACTGTTGCAGACATAGAAGGAAAGAATGATACCGGGCTTGTTAAACGGCTAGAAGCACGAGTGCAAAATCAAGAGAGCCGTTTGGCTAGATGGCAAGAATTTGGACGGACTTTGACTCGAAACGGTACCAAATCACCCACCAAAAAGGTGCAGACAGTTCCTGTCGAGGAGAAGGGTATCAAACTTGGCTTCAACGATCACCAGACATTGCAAATCGGGAAGTATTCTACAAAGGATTTCAGTTCCGTGAACGCCCCCATTCGAGATGAATATGCTCGTTTAATGGAATGGACTCGCAATGCGTTGAATGATGTATCTAAGCAAAAAGTGTTTTCCAAAGAAAGCATCATCCAAGGTGGCTCGATGAAAAGGTTCAGCCAGCCTTCTATTGATTCAACCAAAGAGTCAATGTCACCAAGTAATCAGGATGGGGACATATCTCCGTCAACCAAAGTATCTCCTGACCATTCGCCTGTCTCTGTGGGGATTCTTGATGAGGCTGCCGAGGTTTCGACTTCTCGTAGTCCCGACAATGAACCCATCATTACACCGCGTTCGAGGATATCCCACAGACCAATTCCCATTGGGTCTTCATCAATCATTAGGCCTAGACAGGCATCGGACGATCTCGGTGTCGCTAGCGAGAAACCATTTGAGGCCACAACTGTAAAACCGGCCATCAAAGATGACTATATATCTGCCACTCCAAGCGCTATGAAATCATCCCGTCGCCCCGTATCCTTTGACAAGGACCCAGAACGTGAAGTAGAAAGGACCTCATCTGAGACACCCGTATCAATCACAAGGAGACATACAATGATATCACAGTCAACTCTATCTCCTTCCAAATCGATTCAAGCCTCTGAAAACCCTCTTGGGCCTGTTCCGGAGCTCAGCCAAGCAGAGCAGATTTTAAATTCCATGTCAGCTGCATCACCGTCGCCGCAAAAGTTGAAACGCTCGTTGTCTTTAGCAGAACGTACCCGTCTTACCATGGCTCGTTCGAACCCACGATACTCGAAATCCAATCTCAACGATGATTTTGACGATTTGCCAGATATGGATCGCCTCACTCTAAATCCCAAGTCTAGAGCTACACCTGTTAAGTCTTCTGTAACGGAAGAAGAAAAACATGCGGACTTGATAGAGCGTACACGGCAGTCTATGGCAGGCTTTGAGGCAGCCCAAAAGAAGGCACAGTTAGAGCGAAGGCAAAGTATCAAAGACGAAAAGAGGAAACAGCGACAATCGCATTTTCCAAGGGTTGTTCAAGAGGAAGAAGATTCATTATCTCCAGCCACGCCAGCAATTGATCGAGAGGTATTGATGGATGGAAATGATGTCGATTACGCCAGTGTTTTCATGAGTAGACCGAGAATTGCTGTTAGTCCGACTCCAGCGAAGAATAGGATGATATCATCTATGATGGAAAGTGAGGATGATGAATTGGAGGATATGGATGAGGTTATGGAGATGGGTGTGGATGCGGATTACAAAAATGCTTTTATGAGTAGACCAAGGATCGCTTTGAGCCCGACGCCTGCTAGGAATAGGAGAATTATGGGTAATGATGTGCAAGAGGAAGGAGAAGCAGAAGCTGTAAACATGTGGCATGATCTTTGAGCAACATTGAGCAGCCACAATGTTTATGACGAAATCAACGAGTGGTGTTTTTGTATCACAACGGCTTATGATTAATGAGAAATGAAATTCGTTATGAACGCCACACCTTCCTATCTTGCTCAATTGAGATTCTAGTAGGGCTCAATAAATACTAACAATCTGCCACTGTTAAACTTATGCCCGTCTGAGTTTATTAGGATCGACCCAAGTTGATTGTTACGGCGATTGATTTGAGAGGGGCGAAGAATGATTTACACACCAAGAGAGCGAAATAAGTAGAACATTTCAACTGACACATATATGTTTTGAGCCACCAAATAGTGGTGAATTCATTCTTCACCTTCCACTTGATATCTGCAAAGACATAGTCTTCAATTCCCTCGGTCAGTATATGCAAGCTGTCCGCTGGCTCATTTCGCAACGTAGCAGGATTATTCACCACCCCCGACAACATGACGACGCTTCTCACATGGTGGCTATCAATGTGTATTTTCTACTTACCTATTGGCGTGCAGAAATTTCTTGTCGCTGTTCGTCATTCTACAACTTGTCTCATAGAGGCGGTAGTTGTGATAAGACTGATGGGAAGGCTTTATCCTTACGTGGCAGTCATGGTAGTCATGGTTTTAATATCGTGTAATTGGCGGTCCCAATATAATTGATTTTTGTTGGCTGGCTTCGACTTCAAACCTTGTATATCATTTACTGAGTCTCAAGTGTCCGAGTACCCGATTTCTCAAAATTCCATCGTCACAAATTATTTTCCTCAACTTTTTCCTCTTGATGCTGCTCGCGGCTTCAACATTTATGCGGATATGTTTACGGGGTTAACCAAGCAGAGCGCGCCATAACTCTCGAAATACCAGAGGAAATTTAACCTAAGTGTGAGCATATCGCAAGAGCAAGCAGTGTTTCGGCTGTAGGTATTGACGATTTGGAGCTTCCGACTAGGTCTCGAATTTGAGGTGTTACTGATACAAACTATACAATTTAAGAGATCTCAAAAATACATTCTAGATATCTCAAGAATACGATGAATGCCGGCTTGCAAAACGTTAAAATATGGCATTCTGATCCAATGTGAATTGATTCCTCTTCAAGTTTGTCTCATCAAGCTGTTGATTCTGCTCTTTCTGATAATTATGAACCATCTTTGAGGGTTTTATTGATCAAATTACGAACACTGGGGAAGAGAGATTCGCAGGCTGGCGCAGCGGTGTTGATTTCACCCTCGAGTCCGAATAATCTCCTTATTGATGACATTCGATATATATACTTTAATGAGACACCTTCTGTCATACCTATCCACCAGATTCGCCCAGAATACTTTAGTAAACTGCCTCACAACTGTTTCGACATCGAAAAAACAAAAAACCTCCCCTTGCAAGAATGGACTGCGTCTCTGGGGCCAGTGGTTTAATCTCTAGTTTTTTTTGGCTACATAACATTGTTGAAACAAGATTTAGTTTGAGCTCTTGTTAGAGCCATGATTCGTCGATTGTTATAACAACAGCCTCCCGTGAGGCAAACGGCAGGAATCATGTGTGACAATCCACCATCTCTCGTACAATCAAAAAAAGGAAGTAAGAATAGCTTTGCACATGTATCTTCACAGAGCTTGTAATAATTGGCGCAAGCTTTGTGCAGTTTTTATCGCGATGGGGGCAATCGTGGGAGGCAAATGATGGGTGTTGATGCGCAAGCGTGGAATTGGAAGTATAAGTTGTGCTCATTTTCCGACCACGAATGTTCAGGGACAGACCCTTTATCCGGAAAGACCTTGTTTGAGGACTTCCGAGGTATCAGCTGTCTGATTCAAACCACTTTGATCAATTTACCTTCCTTTCTTCTCGATTTAAACTTGGGTTAGAATCCTTCCTTCGACATGGCTAAACTATTCGACTGCTCGAAATGCTGCAAGAAAGAAGCCCATGACTACAAGGTGGTGGCATGCGATCAACTTTACCCACTGTACAATCAACAGATGTGCGACAACTGCTTCGAATTTACCGAACCTCCGCACGAAAGTAAAAATTGCACAGTAAGCGTTGGGAAAAGTTGTAGATCATGCGGCCACGCTGATTGCCCAAGGAACAAATGCCCTCGGCTGGGTGGGATGAAGCTTTATGAGATTGGGCAAGATATTGCAGATAGATTCACTCCCGACGCGCGAGATGCATGGTTAAGAAGAATATATGAACTCCAGTCCAATGCAGCATTAAGTGCAGCGTCTCAAGCTTCAGCTAACGCCGCTGGACCATCAAACCCTCTACCAGAGCCTGTTGATGATAACAGAACGATGGAAGAGAAACTTCAAAGCTCGTATGACGAAGAGTCTCAAAGCATCCCCAAAGCCGAGAGCCGAACTTGGGATCCATCTACTAAGATTCACGCGAACTTTTACAAGGTCGGTCTGAGCAGTGAGGCGCAGATCTTGAAGTACTCGGTTTGCCTTGGCAGAATAATTTCTTGCGGAAAGCCCGAAGAGTTCGTACCTACACGACCAGAAACCAAGCGCTATCTAATCACGCGGCTTCTCGAGGAAAACAAGGATCTATTCGAACCAATCAGCTGGGCTACCGACTACGACTCCTTTATTGTCTCTAATAAACCCCTTGGGAATCATGATTTGAGCACGATCGGATGCTCTATCTCAACACCACATACACGTAGCGGACCTGATGGTAACTCGATTCACATGGACTCTTCATTGTCATTCCTCGGATTGGTTAATGTCAAGGCCTTGATAGACCATGTCAAGTCTAAGAACACACCCCTCTACCACCCTGAAGAGGAATTGAAGTTCCTCAATATAATTTCTTGGAAGAAAGTTTATTCCCCTCAGTATGAAGGAGGTCGTGTGGGCAAGAAATTCTATCCACATAGCTTTGTGGCCGATGACGAGAGATGGATGTCTCAAAAACGAACAAACGAACAGACCGATCCTACCCTACGCTTCGAAGACAGGGTACCTCTGTATCAGATACATCGTGGTTTCTTCAGCTCAATGAGGCCTGGGCAGGGCTCAGTTTTGCTCAATGTCAATGTGATAACATCTGCGTTCTTTTCTTCCATAAATCTCGCCGAATGGATAAAATCAAACCCCAAAAATGGGGCGATCCTGAAAGACTTCTAAAGGGGATCCGTGTTGTTTTCGACATTCATGAAAAGAACAGGCAAAAGTCTTCAACATCAAAAGTATCGCGCAGCATAGTGTGTCAGAGACTAAGTTTATGAAAGATGGCACAGAGATGTCAGTTCATGCTCACATGAGTGCTAGGAAGTCCTTTCACTTGGTTGTTGTTTATAAGATCTCAATGTGTTGACTGTCACCTAGCATACCATGAGAATACGTTCGACAGAAACGCCCGGTGCATCAACGTGGGAAGTAAGGCAGAGCCAACTTGGTTTCCGGCAGATCATTTGAAAATTGTTGAATGGCAAATCGTTAAGAAGAATTTACCAGAGCCTTATGTTGCTGCTATGATTGATGCCACCAAGCGTCCTCACCAGAGTAAAGATGCTATCAAGGAGACGGGATTGGCAGAATTGGGCTTCCTTGAGAAGAGCCCCTTCTACAAGGTGAGAAGAGTATTGCATATATTACAGGGGCTTATTATTTTAGTGTCTATTCACTAACCTCGTCCACTGAAACTAGACATTTGGAATTATACCAGACACAAACTTTGTCGAGATCAAAGCGGGGGCCCTTGCGGCACCGATATTACTTCTTAGTGGGGCCGACTGGGTTCCGGCTCTGGACGGTGCCTGGGAAATGAAATTCAAGCAATACCGGAAACCGGGTATTGAAAACACGACTCTTTACTTTCTGTCGTTGAGACGTGATGAATTTCTAGAGCAGCATGAGATGGAAGAAGCTACTCATACTTTAGCTAGGTCTCTAGAGCAATTCGGACTTGATCAGGTTAAGGAACGCGTCTTTTGTCAAGCAATAGTTCCCGAAGAAAAAGTAGACTCCGCGGTTCATCGCCAAACCTGCCCTGAAACTTTCGAAAAAGCCCTAGGATCTGTCTTTAGAAGCACTAGAAAAGTACCCTTGATTATGGTTGTGCTCCCAGAACGAAATGGCAAGCTATATCCAGAGATCAAGAGATGGGGAGATTGTGTTAAGGGCATTCCGACAGTTTGCGTGGTGGAAAGAAACCTTTCGGGAGGAGGGGACCGCGCTAGATGCGGTAATATCAGGTGTGTCAGAATATCCCACATTTCCAGCATGAAGATCTACTAACAATGATCGAATAGCTTGAAGTTCAATCTCAAATTGGGAGGCATCAATCAAGAAGTGAGCAATGGATATGGGACAAAGTCCAAGACTATGATTGTTGGAGCAGATGTCACACATCCTGGCAACGAGGAAGGATGTCCTTCCATAGCTGCTATGGTGGCTATCGACGATGACAGCCGATTCCAATATCTTGGCTCTGCACGAATTCAGGAAGGAAAACAAGAGGTACGTATATCTGTTCAATTTATGTCTTTTGCGTTGCTAATATATGCTCCTGAAGTGTATTTCGGACCTTCGGGGAATGATGAAAGAAAGGCTTCTCGCCTGGGCCAAACGTGTTCCCAAAGATGAATGGGCACTTGGTGGAGTATATTCACAGATTCTTCCCAACCACATTATTTTCTACCGAGACGGAGTGAGCGAGAGCCAGTTTGGCATGGTTCAACATCACGAAAAGCAGCAAATTTTTGACGGATGCTCTGACGCATACACGGAATTGAAACTGGATAAGTCCATACAAACCAACGCCTTTCCAAGAGTAGCCAAGCGTGAGAAATGGAAACCTAAACTCACCCTTATCGTTGCAATCAAGCGAAATCATGCCAGATTTTACCCTTTGGTTTTGGAACCTGGTGATCCAAATTTGGGTGCTGGAACTATCATCGATTCGGTAGTTGTGACACCAAATCACTTTAGCTTCTACTTGCAGAGCCATTGCAGTCCACTCGGTACGGCTAAAAGTACTCAGTACGTTGTGATTTACGATGATCAAAATTACAAGACAGAACCAAAGGAAATTATGAATATCGTGAGTTTCCTATTGATTTTGAGACCCACACCACTATATGCAGTAACTGATTGTACACAGACTAACAAGCTTTGCTACACCGGGGCTCACGCTTCCAAAGCTCTCTCTGTCTGTACACCAGCTCGCTACGCAGATATGCTGTGCGATCGCGTGAGATGCTATTTGAAGCCTGTATTGGAGGGTTACCGTGATAAGAGCAGCACGGATGATGTGGATGGAACACAAAGGACAGCTGTTTATGAAGAAAACAAGCTCGTTTGGAAGCCAAATACTTCAGACATCCTACCAGATGGGTGGAAACATCCTTGGCATCCATCGATCGGCAATGTTATGTTTTATCTCTGATGTGGAAGGCTTTCTACAATACAGATTCGGACAGAAAGTGGCGTTTGGGTCTAGATGCTGGCGTTCATGCATGATTTTCATCCCGACGTGGCGAAATCTTGATTAATACTTTTGGCATAAAATTAGAATGAATATGAGACATTTTTTCGGGATGGAGAAACATAAAGTAGTAAGCACAAGTTCCATTGGCTCAGAAACAATGTGTCACGTAGCTCAACAGAAAATTAAGCGAGCTCAGGATCCCCCTTGCTCCACCCGAGAAAAGCCAATTCCCCATGAGTCGACATATCACATTCTCGCATGCCAAACATACAAAAAAGCAAAATTTCAGCCTTAAATCCAAGCTGAGCCTCAAGTACCCAAAGTCAAAAGTCCCACTTAATAGCTTGACGTCTTCATCAAATCCTATAGCAACGTTCACAATGTCAATTCTCAACACCAATGCCGTATTTTTACTCTCCCTCGCGATCCAGTACCTAGTTTTCATTGCTTTCATAACCACATGCGCAATGGCCGTCACTGGATCCGATCAAACATGGTTCGTAACACCCCGATTCCAAACCCTGAAAACCTAAAATAACATCTCTCTCTAGGTCCATTGTAATATCTCTATGTCTTCTGTGTTTATCATACCTAGTACCTACCATGCAGCAAATCATGAAAATCTTCCACTATCAGCGCGGAAATTATCAGTTCTTTCCAAGAGAGAAGCGAAAAGCTACCCAAAGCACACTTCTACAGGGAATGATCTGGAGGGAAATTCCGAAATGGATCAGTGCTGGATGCATTTTATATTTGATATGCATGATCGATACGAAGAGACTTGATCAATTAACTATGCCTTATTATGTTGCAATGTGTATGGAGATAGGGATCCTTGTATGCGGATGTGTGACTGATGTTGTGGGACTGTGGATGCTTCATTCGGAGGGGATTGAAATATTCGGGAGAAGTTACGGCGGTGGTGTAAGAGAGATATCTATGCCACTTTCACAATCATCATTCTTATCGTCCTCATCGGTCAATCCGCAAACACATCCCCATTCCTCGCTAAGAGACTCTCGAATGTCGTTCCTGTCTTCTTCATCGGTGTCATCGAGATCTTCGACCCTCGCCGATCAAAGCTCTTTGAATACAGACTTTAGAGCCGGAAATAAAGATTTGGAGAAATAAAACGAATTGATATCTCGCATAGACCAGAGGATTGATAAGTGGCAGAGCTTTTTCAGAGGATGTATGTACAAATATAATTTGCACTGAGGAATGGTCAAGAAGTTTGTATAATTTACGCCAATGGAGAAGGTTCAATTCACTCAAGCACCGTGTAAAAATTAAACTCGAGATCAGATAGCGATCAATTAACCCAACAATATATGACTCAAGTGCCAGCCGCTTCAGTCTTACACCTTTTCTTATGTTCTTTCCAGTCTGCTTTTTGACACGCCGGACCACAATAACTCACTCCTCTACACCTCGAACACTTCTTGTGAGCCGTGTCTCCATGTGGGATATCGCCACATTTCTTACATCCTCTGGAGTCAACTATACCGAGTTGATTAATCAACTTCTCTGTTAATTCATCTATGCTAGAGTTTGACGACGTCGAAATTGAAACATTTCCTTTCTCACACACATCATATTCTTCCTGCGAATAATGAGCTTCAACATAATCCACCGTCGATAACGGCATAAGAGCAATTCTTGTCGCATATCTACTAAGTGTTTCCCACCCTGCAATCTGCGGAAAGCCTTCTGCATCTCTTCCTTCTCCGCAAATGCAGATTGCTGACTGATTTGATTCAGTGTATGAGGATACTGAGCCATATTGACGGTATTTGCATCCTGTACCGTGATCCCAGCCTTTTCGACATGCTTCTATGGTAGCTGGAAGCATTCGTCTCATTAGTTGCTCGTCTACGTCTCTCATGCTGTAGGAAATTGGCTGAGTGGTTCTGTGAGCTAGTAGTTTCTCGATTATAGGAGTAATTGTGGAGGATTCGTCTGTTAGCGGAAGGAAATATGCATCCAGAACAACCGAGCTCTGATCAATATTATGTCGCAAAGCCGAAACAAAGATGATCATCGAGGTTCTACGTGGATCACCAGAATCAAACAGAAACGTCTGCTTCCGGCCCAGAGAAGATGGTTGAACAAAAGAAACCGCCATATTATGGATGTAGATTTTAATCGAGAATAGAGCAGGAACATCTTCTTGCTGTCTATTATCAGATCTGCGCCAGTACGAGCGTTCTCGTGCGCATAACATGCTATGCATAAGATTTGAAATCCATTCTCCGGTTTCGCGACCAGTACCAGATATGATTGGCTGCTGGTTCATGTTTACTTTGGGAAGTGTGAGTGGGTCAGCGTCTGAGCCATTTAACACAACTGGAAATGGATTCAGTGTGTAACCTGTATTATCTAAAGCTAAACTTGGCTTAGCAACCAGTGTTTTCAGCTTGTTTGAAGGATCAATTATCGCTTTGTGGAGTGTGATCGGATATGGGAATTGGAACTGACCGATTTCAAAGCCGTTGAATCTTTCGGAAATGGTGCAAGGAGATATTTGGCGGACTCTGATGGTACTTTCGGTTTCCAAATGCTCAAAGTCCTTTTGAATTTCCAGGGTCTCAACTGAAAGACCGTCTCTTATTCGGACAAAGCAAGGCTTTTTAGAGGCAGAAGATGTGTGCAAATTGACTGCATGATCTGTTGCAAAAGGTCGCAATCTTACCCCCGGAGGCTCTCTTAGAATCAAAACGTTATCTTCATCAAGGCTGTAGCTACATATAACCCCGCTGTACATATAGCCTGCACTCAATCTTTTGCTCAAACATGCTAACTCTATTCGTGTGGATTCTCTGGACTCTATCATCAATAACAAGGAGGGTACAGCACATGTCACAATTAAGTCCGATGTTCCCTTCAAGCCCTGTTGATCTTCAATGACATCGTAAGCATCGTTATCTTCAGCTAGTTGGACCGGACTACCAAAAAAGCACTGAAGAGACACGAAGATGGCCTGGGTCTTACTTTCCGTATGCCGGATATTGATCTGTAGCCCAGCCATGGCATACTCGTCATCTATCTTCAATGCCTCAAGAGTCTCGTGTGGAACGCTCAGAGAGATCCATACCAGAAGAGGACATTTATTGTGATCAAGCAAGTCCACATCAGCTTCTTCATTTCGAGAACTCAACGGTCCATCTTTGAAATAATTCTGGCTTGCGAGCATGATTTGAGGAGGTATTTCCAGTAAAGAGGGCCGAGAACAAATACCCAGTTGGTAAAAGTGTAAAGACAACTCGAGGAGTTGGAGACCACCGACACGCAGCCAATCCTGCTTTTCGATATATCCAAGAAGACAGTCCCCAAAAGTTGACAGCTGATCATTCCTGACACAACCTTTCGCTAGACAAACGAGAGCGGAAAAACCTAGGCGAGTGTACCTTAGACAATGTATTTCTTTTACGGTAGTTGGAGATATGGACTCAATTTCAAACATCTTCAGGTAGAGCTTGAAGAAGAAAAGGGCAAGTTCATGCGGTTCGAAAACCAATTCTCTACCGCCTGGATTGTCTAGGTTTGGGTATCTCCACTCAACTCGCATATGATAACTCTCACTATTATTTCGATTCACTGAAAATTGTCGTTGGGCATCTAGTCCAACGGCATACGTGGTAAATCCGAATAAGTGACCGGATGGTGCCAGCCCCAGAAGCAGCGAGAAGGTTGTGATATCGCAACACAGAATATGAGATAGGATTTCGACTGAATCTTTAGTATACAAAGACAGCGTCTCAGTAAACAAGACTGAGGTTGTCTTGCGAGACAATAATGGCGATATAGCGGGCAGCAGATTCAGAATGCCAAGGGGATCAGCTAAATTATTGGTGTCGATGACGTCAAACGTACGAATGCCGCTTGTCGTACCAGGGTCGTCTAGAGTCAGTGGAGTTGAACGCCATGCCGTGGTGAATAGACTGAGCAGTTTAGCCTCTGGTGTTAAATTACCTCCCAAGCTTTGCAGTGCATAAGACAATCTCAAAGCATCGCCACAATAGAGTCGTATAGCTATTCCTTTCTCACGAACCCATTCCCCAAAACTTGCGCACCACTCCTGAAATTGATCCTTGGCCAATTTCACAACAACTTCTGCCAATTCCTCCTGGGAAGAATTCGAATTATCGAAGGCGCTTGCCAGGCGAAAGCCCAAAAGAGGATCCGAGCTTGAAGAGATCGCAAACACGTTTCCTGCAGAGGTGAGTGCCATCAGCGGATTCACAAGTTGGCCGTCTTCTTCCAAAGCTTCCACATCATGCGAGTTCCCCGCGATTACACCATGGTCCCAGAATCCATCGAAAGCATCGACAACTGTTTGGATGGCACTTTCCCAATTCCCACCTGCTGAACGAAGAGCAGATGCATACTGTTTCCGGCCACAGAAATCCTGGATCGCGATATCCCTATTCGTAAAATATTGCTCTCGCATGGTTGAATTGACCTCTGACTTAAATTTTGTTTCGAAGTGATCTCGTTCCTTAGAATCTGATCTAAGATTTGCGACCTCGAGGTACTGAGACCACATTTCTCGAACTTGATCCAATGTGTCCCGGTTCACGAAGAAGATCGATGCTCCATAGCTTGAAGATGACCATACTTCTAAGTTCGCCGATTGTTGAAGAAGTTTGTGAACCTGTTTCTGTAGCACGGCATTGTCGGTGTTAGTTATGTAGAAATGGTAAAATATATTCCAGGTTGATGCGTAGGGTTCGTTGTCGATGATGAGCGAAAAAAGGAGAATATTGCGCGCTATATGGAAGGTCCATTAATGGGTGAAGCTAAAAGGAAAACCGATGACGGAGGCTGTCTTACCCAGAATTGCACTTTCTGAGTCGCAACACATGAACTCCCATTTTATCGCTTCATCTATAGAATAGAGCATTAGTAATTGTGTCTCCTATGAATCAAATATTGAGGTCACATGCTGCCTCACCTTTATTGCACCACAGAGTAAACAATAAGTTTCTCGGATCACCGCAACCTAGCAACAATAACCTTACCGCATCATCCTTCTCGCAAGCAGGGCGCCGAGACTGCAACAAATTGATTGCAGGAGTATTTCCAAATGGATAGAAGAACGATTTCACGTTGAATCTAGTCGGTCCTAGCATTTTGAGGAGTTGTCAGATCGTGGAAGAGGAGCAATGGAGGGAGAAGCAGTATCTTGTGAAGTAGGGAAAGTCAGTTTTAAGTCAACCAACCGAATCGCCGAGTTATTTGTTCTCTCAACCAGAAATTCCTACACAAGAAGCTTGTGCCCATGGGAAGATATTGAATCAATTTATATGCTTTTACATTCCTGCTGAATGAATGGGCCAAGGAGGTGGTTTCATAACATGTGTTCTAGTGAATTGAGACAACGCCACAATGAGATGCACAAAGATAAATCAAATAATAGAATTCACTTGAATCTATCAAATGAATTTTCCTTGGACGACATGGTCTAAGATCTTCATTGCATAGAACAGCCATGGAAAGCTCGCAAACAAAACAATGGAAGTCCTTACCCGCATGTGAAAACATCCCTAGTAGTTATCAAGCATGGCCTTTTAAATATTACTTTGTATCCTGTCATAAGCATAATAGTGTTTGTTTCATTGCTGAGTTGCAGCATCTTTTTTGACCATTCGAGGCACACTGATTTTCTTGGAGAAGATGTGACTTTCACATATCTCTAAACTCTGCTTGTTTCTTCAGACTTGTCTGCTCCCTTTGTTTGAATGTTTGAGCAGTCAATACCCATTCGAAAACAGCATATTTCTGAGATAGGATACAATCGGATATTGAAACTTTCAAAAAATACCCAAGCAATTTATGATCGCTCAGCAGTGATTTCCAGATTTGTCGATGCAGTTTTGCGGTCAAACGCAGGCAGGTCAGATTCGAGAGGCATGCCCAGTCGGATGTATATCAAGTTAAATCCCCGAGTCATAGATAGATCTACACAGTTTTTGAAAGTATATAGGCGCCTAATAGTCAAGTGACATTCGTGAGAGTGAAGACCGGTCTAGACAATCGGTGAGACAATCAGTTCGCTGTAATCGTTCCATTCACACAAGTAACCCCCATGCCCTCCACACCTTCCAACCCCGTACATATTTCTCCCGCCGCAGTCCCATTCTAAATTCCCATTAGTAACAAAGAACATTCGCAAATGTTTGTAGTTGACTTACTGCAGTGGTCAAATCAATGCCCTTAAAGTGGAAGTCCTCGCAATGAGCGCTATCATGACAAAGTAGATACAACCCATTCCTTGGCGATTCATCTATGCACCATTAACCTACAAATTTCCTATGCACTGAAATTTGACTTCTCAAAAAGATCAAAGCGGGAAGACTCACCAGTAGTAGCATACCAACACGGGTCACTCACACAGCTCGCATCCCCAACCACTGCCGCCACACTCCCATTAATTCCCTCCCATGTAAACCCCTTCGCAAAAGCCGCAATGCTAGTATCTGTCCCGCTTGGAATACCCTTCTCTTGATCATAATAATCCTCAATAAAATGGATTGGGTAGCTAACATTCTTCACCTCGATATTTCTCCACGTCACATTACTCACATTACACGTTGTACCTATCTTTCCCTTGAATCTTGCTGCCATCAGACTGTCATAAATATACGCATTTTCAAACGTGTAATTACCGCCTGTGCCTGAAGCGCAAGAGACAGAGAGCCCGTGCGTGCCGGAGGCGATGACGTTGCGCATTGTGACGTTTGTGGCTGGCGGCGAGACGTTGATCACATCATCACCGTTGTGAATTTCGAACCCGTCGATTAGGACATTAGACGCAGAGAGGTCAATTCCATCTATTCGTTTACTTAGTATCTCATATTCTGACGAATTATGATCAAATGACCATGAAAGGCAGAGATACATACCAGTGTTAAAGGGAAATCCATCATTACTCCTAGCATCAATGAAGGTATTCGTCATCTCGACATTACTCCCCCCTATGGAGAACACCCACGCCACAGGGTTAAGAATCTTAAGATTACGAATAACAAGATCACTTCCAAAAGCATCAGCGAAAGCTTGTCGATAAAAGCAGGGGAGGAAAGGCAAAAACTCAAACATACGTAACCGTAAAACCAAACCAATGCGGCCGTCCTCCTTGCACCGAGTCCCACGGACTACTCCACCAATTCTCCCCATGCGCCAAAAACCAACCACCATCTTCCTTCTCACTGCCCTCAAAGGTGACATTGGTCCCCTTAAGCGTAATCCATCTTCCGGGATAAATACGTGTATTATTAACCACCAGCTGTACCGCCGTCACATTCTCACTCAAACTGATATTGCCCTCAAACGAGAACTTTACACTCGTAAGGTTCTTGAAACTGAGGGGTGTGAGTAGATTATACGTGACGTTTTGTTCGAAAAGAATTGTCGAGTTTGGACCACAGAGATTGACAGCTGTCGTGATACCCGGTGCGTCGTCGATCAAGGGGGAGGAGTTATAGGGCATGGAACATAGTTTTGCCGAAGAGAGGGGGAAGGAGAGAAGCGAGATGGTGAGAAAATCGTGTAACTTCATGTTTGACGAGATACTGGACAGCTCCTGGCTTGCAATACAAATATCGAATTCAATGTTTTATAGATCGTATTATGAATATTTTAGGACTTTTTAAATGCCGCATTGAAATTGCCTATAGGGTAAACGCATGCGGAACATTCGGGGAATTTGCAGTTTCGCTAACCCTGGTGAACTCAATCAAATGTTCCTATCGTGCTCACTAATCAAATCTTTAGCTTTAAAATTTAATTTGACATCCGAAGTTGCGAGGTTCCACGTTGATCTGTAATTTCATTTGTAAGAAAAAGGGGCGAACCAAGGGAATAAGGGTTGAAAGTCACTGATGGCTGGCCTGCATGACTGTGCATATTAATCCACAAATCGGATGATTGCCCGTGGGGGCATCGACGATGTAATCATTAATTCAAAAAACGGGTATGATGGGCGATCACCCCTTCCAGGAACTCAATTTTGGCAATATCTCAAGTACTGCCACAAATATGAATTAAAGTTCAAAGATGCCGAGGAGTTGTGCACCCTGTGAAATTCATTAATCTTTAAATGTACATGCTGGTTGGCAGTGTGTTGCAGTAAAGACCATTGCCTGAAATTTTCAAAAATTTGTCTCGGCAATTAATCGCGACTAATAACAAGCCCCTTTTCTTCCGCAAATACAATCTTTCTCTTCCCGTAATAGATTGGGTGAACGCCGTATCATGCCTTTCAAATGCTAAATTTTAAAACCTTTCTTGTATTTGATATGGTGATTGAAATTTATGCGGACAGACCCCTCTTCTCACTCTCTGAGAAGAAAATGACCATTCTCCATAACTTCTTCACCAGAACTTCTGCTTCCTCATCCAATGCCTGTAAGAATGTTAGTAAATGCATAGAATGATACACGAGATAAAGCAAAAGATAATTACGTACCCCCTCCAGTTGCTCCACCAATTCTTGTGGCTTCCCCTTAGTCCTAACATGCTCTTCAACAACTTCCACAAGTAACTGTTCCTGCACTCCCAGATATTCCACAATCTTCTTTTCAACGAATGGTCTCAACTTCTCCACGATCACAGAATCATCCACAAAGTCCCACTTGACATCCCATGCCCAGAGTCCCTCTTTCTCTGTAGGTATCTCTTGTGCAAGTTGTCGAACCGCCTGATCACGTTCTTCGTCAGAAAGGCCAGCTGCTGCTGTCGAAGGATCGAATTTGATTGGGATGAGTGTGCGTTTCGATGTATTATCAGCTTCTTCCTCATCTTCAAGGAGACCTTCAACTTCAGCGACAGTGCGACGAGGTGGAGCTGCCTTTTGGGCTTTCTGAGCTGCAGCTCCAAGGGACAATTTGAAGGGCTGTTGAGCCATGCGAGAGGATCTCGTTTCGAGTTCTTCAGCTTGACGGTCGAGGAATGAGTCTGCCAATCCTCTAGCTTGCTCTTTATCTGACGTCTCGCGGCGTCTCTCATGTTGTTCCGCAATTCTATCTCTCTCATCGGCAGCAGCTTCTCGTTGAACATAGATTGCACGATTTCGAACCCAGAGACTTCTGTCAACATAATATGGATCAGTTTTGCGAGCAGCCTCGGCATCGTCGTCCCATTCCTTGAGCCTTGCAGCCATCTTTTGTTTCAGATCATCCGCATTCGCAACATCCTCGTCTTCACGTTCTTTTTCTCGTTGAACGGCTGCTGTGCGAGATTTTTCACGATTAAGCCAGCGTCTTTCTTGGTCGAGATATTGCTTCTCAAGTTCTGCCTCTTTTTTCGACTTTCTTCGTCGCTCGAGTTCCTCATCGCTAGCATCACTGTCTTCGTCCTCGCGGTTATAATAATTGTCACCGCCGGATCCACCATTGATACTACTGCCATTAACAAATTTAACGCCAGTTTGATAGTCTCGTGGTATTTGTTGGCCTTGAAATTTAGGACCCGAAGGTGCATTAGGTACACCTCTAGGGCCAAGAGGTATGTTATTCGAGCCAGCAGAAGGCCCACTGGGAATTTTTGGCCCAGGTGAAGCAAGGCGTGAAGGTCGGGGTGCACCGTTTCTTTGCCTTTCTAATGCCTCCATCTCCTCCTCGCGCTTGAGACGTTCAAGGTCTCGTCTGTTACTTCTATCCCTGAAAGCAGCAATTTCCTGTGCAACCGTTTCTCTCATTTCAGCTGGGATATCCGAAAGTTCATCGTCGACTGCCAATGGAATGTTAACAACTTCAACGTTGTCACCCCCATTTGCATCTTGCATAGCAATATCCTCTGGAGTCTCTTCAGCCTTGACGAACATGGGTGGGTGAAATAACTCGTAAAGTACCGCCTTCAACCCAATTCTAGCTGCATCAAGACGTGTTTGGTCACCTGCAGCATCATCAGCTCTTGAAGCCTGATGATTCTCCAAATAGTTCAGAGAATTATCATCCACAAAGACCAGTAGTTTGCTCTTTTCCACTTCATCCTCCCCATCCTTCTTAGTGCCATCAAAGGGTGGTTGTTTCTTGGTTGGAATTTCAATATCCTTCAAAATTTCTACAGCCGTAGCCAAACTCTCCGCGTCGTCATACTGCGCAAATCCGAAACTACACTCCTTCCCAGCCCCATCAATAGCCCTATCCCATCTGCGTAATCTACCTGCCGAGCTCAGAATCCGCTCGATTCCCTCGTCACCGCCAGCCCCTTCCGTAATGCCGCCAACAAATATAGTTCTTACGATCTCTTCCTTCGTAGGCGGCACTAAAGACATGATACTTTCTCTCATCGATGCCATTCTCTGTGCATTCTGGGTATACGCGGTAGCTCTATCCGACCCTCCTCCAGACATAGGGTCTATTCCGGAACCATTGGCTGAAACTGGCGTATTGGATTTCGCAGGACCGGTACCTAATCTAATGACAGGCGCGCTGAAGTTGATATTCGGCATGTTAGTCGGAGGTTGAAAACTAGCTGGAATTCCGCCGGGTCGTGAAGGCTGTGGATTGTTGACTTGTTGTAAACCAGGGGGAGGAGCTGTACCTGGCGCAGACATGCCTGGTGGAGGTCCTATTCATCACTTATATTAGCTGCACAAATCGATACTCTATTCATCAAGAGTTTCTTACCCATTCCCGGAGGTGGCCCCATACCAGGCGCAGTCCCATTTTGGCCTGGGAATCCACCAAATCCTGGAGGTCTACCATAAGGCGACGCTGGATGGATAAACATCCATTAGCAAATGATGAAAGACGAGGAAGATTCATAGCCATTGATTATCTTACCACCATAGGGATTATACGACATAATTATCAAAGCCTTGAGAGTTTAATCTAGCAATTTGAGTATCTGAAAATTTGTGACTGAAATTGATAAAGAAAAAGAGGAATTGAAGCTGGCGCATCAATGTTTCTTTTGCGATACAGTGTAATATTTACTTCACAGCTCAAATCCCGAGTATCCAAAATTCGTAGCGCACAGACAATATAAATTTCTTAGCGCGTCACCCCAAAAAAGTTCATCGGCCCCGGTATCAACGACATCTCTATTGACGACCTCTCAATTTAACCATTGTAGGTCTAATTCTTCTCGCAGACCCTCAGTTACTTATCTAATATTCATATAGTATCATGGAGTTAAGACGTATTGGATCGGCCGCATTTCGGTCGAGCACAAGAGATGCACCACTCGCCCAACTATTACAGTCTAGTAGGCAGAATGTAATTAGGACTCCCATAGCTCATCGGGCACTTTCTACAACTTCACGAGCATACGCATCAGATTCAGAACCCACTACCCGAGCGCCTTTTACTCCAGGAACATCTACATCCTCGCCTTCACCTTCAATCCGAGAAGCTTCTAATGGCTCAACCACATCCCCGCCCACTCCAAAAGAAGATACCCTCGAATCGCTAGGCACGCAATCTATCAGCCAGACCCTTAGTTGGATAAAACCAGAGCACCGTAACGCTCCTTCGCACTTCAAATCTTCCTCTGCCCAATTAGAGAAGCGAACCAACACTCCTAGAACCTATCAATCGCCCGAATTAAAATCCTCCAGTCTTCTCAGCCGATTGAGTAATCCCACCATTTCTAATCCCTCGAGCAACTTGGCACGCTCCCCTGGAATGTCTACACAATTTGCAGGAATGCAAGTTCCCAATAAGAAGACTGGGGTGACAGGAAGTCATGAGGATTTCATGCATGAAGTTGCCTCAATGGTAAACCCAATTCAACCTCCTCGAACTGAAATGCGTCTCTCGCCCCGAACTGGTCGAACGGTGGATATAAAGTCTAATATAGATTTATCGCGGGGTATCCGAATGTTGGAGGCCTCGTGTGCATTGAACAAAGTACGCCATGACCAAACACACCAGAGGTTTCACGAAAGAGGTGGTATGAAAAGGAAGAGACTACGTCGACAAAGGTGGAGAAACAACTTTATGGAGGGGTTCAAGGGCATTGTGGGCAGAGTGAAGCAGTTAAAGAATCAAGGGTGGTAAAAATCTTACGAATGGGGATGCGAGGGCAGAGGTATGGCCTACTCGCACATACTTTGCAATCAGAGGTCATAAGAAGTACTCGTGTATTGCAGAGAGAGTCTATGAAATGCGTTAGACTTCATCATTATGTATATTACTGTAGAGAAGTAACAAAAAACTGTGGAAAACGCAGATATGAAAGTCGAATGATTACAAAACTTCCAAAATGCGCAGATGAATATACTGGCACCTATCAATATGAACTATAGCTTCAATGTCAGCCGAACTCGTGTACCTAGGTTATCTCGGTGTTTAAAGGGAATTTAAACATGAGGTCTGTAGGACGTAATGTTTTTTTCGACTATGTGAGCAAGACATACACGCATGTCCTCATTAGACTCCATGCCATGCCCTCCTCAAAGCTCACTAAACGTAGTACGAATGTCTCCCCTATCTCGTTTAAGCCAAAGGCTTCGAGCCCACAGGCAGATCAGCGGCAGATCACTGGCACAGACACACACTCCTCTGGTTTGCCACCAAAACCATGTGATTTTTCAAAATCCAGTATTAAACCATGCAGTCTCGCAGTCAGTATTTTTACATCGAGATTGAATCGAACCAATCAAGAGTTTATAATTAATCATTGATTAATTATTTTTGTACCTTTGAAATGATTGTGGCTGCTACTTGAAGCTCGAGCTACTATCAGCCACCAGAAAATCATGCGCCACACAGCCACAGGTTCATTCGGAGTCAGCTATCAATATCTAAGATGAATTCGAAAATGGAACCACAACCTAATGTTTTATTTCTAGAATCCGGATGATGTTACCGGTACTTAGAGCACCTATCATCACTCATATTCTTATCAAATCCCTTCTTTCCTTGTAAAGCTGGCAGGCCATCTCAAGTTCTCAACCGAGTTCATGGAGTCTATCTGCCATTCTGTTGTATCAAGCATTGCCGACCGACCTGCTTTCAGAAAGGTACATCTTCTACTCTCCAGTTGAGCCAATAATATATAGCAATGCCGGTTCGCATGCGAACATGTCATCCTTAGAAGCATTTCTTTATTCATGATCCATCCATCCACTCACTTGTTCTATCCACTTCGACCACCAGACTCGAAGAGCCAGCAATGCGGTTTGAACAATGCAAATTCAAACAAAGAAATGGCTTCCAATGGTGATTAGCTCGTCCTGCTTACTTAAATCAATCCTCCGAAGCTGAAAAATCTATCAACTTGCTCAAATCTGATTACAAAACTCAATCTACAGATCTACAAATGCTAAAGTCGACTATTCTGTACATGAACACTCCCACAGAATCTCAGATTCAATATTGAAAATTTCAAGTTTTGATAGCCCGTCGGATGGATCTCCTGAGCCTACCATCTAATCACATCCGAAGTCGCCCCCCGTGCTTGTCATCGGAGGAAACTCCGTTTCCGCGATGATATCGAGTTTCCACAAATAACCAAACCCTCAGACAGCCACATCAAATCAGAATTGCGCCCTTTCCAAATATCAAATTGATTCGGATGAAATAATCTTCCATCATTCTCAGACACACCATGATGAAATCCAATGTGAAATAACTCGCTGATTCGAAATTTGAAATTCCAAATCGCTATATTCTGACTGACTATCCCTCTTTCCTCGTAGCTTTCCTTGTGCATACTTCAGCTGAACTCGCAGGACCACTTGACATTTCAACCTAATAATGGCTCACGTCGCTCGCGTCCTATCAAAGTTTCAACTTTCAGGAGCCTATCTCCGATTAATTCTCCGATCCCATCTCGCCGGACCTTCTGACCCACTCTCATCGTGATTGCTTTATACTGATACTTCCCCAATCTACTGTATGGCAGTGCATAATATTGCTTAAGCTGAGTTTGCTTAAGGCCTGCAGCCCGGGACTGCACTTGCCTTCACCGCGCTACCCAGCAATTGGTGACTAGCCGTTGTGCCCAACAGAATTTCCGGATAAATGAAGTTTCCTGGAATCCCACTCCACTGACAGTTACAGCTAGAAATACTCTGCAATTGACGACAGGACATCTAATTCACGGTCGCATCGCATGTAATACTACCAATCTATACTCGGCAACATCAGGCGACTTTGACAAAAACAGATACCATGTATGTGCGTCACTTCCGCCAGTACCATAGTAGCAAGTGCGCATACACTCATACCCTTGACCTACGATCAACCCACAATCCCCGTTCTACGAAACTTTTCCTCGTATGTACGAAATTCTATAAACGCGACAGGCCATTTATACGCTGTACTGAAGTATCAAGATCTAATCAATACTGTAACTTGAAATTTAAAGTTTAGTCACCATGTGCCCCTATCTTATCTGAAAGACTTAATAGATGTCTTAATGATAGTGTGTATTTACAGGGCCACATGGAGCTTTATAACATCATGACAAGCTACAGAATCGCGAAAGGATCAGCTCTTGGGACTTAAGAAATGTACAAGAGGAATGCTATGGTCCAGGCTCGTCAGTAGACTAATTTGAAGATTCAGGCGCTAGCTGCCAAAACTGTGAAGCAGAGCATTCCTCGTTGTATTCTACAGTTCCAGAACATTGAACTTGGGAATCGCGCATGTTCTGTCGCCTATGCTGTATCCTATGCTCGAGGATACTGATTTGGGGTAGCTACAGCCTCATATACTGCCATGCTGGTCATTTTAGTCAAACGGGATGGCCGTATAAATAACAGTAATAATTTCGAGGCGCTTAAGTTTTCCTTTCCGTGTCAATATACATACTCGCCGTTCACAGACGCAGTTCAGGACGAACAAGGTATCTGTATGTTTAGTCGCTCGATGATCCAACAACGGAGGCGGGTTCAGCTCCGAAGCTCATTGTTTGCCTGCCGCAACATCACTCAATGTACTTTCAGTAACATTATGTAATATTGTCGCTCTGTACAAGATCAATAAGTTTCTCTTCTCGGTGATATATGCAGTCTTCGTCTTGCATGATACGATCGTGATAATGACGAGGTTATATTGAGATACTTACTGGAACACGCCCCTAGAAAATTGGAGATATCTTAAAATAACGACTTTTGAAATAGTCCACGTTGCGAACCGCATCGAAGTTTCTAGACTCAAATTAGCCTCTCTGGATGTTCCGTTCAGTTTCATCGGACTCGCTATAATTTGTATTATCTGGAACTAGTCGCATAGTGTCTACCGTCCATCTAATCAACGATTATCTCCAGAACAAGCTAGAAAACAGCTGTTAGCTTTCAATCTTGCGGCGTTTAGCCATTGTTTAAGCGCCATCAGTGGTAAATGTACCTCCTCTGGCTGTTTATGCCAATCTTCCTGTAGTCACCAGTATTGAGATAATACTGGCAATCTACATATATCGTTTGTTACAAGCTCAGTGAGTATTCTTGAAATTTCCACAGGCTGCAAGCAAGCGGCGCTCTCTAGGCTCTAGCTGAAACGTCTCCCCAAAAAATCCATTACACAAAATTACCAGTACCGACGAAGGTTTGGATTCAATCTGAATGGTTGAGATGAACTCCTAATCTTTCGAACAGGCTGTTCTCAGATCAGCAAACCAATGCAAACATTTTCGCCTTCTTCATTACTCTCGCCATCATCATCCATCCCGCTATCCCTCCCATACTTCTCATCGATGTGACAGACGATTCGAGATGAAGACAACGCCTCTTATGCCCCACGTCTATTGTCTGCAACCTGATATTTCTTGTTTTCGGACACCATGCAGTATATGCCCGGGGTTACTGACCAATGTCATCTAGAAACGGGTTTGTACATGGTGCGACCTATTCTAGAGATCATCTAGCCTTGTTTACTTCTCGATCTATCGCCAGTTTTATGCTTGACCCGGAGCTGTTCCCCATCTACTACCTTTCCAACGACAATTCTACTCATTGACACAGTAATCTAATCTCTTCGCATATATATTAAGCCTAAGATACAATCATATTCACATCTTGAATCCTCATCTAATCGACTCCGCAATGTCGGGCTCAAACTTTCGCACTATTCTTCCCGGCGATATGGATATCACCATGAAAAATAGCGGTTCAAGCGGTTCTTCAAAGAATAAGACCACTACACCGGAAACAACAAGTTCCAATAGTCATACAACCCCTGCATCCCTCGATAAGAGATCAGAAAGCGCAGGTCCCATCGCAAAGAAGAGGAAAGTTCCGACATCAATCACCGCAAACGCGTGTGTCAATTGTAAGAAAGCTAGAGCGAAGGTAAGTGATTCTGATATTCTTTGAGTGCAGCAATGAAAGTAAGAAGCCCAGCATGAGCACTTGGTAACTAAAGTTTACCCAGTGTGATGGTCAACAACCTTGCACTCGCTGTACTAGCAAGAAAAGTTTACACCAAGAAGAATGCGTTTACGAGTCGCATACTAAAAACGCGAAGACGATGCTGGTGAGGGATCTAAAAGAGAGCCATGACATCAGGCACAAAGCGGAAAAGATATTCACATGGCTCGCGAACAATACCGAAAGCGAGCATGATATCCTCGAGCGCATTAAGAACAGAGAGTCAATAGCGGAAATAGCTAATTGGTTAGAATCCATAGAAAGCAATGGTGAGTCACAGCTATCTATATATGGAGGTTCTAGCAACGAACCCGACGGTGATCTACCTAATGATTCTTCATGGACAACAGTGACAGACGACGATGAAGTTATCGACCATCTCATCTCCTTGTATTTCACATGGGTCCATCCCTTCTACCCTTTGTTTAATGAAGGTCACTTTGTGGAAAGTATGCGCCGAGGATCAGACGAGTTTTGCTCGCACAGTCTGTTTAATGCCATCTGTGCCATGGCATGCTATCTTCACACGATTGCTGATGAAGATACCACTGACTACAAACGAATGGGCGCCCAATTTTCAGATTTGGTTAGGAACAGCATCGATCCGCAAGACAATAGTCTAACGAATATCCAAGCGTTTGCGGTCATGTTCTTGGTACGCTGCGCACAAGGACACGGGTTTAGTGGTTCGGTATACTTGATCATCGCAAGTAAATCTATGGAGAGCCTCAGACCAAGCAATAGCGATAGCATCGATTATCGACAGATCTGGAGGGAAACGGTCAAAGGTTTAAATAGCCTGAATGTGTGAGTGCCCAGTCTCCCACCCAATACAAGTTTACCAAAGGCACAACTAACAACCTTAGCGAGTGGGCCCAGATGACTTTCACGATGGCACCAGCTTATATTCCAGACTTGCAGCCAACTCAATCGGCTAAGCAAATAAGCGCATGGGAGGCTAAAGTGGACGAACTCAGGTGGGCGCCGTATCAATTTCCTACAGACTACTTAAGAGGAACGACACTCCCTTGTCTGACCGCAACCACAAATCGCAAAAAAATGGAGCTCGTTGATATCATCCGCGAAGCTACGATACTCCTGTCTAACACAACTGGGCCTCTGATATCTGCTGAAGCCCTGTGGGCTATTTATCGCAGATTATTAACTTGGCATGAAGATCTACCAAGTAATATCGCCATCATATGCGGCGAAGAAGTCCAAAGGTTACCGCATGTATATTCACTGCAGTAAGCTCAGTCTTTTGTTGTCTGCTCCTAGTCCTGCCATAGATCATTAACTGACTAGTCAGTATACTATACGCCACGACGGCAGTCTATATCCTAAGTCCACTACTAGGTTTCAAGGAACCCCAGCTGGATGCACTGGTTAGGCAACATGCAAAGGAAGGGCTCCAGCTTCTTGTCGAACGATATCACTTTCATTATACGTCTCGTTATCAGCCAGTCTCCCAAATGTTCGCCATGCTATATCTGACCGAGGTCCTGATTCAGTCATCTCCAGAAATTGATAAAGACGCTGGAAAGAATGCCTTGGAATGCATAAGACTAGCCACTGATATTTTGACAGAGTCCAATAGCAGCTTTCCTGTTGCTAGCGTCTTCATGGGAATGCTTCAGGAAAACACAAGAAGATTCTTGATTCCATTGCCAAACGAACTTGAAGATCTATTCCGCCATACTTATCGCATGTCGAAGTTTCCCTTAGACGATGCTATCAACGCATTTGGAAGTACCACTTATGTTCAGCCAATTGAAGCGATGCGAAGAAGGATGCGTCCTGATTTTAAATCTAGATGGATGACGCATGCCACTGCTGGATATCCCAAGAACTTCCAGAGGCCACCACTCTTACGCCAAGCTTCAGTCGAAGAAACGGGTGCACAGAACCTGATGCGAATTCTCAATCTCCACACCCACAACACGAATTGATAGTTTCCTTTGGAGCAAGGAGAAAAGGCACTGCTTTCTTTTTCATTCTTATGTTTTCGTGGAGAGGATGCTGTTCGCAAATTGTAGTTTGAAATGTAGGGTGTGCTGTTGCTTATTCAAAACTTCGTCCGGTCCACCCAAAAAAATCCTGATTCTGGTTTAGAACGGCACTGTTGGAGACGTCCGCCAAGATAATTTTTCAACTGATATTGACGCCGTCGATGAATTATTATCGACACACCTGGAACATGAGGCCAAGATGAAGTTGACTTTCCTCACCAAAATAAATATGCTGGTGGTTGCTCTCTAGGGATTTCCAGCAAATTGCTATCTATTTGTACGACCATCTTTCATCGTCCATCGCAAAATTGAAATGCGCATTATCTGGAACGACCAGTCAAAATGAAAACTTTGGCTTGCTGTGTTCTCTCTACAGCTGTAGCCAAATATTAATCACCAAAATCATCGTGGCGCACTTGGTAGTTCGAAATTCGAGGAGCCCGTAGGATCTGATTTGAAAAATAATGGAACGATGAATGTGTGGATCAGCCGAAATCAGTCTACCGGTGCTCCAGCTTCAGATTGAGGAAGTCTCTTTGGTATATTCTACGTATGACTGGTTGGATGTCTTGCAAGAATGGCCGCCTTGAAAGTCTAATTTGATGAGATATCTCGAGATTTGGGAGGAAATTTTGGATTGAAGGTGGCGAATAAAGAAATACATTTTCCTTGGTGGAAATGAATGAATTTGACGATAAACCTGATATTGTGAATCGATATCTTTTGATGATATAGGTGCCGGTTCATCAAGGCATAGTACGCCTTTTATCGAAGTGGCAATAGTTGATACAAATCCATGATGGCGAAAAGGGATTTATATGAGTGAAGTAGTAAGTGGAGGAGTAGGAGTTGATGTTGGTATTACCTACTAGGTATCTAGGTGATGAATACCTTATTCACGTGTACATGGCGAGTGAAGTGAAAGGTGTAGACATGGCACGTGTCCGGTAGCCGGCAATGATCAACAAGTCGGCATAAGATACAAGAAATGCTTGTTGAAGAACCATTGATGGGCTATACGTAAAGCATTTATTAATATCAACTATATTTTCATCAACCTCGGAGTCCTTTCTTTGTTTAGGTTTACAAGTTCTTCTTACAATGTTGGCCAGGAAAAAATACGCTTAACATATACACTCTGGATTTTTAAGACCTCAAAGTAAAAGTACTGAGTGAGTGAGTGAACTTGAGAACTAACCTTGGAATACCATGATGTTTCTTGTTTTTCGATTTCCTGACCGGGTATCTATTGTCTAATTGGCTCTGCGAGCTATTGGAGTGGAGTGAACAATGACAGGTCAATTCAAGGATACAAAACTGTCGCCCACGCCACCTGGATTATAGCTAGTCAGCACTTCCTATCTGATTTTGATCCAAGGATACAAATCCGAATGGTAACAAGATTCCGAATGAATGAATGTACGAATGTGTGAATACATCAATGCATAGAAAAAGCCGGGTTACGTGCATGTTCACGTCTCAACATTCGATAGTCCAGGATCAAGTGCACTGGTACTGGGTCCATGGTTGACGATAAGGTACAGTGAAATCGAGCACTATGAGGTACATGTTTTGATATCTACCGAGGCGACTCACTATCTGTTATGTACAACTTGCTAATATTAGACATTAAGTGATATACCTTCACTTGATCCCATAGTGCAGCCTCAATATGATAGTCGTTTCAACAAAAGCCTCCGTACACCTGCGATAGTATTCGACAAAGGGGTTCAATCGAAGATTGTCGGAACGGTATGTATCGGGCAATTGTATTTAGGCTCTCGAAATATTCTCGACGATTGACAGGGCGACATGTACGATACCCAGACGTGAAACATACATGGTGAAGTTGTCTGACTCGAAGGCGTTTTCTTGCATGAGCCATTTACACTTACTCACGCAACTATCTCATTGAACACTGTGTATACAAATTTTGTTTTGAATATACTCCCATTCCAACCTCAAGGTTAAGAGTCCTCCTGATTTGTTGGACCCAAAGACCTTCGACATTAGATTGCTCTCGGCTCCCTCGCTCCTTTTACAGTTTCTACAATTCTCCCTCTTGTCATTCTGGAGTGGACTATTTCAAATGGTATTTTAGAAACTGCCATGTCCAATTGGAACACCTAAATCATAGTTCCTCTTATTTCTCCTCTCTATGATTTTCCCCTTTTATTCATTTGGGGAAGGATGTGGATTCTTCTCCTTCCCTTAACATCAAAGAGCCTCGGAATTATATAATCGTGTGAGAGACAATAAAATATACGACACTACGTATTGCTATACAATCTAGTTGAATGGTCTCGTATAGGAAATAACACTTACAGAGCACTTTCCGCAGAAACCTCGGCACAATGATTTGCTCGCAGGCTCAAACATTTCTTTCATTCCCATTATCTCTATCATTCCTCTCACTCCTCTCGCCCTTCTCGCCCTTCTCATCGGTTACCTATAGATTGCAGTATGAGTAGCATGTGTTATTTGAAAATCTGCCATTTTGTTTTCTATTCCCTCCTTCTCATTCCCCTCCTACCATTTTCATATCTATGTTACACATCATATTCATCAATTTCTTTCATTTACTAAGGAAAAAGGAAAAAGAATATCCTTACTCTCTCTCAGTGTCAAAAGACTCTAACACACAATACTAATGCAATATATAGCATCATCCAAGCTCATAAAAGGATCTAGTGTAGAAGACACACTTCTTATAGCATACAAATACACCAATGCGATTCAATGATTTACTCGCACGCTCTGAAACACACACACTTGGAAAATTGACACTTCAATACAAAGGTTATACATTACCACTCTGAGTCGTGGTCAAGCATCTTCCCAATCTATTCGATCCTCTTCCGTATCAAGTAAACATTCAATTTGCGTTGCATATGTTAGCCTAGATTCTATCTTAGGGATTCGAAATCACTGTCTCCTTCTTTCATTGGCTTCATTCATTCATTAGGGCAAGAGTAGTAGGAAAGACGAAGAAACGCTTCTCCCTTGCCTAGTATCAAAGAGCTTCCTTCAAGTCACATAATACTATTGCGATACGTAGACTATATAACCATGTCATCTAATGTATTATAGACCTTGAAAACATAGAAAATCTTCCGCAACAACTTCTGCACAATGAGTTCCCGTAGGCTCTAAAACATATCTTTCGTGGCTTTCACTTCCGATCCCTCTAGTTAGCTTCTCGGGCGGCGGACTAGTTCCCAAAGTCTACCACTTGAAGAGCCGACTAACGTAGTCTTTAATTTCTCTGATCACTCCTACTTCTCCGAAATCTCACCATGTCTCTATCTTCAGTACTTTCCAATACCTCTAATGTACTAACTACCGGTATCATAAGACATACAATACAAATATTATTTCCAAATGTCCACTTCTCTTTCCATTTCCATTCTTTCCAGTCTTTCATTTACTACTTCTCATATTCTTTCTCTCTTTTACGTTTATCTTCTACTAGATACCTCTCACTCATCTCCTATCATTCACCCAAAAAGGAAACAAAACATCTCTCGTCCCTCAGCATCAAAGAATCTCAATCTACAATACCAAAACAACACACCGATCACATAAAAATACAATCTGACGCAACCCCTTATAGCATACAAAGTCCTCCGCAAAAATCTCAGTCAATTATCTCGCAGGCTCAAGAACACTACTCTTACATCCCCATCATCCAACAGCCAACACAAAACACCTAGCTAATACAAAAGATACACATCCATATCTTCTCGACAATTTCACCTACGATTTAGAGTCCTATCAACTAACATTTTATTCTCATAGCATAAATATACCTTACCAACCTCTCATTCTCATCGCTTAAGCCCCTTCATCGATTTCCACTTCAACTTCAATAATAGTCTACCACAACATTACAGAAGACGGTATAAATAATGTAATTTCCAATCATTAGGATGAGACTCATGCAATATTAGTCGCTAGACTTTCTCGTAGAGCTGAGTGTATCTATTAATGAGATAATATTGAACATACTATTAGAAGTACGTGAGAAGCCTGAGAAAATCTGATTTAGAATACTCTTATTATGATGTAGAGCGCTTGAAATGAATATATATTACTTTCGAAAAGAATTATAAACTACAATTCTATAGTTTAAAATGATTAGAGATACTTAATTGTATATCTCTGAGATTATATCTCACTACCTCGATATGTATATTTGTATATATAAATATACATATGTATCATCGTATTTCGCAAACAGAAAATATCTCACAAAGTAAATATCATTCCTCGTTACACATACTAAACACTACATCGAGACATCACTGCCTAGTACCTATCATCATCTGATCATCGTATCTCAATATCCATCTCAATAAAATCATTAATTAGTATTAATACCCTCAGGAATCTATCTTTTAAATAAGACAAACCGATGAATATGAATTCATCTCAGTACATTTAGATACTTAGATACCAAGATATTTAGATGAATAACCTCATTATTCATCATTCCTTATTTCTTGCTTATCATCTAATATAAAATATGAAACACAAAATATAAAGTACAAAATACAAAATAAGAAACGTATAATCTCTATAATTCTCCATCGAATCTCATTACTAACTTTTCTTTCTAAATAGTATGAATCGTATACTCATATAGTATTAATAGACCTCTTGAGAAATATAGATTAGTTAGTTAATTTATTGAGTAATGAGATTGAATTGGCTATGTATATATATAAGAGTTGAGACCCCGACTTATCGCACATTTAAGCGAGATTAGAGTAGCTATCTAATTTTTTATATCTTATTTTAAAAATCTAGTCAATATTCTAAAATTCATTATTTTTGATTCAAATTCAAAATAAATATTAAATATAATTATAAATTTTATTAAAAATAATATATTCTTTAATGCTTTAAAATCATTTAAATTAGAATTGATAGAAAATCCTAAGAATAAATTATTTCAAATTTGAATATATTTAATCCATTGCAAAAAGTATATTTAAATCCAATTCAATTAAAAAAACTCGGAAAGGAAAGATTTATTAAAAGTTTATAATAATCATTAAAGAGATTTATTGAATTACAAAAGCGATTACTAAAGATTAAAGTGGAAGGAAAATAACTTTTGAATAAATAAAAATGTACTGATATTAAGACTTCAATATATACAATTTGAAAGAATTATATTGATATAAATATAGAAAGTATATAGCATATTCTAAGTTCTTTATTTCAAGAATATAAATAAAAAAGAGATTAGATTTGTATATAGATATTACAAATAGAAACTAGTAATATATTGCTATTAAATCAAAAGGAGGAGATTAGAAACTAATTATATAATCAAATAAAAGCATTTCCGAATTAGGAAAAATGAATAGGATAGATTATTAGGCGAATTAATAAAAAGAGATATACTAATTATATTAAATAATCTAGTTAATTAGAAAGAATATTAATAATGATATAGAATATAATTAAACTAAAACTATAAATCTCTATTAATCTTTTTGAAAAGATTTAAGAATCATAGAAATATTATTTCTAAAATATATATAATGTGGTTTATCATCGAGTGGGCTATATCATTGAGTGAGCCACTTTTCCCTCAATTCACATCTTCAATTTCTATATGCGATTTATTAATCAATTATTATAAAATCAATTAATCAAAAAGCCTAAATCTTTCTTATTATTAAAACTATTTATAAAAATAAAAAACTAAATATTCAAAAAGTTTCTAAATTCTATAATATTCCTTATATAATTTTTCAATATAGAATAAATAATTTATTATCTTATACAAAAACTTAGATAAATCATTATAATATTATAGAATTAAAAAAGAAAATAATTATTTCATATATTTTTAATATAAATTCAAAAGGTTTTTTATTTAAATTAAAAAATATAAAAGATATAGTAAATTATATTTTTAAATCAAAGAATACAAAATATATTAGAAAACTCTAAATATATTAATTTATAAAATATTGAATCAAATTAAAAATATATTTTAATTATATTTATAGTTTTTAAAAGCTTTTTACAAAAATTCTAAGTTTATTAAAAAATGGTTTTAATTAATTATGAATATATAAGTAAAATATAATATTTTGAATAGTGATTTCTATAATTTTAATGAAATAAGTTTTATAATAAGTATAATATACTCTGGAATAATTGTAATTAATATTAAATAAAATAATAAAAACAAAACAATATAATTAGATAATAGAGAATAGATTATAATAATTATATAATAATAAAAGAATAAAATTATATCCTCTTCTAATAATTTAAGAATAGATTTATTTTCTAATTAATATATCAAAATCGATTTTCCTATAGATTAGATTATTAAATCTATATTTAATAAATAAATAAATAATAAAATAGATTTAAAATTACAGAAAGATAGATATTGAATTTAATTATTAAAATAATAGAAAACTATAAAGCAAGAGTTTTTTTCAAATATATTACAAAAGAATAATATTATATAACTTAATTTTAATTACTATAATTCAAATGATGTAATGTAATTCTTTAATATAAATTATTTTATAATTAAAACATTTATATAATAACAAATAATAAATTTATTAAGATATATTTAATTATATTTCAAAAATTAAATTCTTTAATAGCTTTTCACACTATATATACAAAATCAATTAATTTTTTAAACATATAAAATCAGAATTTCATTCAAAAAATAGATTATTAATTCTATTAATTTGAAACTATATATTTTGATAATGTAGATATTCAAATTATACACCTATTCCCCTCTCTTTAATTTAAAATAACTCAATAAATCTCTCAAATCTCTTATAATCCAATTGAAGCTTTTTTTATTAATATTAATTAAATTTCAAATATTTATTATCAATTAAACTCCCCTATATTTATATTTGAGATTATATTAGTTTTAGTTAAAGATATAAAAAGATTAGTTTATAAAAATATACTTTTAAATACAGAGATTTATATATTTCAAATAGCAAATAAAATATTAAATAAATATCGATAACGTGATTTATCATCGAGTGGACCATATCATCGAGTGGGCCACTTCAAAATACATCAAAATTAAGGCTTTTTGAATATTCGTATTTTAATAACTAATCATTATTTTGGAAAAAGAAAAAGAGATTAAATAATAATAAAAGATTAGTTTTCTAAAAATCTAGTTTGTATATAAATATTTTCATTTTATATTAAAAAAAGTGAAAATTGTTATGATTTTTATTACAAAAAAATATTCCTAATAATAATTCTTATATTAATTCGAATTTCTAATAAATGATGAGATTTTTATAATATTTATATAATTAAATTTTATAGTTTTAATTTTTAAAAAATTATATTAATAAATAAAGAAAGTGCATGATTACATATAAACGAATTTTGTATGTAAAAATGATGGTCCACTCAATGATATGATCCACTCGATGATAAATCACGTTATACAAAAAAAATTTAATTATATCAAAAAGGAATATTTATTAAATAAAAGATTTTTTATATATTATTTCAACAAAAGATTAATATTTAGATTTAATATAATAAATATTAAAAAGAAAGAAGTTCTAATAAGAAAGTATCTTTTAATTAATATTATAATAAGTATAGAAAGACTGAATATAATATAAGAATTTATCAAAATAATATAATAAATCCTAGATTATTAGAATTTTAATAATTTCAATTAATTGATTTAATAATTGTTGAATAATGTAGATTTGAAAATGTGAATTGAGGGAAAGGTAGCTCACTCGATGATAAACCACGTTATAATAAGTTTTTAAATTTATTATATTCCTATTATTTAATAAACTAAAATCTCAATATATATTTATAGAGAATAATTCTAAGATATATTTCGGGTATATTTATAAAACTTGATTAGAAATATAATATATAAGACTTTAATTAATTATTCTTTTTTTAAATCTTAATCCAATTAAGAAAATATAATAATAAATAAAAAAAGAATTAAAAAAACTATCATTTATATTTACTTTTATAAAGGAATTAAAATATAAATTGTAAGCTCTTTAGAATAAAATAAATTTCTTAAATTTTAGATTATATATAGAGAGATTGATTTATAAGATTATAGATATAGTTAAAATATAAGGATTAATCATTGTTTATTAATATAATACTTAAGTTTTATAAGATTATATTATATAATTGATTTATTATTAAATTTTAAAGAATTAGATTGAAAAATGAGTAGTGTGCGATAAGTCGGGGCCTCAACTCTTGTATATGTGTAGTTTATAGAATGGGAAGTATTCGAAATATAAAGTATGAAATATATAAAATCTGAAATATATATTATAGATTTTGATATTACAAATATTAATCTTATAATATTCTTAAACTTAGTATTAATCCAAATCTTAATTAATATTTCAGTTTTAGATACTAGGAAGTTGAGTCGTTGTCTCATATACCTACCTAGATAGATCCATACACATACACATCAAAAATCCTCACCTCATTTATATAGGTAGGTAAGTATATTTTTCCTTGCCTGGCTTTACTTTTCCTTACTCAATTTACCTGTACTCCGTTCTCTTTATTCAGTATACTGGACTTCATTTCCTCCTCTTTCCTCCTCTTTCCTCCCGTCCCCTCCGCTTCCTCCCCCACAATCTGAATCACAGGTACTATTTATCTAAATCCATATACTAGTATTCTCATCCCGCCTCATCCCCTTTCATCCCTCTCATCCCCTCTCATCCCTCTCATCCCCTCTCATCTCTTCCATCGCCTTTCCTCTTCCTCTTCCTATTTCTTTTCGTTTCCTTTTCGCTTTCTATTCCTTTCTATCTCCCCCTTCCTGTCCCTGTCTCTGTCCCTGTTCCTACCGCTTAACCTTCCTTTTTCTCCCCGTTCTTTCCTTTTCCCTCTAAAATTTTAATATAACTTCAATACACATTTACACTCACACTCACTCACGCTTACTACTCATGTACTATATTATGTTATGCCATATCACATTACGTCATGTCATACCAAGCTATTACATCCTATCACAAACCATAATCCACCACTCACATCACTCCCATCACTCACACCACACCAAAATCCAATTCCATCCCATCAACAACCAATAAAAACCAGAATCAACAATTGTATACATAAATCGATATCTATATATGTAAATATCTAAAGATCTAAATAAGACATATACACCTATACACATACATACATATATATCTATCTATACACACATACGTATTCATATTACCTAACCACATACATTAATCTATCCAATCGCACTATGCATACATGCATAACCACATATATATCTAATCTCATACACCTAAGTACTTACACAGATCTAGATCTAGATACATAAACACAAATACCCTTACTACAACCTCACTTCTCACTCCTCACTCTTCACTACTTACTCCTCACTCCTCCCTACACAAATATAAAAACCAACCACACCTCAATAAATCTCATAAATCTCCATAAATCTCATAAATCTCATAAATCACCTACCTTGTAGCTACACACACACATATATACACATACACATATATACACACACATGAATCTACACATACATGGATCACAACACATTACAAGCATAGTATATGTATATCAATCAAATTACCCCAACTACAGACTCCATTCTATCACCATTAGTCAACGCCAACATCACATGCCCATACATCCCCATCACACCAACTATCTCCTCTACTAATCTCCTCTAATCTCATCTCATAGCAAAGAAAATATATTCTATGCAACGCTAAAGGTATATCTACAGCCATCCAATCGCATACCAACCCAACCCTCATCTCCACCTCCTCGCTTCTATATTACAGCATCGCCATCTCTCTTATAAACCCGCTGTCTAGTATAGGAAACCCAAAAGCCAGCGCTGACGAATACATCCTGCTCAGAATATCATGACGCCAGGGACAATCACGCGTATCCTGATTATTAAGTATCCCCATCCTCATCCTCTCTCGTAACATTTCGATCTATATCGATTACCTAGACCACAAGCAAAACTCCAATCCAATCCAATCCAATCGCTCCGTATCATGAAATTCATTTCCTTGAAACACCAATCAAAACCTAGCTATGCATCATGAAATGTGATCTTTGCAAAAGCCGATGCCTTTCCTCAAAAGATGTTTCCGTATACTCCCAAACACCTACCCGATTGTGAGGAAGAATAGTAAGAAAGCTCTTTTGAAATCAGCCCCTCAACCAACGCTGAAAGACACTTGCCCATTCCCATCCTAATACCATTCATGAAAGTTCTCTCTCTTTCCCATCCAACCTCCAATAGACTATTCTTAATGGCCGTACTAACTCCTTCATCATGCAATGAAAATTGGCAAAATTCCCTACGCTTTCCCAACCCAACCAACATGCAAGAAGAAATCAAAAATCTTCCCACCCTTTGCTCCTTCCACTCTCGCAATCTCCTTGACCATTTTTCTCTTCAACTTTCCATCTCCCTTTACTGCCTCTTTCAGAATCGCTTCTTTGATAACCAAATATGGTTTTGGATTCAATCGAGTCTTTTCACAAAGATCAATTTCCCCGGGTGTTAAAAGATGGTAATCAGGAGTAGATGATGGGTTGAGAGGTAATGGTGTAATTGTTGAAAGAGGTTGGACTTGTATTGGTTCACGTTTGATAATAGGGGATTGTTGCTTAATCCCATTTGTGAGAGAACCATTACCATTCACCAAGTTTTCCTTGTCATCGTTTGGCTCCGACTTAAGGATAGAATCCGGTAATTCAGGAGCAACCAATGCAGCTGCACCACTTGGAGTTTCAACGACAGGAGGAGGTTTGTTCTTTGAGTTTGCGGCGTATCGTTCACGATCCATACTACCCATAGGTTGTGCCTTATGCAATCTCTGCTGCTTATCCTGTTCGTATTTCTCCCCGCTCTTGAGGTCTCCAATCCTCATTTGTCTCCACTCTTGCAATTGAGAAACTGCTTGCCGTAGGTTTAATTCATCAATGAGACCTTTTGAGAATTCTTCATAATCATCATGATTCATCATTCTTGCGAAAGGTTTTGTACGAGTAAGAAGATCCCTTTCTTCCTTTGTGCGCTTTTTATCAAGAGCAACTGCTTTGCGATATTCCAGAAGGTTATGTTCAAATATGACCTTTTTACGATCGGCTCGTTGGGTTAATCGCTGATTGTATATGTTCATCACTGTCATTTTGAGCTCGAATTCCGGCTCCACCTTTCCAGTAGTAGGATTAACTCCATCACCAGGTTCAAATGACATTAATTGAACAGCTTCTTCTGCTTCATTTGCATATTCGGTCTCGAACTCCAGACGACCAGGCATGTAACCTTGAATGTCGTGACATGATGGAACACTAGCCGTGGGCTTCTTCTTCGGTTGTGGTGGAGGTTGATTTTTAGCTGCCTCTTTTCTTTTCTCTATTCGCGCTTTCTTTCGAGCTTGGAATTCGTCTCGAGGCAACGCGTCCATCAACTCTGTATCATGTGGACTAGCTCGTTTTGGTAATGGAAATTTTGGACTATCCAAGTAAACCTTCTTGTAATGATCTCGAACCTCTTCTTTAGTTCGGAACCCTCCGATATGATCTGCGATATCTGCCCAAGAACCCAAGCCATATATCTCACATCCTTCCAATAATAGTAGTTCTTCATCTGCCCCCCAATCTGGTTCGTAAATTGGCACGGAGTTTTGTTCAATAACCCTAAATGGGTGGGTAGCAGGTTGATGCTGTGAGGAGGATTTGCCGTCAGAAAAACATTGTACACATAGGTCGTATTCATTGCAAGCAGAGTGGGCGCATCGAATTCGGACCTATGATTGGGGAGAGAGTTAGCTATTAGGACAATTACGCGGGTGGACAGATCGGATGTTGATCGAAAAGTACATACGGTATTCGTGACATCTGCTGAACACATATCACAGACATACTTAACACCGCCTTCACCCCCTCTCATTGCCGTCTTCTTGCGAATGATGCCCATTGTCAAGGTGGTTGTGAATATTTACTTTGCGCCACGATTGACCAACAAATAGAGATGACAGGATTGAGACTTGTTTTTGGATTAAATAGTATTGTGATTGAATGAGTGTAATTATCTCTTTGATGGAATTATTCCTCAAATTAATAAGAAGTATTAAAGTTGTTACGGTGTTGATGTCTTTGTGAACAGTAGTTCGATCAATGCGATGAGGTTCCAAGAGTGGGTACATTACAGATGTGGCTCGACAAGGCTGCGGTCGAGGATCAGTGATAGCCTAACCCAGATGAGAGGCACCAGCCACATTAATAAGTGAGGCTGAACATTTTGTTATGCTAGCTGGAGCCCGAGGCACTTCAGTATCTTGAAGATCATCGAGCATCCCCCCCTCTTGTGTATGTTGAGGTTGATTTTATTTTTGTTATCTGCTCTAGGTATGAGAAGGATGCGAAGATTTCTGTGCTCAATATACGATAATAATTGAGTTTCAATGCAATATTTCTACCGTATCAATTGTTAATATTTTCGTGTACGAACTTGTGATGTATAAGTATACACGCAGTATGTACTTGAAACTTAGCCCATCAAACGGCCGTCCTTATCGGAGCTTGTTATCAAGAATTCTCGGAGTTTAGGTAAATGGCCGCCCCGCCCACGTTGCTGTTGCAGAGAACCTGAGAACCTGAGAACCTGAGAACCTGAGAACCTGAGAAATGATAGTAGATAGAGGGCACTTGCACGTGACTGAGGAGATGGTTATCAATTCATCCATTCATCGATCATTGAGCACGAAATTCGAGGAGAGACATTTTTGAATAGCCCTATGTTCGAAGTCCTTACCTAGGTAGATGATGATTCATACTACCAGAATCAAATCTAAAAGGCAAATAAAAGTTTCATATATGTCTACTCCATACTGGCTGGTACTTGCTACTAATAAGCCACTCACTCACTCATTTTATCGTGATTCTAAGCCCCCTCGAAGACATCCCCTAGTAGAGAGTAGCCATGTTACATTGAATATCGCCCCCTTACAAACGCTGCCCTCCCTAGTCAAACATTGAGAGAGAGTCTGAGAGACATGTATGTTATTTTTACATCTTTAGAACCTCTCATCGTGAAGAGTAGTGAAACATAAAAACATCAAAAGAAAAACAAGAGAGAGGTAGAAGAAGGATTACGAACAATCCTATTACTTTATTCTCCCATATTGATTGATATCGAGACGGGCAATTCATTTAACCTCTCATTCTACACTTGATACACCACCACGACTAGATTTATAAAGGTTCACTCGTTCAACATCAACATCAACATCAATATCAATATCAATATCAATATCAATATCACTCACTTATTACTCACTCACTTCCTCACTCACTTCCTTCATTATCACTTCGGTACATCTAATTGTATCGATTAATCACGAGTCTTCGCCTTAACAATCAATCTATTTTGGCGGGGCAATCGCCTGTGAGCACTTGTTTGAAGCTAAATCCTGACCGCAACGCACTGAACGAACACTTTACTGTCAATCCCTCGAAGAAATCCCGATATCTACTTTACTCCTCATTCATTACCATTTACCACCACCTACCACCTACCACCTACCATCTACCATCTCTCAACATACAACATCAATTACAATCTCATTACCTAGAATCCTACAACTTATCCTTCTTCCTACGACCCCCTCTCCTACCGATACAATTTTGTTCCCCATCCCCAAGATGTCGTCTTGGAATATCACCAAGAGTGAGTTAAATTCAATTACAATTCATTACACTTCAATCTTGAAACCACTCAGATCTACCTCCTTTAGCTAAATCTTATTGTTGGCTACCAACGCAACGTCACTTCGGAGAAGGCTATTGAGCTTTAAATCGTCTAAAGCGAGCATATGAAATGGACTTGTCACTAATTATCTCTATCCATTTTTAGAGCTCAAAGAGACGCATCTTGGTCCCCTAACGTCTACCTTCTCTCGAACCCCATCTTCACAAACTCTGAGGGAATCATCCAAAGATGAGAAATCTGGCACACCAAGTCCGGCACCATCCATCAACGATAATGGAATAGGTATGCGCACATTTTTAATTTGGCCCACGAAAAGTATACTGACCGTGAAAGCTGCTTCCGAAGCCATAGCCTCTCAACCACAATCCGCTCCTCGACCGGGTATTCTCATCGTTACCCTTCACGAAGGAAGTGGATTCTCTCTACCAGATCAATATAAACAAGTCTTCAGCAATCACACACAAAATTCATTATCTGCGGGAAATGGCTTTGGGGTTGCAGGTTCAGTACGTTCCGGGGCTTCAAACCAAGTCTCTGGATCTTATTCGAATATGAGGCCACAAACATCTGGAGGTGGAATTCAGGTGCCTACTAACCATGGACGTATTTCCTCAAAATACCTTCCATATGCCTTATTAGATTTCGATAAGATGCAAGTTTTTGTCAATTCAGTTGCAGGATCCCCTGAAAACCCCCTGTGGGCTGGAGACAATACTCAATATAAGTTTGATGTTTCAAGAGTTACCGAATTAGCAGTTCATTTATATCTTCGAAACCCAAATGCGCCTCCGGGATCTGGTCGAAGTCAAGATATTTTCCTTGGTGTTACGCGCATCAACCCTCGATTCGAAGAAAAGCACAAGTACGTCGAAGACCCTAAGTTGGGAAAGAAAGACAAGGAAAAGGCCGCTGCAGAATTCCAAAGAAGAGAGAGCACATTGGGACAGAGTGGACCGGAATGGTTAGACGTTCAATATGGTACTGGAAAGATTCGCATTGGAGTCGAATATGTTGAGAATAGAACAAGAGCCTTGAAGATTGAAGATTTCGACCTATTGAAAGTGGTTGGAAAAGGAAGTTTTGGAAAGGTCATGCAAGTCAAGAAAAAAGATACCCAACGAATTTACGCCCTCAAGACCATTCGAAAAGCTCATATTATTTCACGATCAGAAGTCGCACACACGTTGGCAGAAAGATCGGTCCTTTCTCAAATCAACAATCCATTCATCGTTCCTCTCAAGTTTACTTTCCAATCACCCGAAAAGTTATATTTCGTCTTGGCGTTTGTCAACGGTGGCGAACTTTTCCATCATCTTCAAAAGGAATCTCGCTTCGACATCAATCGTTCAAGATTTTATACAGCCGAACTACTTTGCGCTTTAGAATGTTTACATGGTTTCAACGTCATTTATCGTGACTTGAAACCAGAAAACATTCTTTTGGATTACTCGGGTCACATTGCACTTTGTGATTTTGGCTTGTGCAAACTTGACATGAAGGATGAGGATCGCACCAATACCTTCTGTGGAACTCCCGAATACCTGGCACCAGAACTGTTGATGGGACAAGGTTACACTAAGACGGTTGATTGGTGGACCCTTGGTGTCTTGCTCTATGAGATGTTGACTGGTTTACCTCCTTTCTATGATGAGAATACCAATGAGATGTACCGCAAGATTCTGAGCGATCCATTGAACTTCCCTGGTCCTGAAATTGTTCCACCTGCTGCTAAGGATCTTTTGCAGAAGCTTCTCAACAGAAAACCAGATCTAAGATTGGGTGCAAATGGTGCATCAGAAATTAAGGCCCATCCTTTCTTTCACAGTATTGATTGGCGAAAGTTACTTCAAAGAAAGTATGAGCCTACATTCAAACCTAACGTGGTATGTATTTCATTTTGTTTTTTCCAATGTTGGCATGCAATATACTAATCAAATACAGACGGATGCTCTTGATACCACCAACTTTGATGTGGAGTTTACCTCCCAAGCACCAGCTGATTCATTGGTAGAAGGCGGACAGTTATCATCAACCATGCAAGAACAATTTACTGGATGGTCTTACAACAGACCGGTTGCAGGATTGGGAGATGGAGGCGGAAGTATCAAAGATCCAAGTTTTGTAGGAAGTGTACAGGATAGATAGATGGATGAAAGTCGGGGAACAAGGGAACTGGAATTCTGGAAATGACCAGTGGTATGATGATATGACTTCAACTTTGCTCAGGCGTCTTTTCTCTCCAGATAGCAATTCGCATACAGATTGAGGGTTGGAGTGGTTTCTCTTCTTCACGAACAAATTCTAAGAATATTATCAGATAAGATGAGATGAGATGAGATGAGATGAGAAGTTATATCAAAATGGATATTCGTTGTTTTTGTATTCTTCTTCGGCACTGAAATTAATTTTGGGGAATCACCTGAGAGTAGAGCGGAGTAGAGTAGAGGCGTTACGAAAGAACTTTGTTATGGACAAGTGGGTGTGTGGGTTTGATAGAAAAGAAGGAATGAAGCGAGGGGTTTCGAACTTCTTTCAAATTGTAAAATCGAAGTATTTGTTTTTTCGTCAACTCATTGGGATGTGATAGTGTGATAGTGTGATAGTGTGATGTGCTTTTGTGAATTCTTCTACGATATGTATCTATGTAGAGGTCGGTCAGTAATAACAAGATCAATGAGGTATCTGACTCGAGGATAATCATATCGTGGTTATGGAGCATAGGACAGGGGAGGAGTCGGTCGCTTATGCTAGCTGTTTGTTGTTTGTTCCGATCCGATGGGCTTTCAAGGTTTATTTTTTTTTGAGTTTGAGTTTTATGCTTTTTTGGGATTCACCGAGAGAGAGGAGAGGAGGGGAGAGGAGGGAGGAAGGAAGGAAGGAGAGGAGGGAGGAAGGAGGAGAGAGAGAGGGGATGGGGTAAGTAGCTGTAGCTGTAGCTGTAGCTGTAGCTATCTGATTTGATTTTGAATCTACCTTTACTATCTATCTGTATACGAGTGAGTATATTGATTGTGAAAGTTAGATGATTACCTACCTAGGTATCTGAGAAGATTGAGGGAGAGAGTATACATAAATACATATGAACAGATCAATAAACCAATAAAAATGTACTCAGGTCTCTCACTCAGCTGCATCTAATTCTCCCTTCTTATTTATCCCACCATTAGCGTGAGTATCTCGGCTTGACTATACGATAGGTCGTTCGTAATCGAGTGGTTGGGTTGGGTTGGGTTGAATGATTATGGGTGGATTGGTATGGACGTCATAATACCGAGGCCCATTGGATTTTCATTTCATTTGTGGTTGCTTGCTTGTTGTTGTTCCGAGTATCTACTAGGTATTGACTGGACCTGGACTGGTGACTGGTAGAAAGAGCTTGAATAAACCCCTCCTTTTTTCCCTCTTTTTTTTGTATCTCATATCTACATACTTACTTGCATACAAACATATATACGAACATACAAACATACACATATCTGATATCTGTATACAGTGAATCTATCAAGTAAAGAAAGGTATGTTGTCTCTCTCTATCTCTCTCCCTCTCTTAATCTCTCAATCTCCCAAGCATTCATTCATTCAACCTGGATGAATGATTGAATGGTGTCACTGCACTGCTTTAACCCCACCCCACCCACCTACACAACATTCGACCGACCGAAGTTTCCAGAGTCGAAAGAGAGACAGAGAGAGGGGCTTTCCGTTGATATTATTCCTTCCGTCTACTCCTACTCTAAATTAAACACATAATTCTCCATCTCCATCTCCAGTTCTTCTTGTTTATACACACGATCTTAATAAGCTCTCAACTGACAAGAACATCACAGCCATTCTATTTGCAGACCTTTCGGAAAAACTAGGAATACCTCTCTTGTCTTTTCGGAGAATTTATTGCTAAAGAGGGAATATAAAGGTATGCGTTTCTCTTTTCTCTCTTGCTGTTGAACATGTCATTTCGAGTTATATATCTATAGGAGCTTTCTGGAGATTGTCAAATACCCATCATTCATCATTCATCATCACCTAATATCCTGACCTTCATTCTAACTTTATTCCCCATAGTTCCCCCTAAACCTTATAATCAACAACACCAATAAAACTCTACAACATGCCTCAAGCAACCGAACTCAAAGCATGGAGTGCTCTCCAATCTCACCATGACAGCGTTGGCCGCAACATTATCCTCAAGGAAGAATTCCAAAAGGACCCTCAACGATTCGAGAAATTTTCCAAAACCTTCAAGAACACTGCCGACAACTCGGAGATTCTCTTTGATTTCTCCAAGAATTTGATCAATGAAGATACAATCAAGGCATTGGTGGCCGTTGCAAAAGAAGCCGGATTGGAGAAGTTGCGCGATGAGATGTTTGCGGGTGAGAAGATCAACTTCACTGAAGATCGTGCTGTTCTTCATGTTGCATTGAGAAATGTCACCAGTGATCCAATCAACGTGGATGGAAAGGATGTTATGCCAGGTGTTAACAAGGAGTTGAAGCACATGGAGGAATTCTCGGAACAAATTAGAAGTGGAGAGTGGAAGGGTTACACTGGAAAGCCTTTGACTACCATTATCAACATTGGTATTGGTGGCTCTGATCTGTAAGTTGGGAGGCATACCAAGAGTGATCATAGCTAATCCGATTTTAGTGGTCCAGTTATGGTTACTGAAGCTCTCAAGTACTACGGTGCTAGAGAACAAACCCTTCACTTTGTTTCTAACATTGATGGTACACACATGGCTGAGGCATTGAGAGATTCTGATCCAGAAACCACTCTTTTCTTGGTTGCTTCCAAGACCTTCACCACTGCAGAGACTGTTACCAATGCCAACTCCGCAAAGGAGTGGTTCTTGAAGAAGACCGATGGAAAGGGTGATATCGCTAAACACTTTGTTGCTCTCTCTACCAACGAAGCCGAAGTTACCAAGTTTGGTATTGATGCTAAGAACATGTTTGGTTTCGAAAGTTGGGTTGGAGGCAGATACAGTGTTTGGAGTGCAATTGGTTTGAGTGTTGCTATTCACATTGGATTCAAGAATTTCCATGAGTTGTTATCTGGAGCACATGCTATGGATATGCACTTCAAGAACACTCCACTCGAGGAGAACATTCCAGTTATTGCTGGTCTTTTGAGTGTTTGGTATTCTGATTTCTTTGGTGCTCAAACTCATTTGGTTTCTCCGTAAGTTTGTATCTATCTAAGCTCCTCTTGCATATGGCTAATCAAAACAAACAGTTTCGATCAATACCTCCACAGATTCCCAGCTTACCTTCAACAACTTTCTATGGAATCTAACGGTAAGGCTGTCTCTCGTGATGGAAAGATTGTCAAGTACACAACTGGTCCAATCCTTTTCGGTGAACCAGCTACCAATGCTCAACACTCTTTCTTCCAACTTGTACACCAAGGTACTAAGTTGATTCCAACCGATTTCATCATGGCCGCTGAATCGCACAACCCAATCGATAACAACAAGCACCAAAAGATGTTGGCATCAAACTTCTTCGCTCAAGCTGAAGCTCTCATGATTGGAAAAGGAGAAGATGAACTCAAGGCTGAGAACACCCCAGCTGAATTATACAAGCACAAGACATTCTTGGGTAACAGACCAACCACATCAATCCTCGCCCAGAAGATTACCCCAGGTACTCTTGGTGCCTTGATTGTTTACTACGAACATCTCACCTTCACTGAGGGAGCTGTCTGGAACATCAACAGTTTCGATCAATGGGGTGTTGAGTTGGGTAAGAGCTTGGCTAAGAAGATTCAAGCCGAGTTAGATGTTAGTGGTAATGTTGGAGAGCATGATAGCAGTACTGGAGGATTGATTGCTGCTTTCAAGAAGAAGGCCAACATCTAAATGAGAACTGGAAGTGATTGGGATTATACAATGGGATAACCAGCATGTGGTAATGGTGAAATAAGGACGGAAAGGGAAAGGATTTTCTCGATATAGTAAATTGGGGGAAATAAAAAATAGGATGAGGAGATGAATTTGCAACTGGATATTTGAATGAATGAATGATGGTTGATTAGTTAAAGATATGATACGGTTATGAAATGAATGAATATGAATGAATATGAATATCAAATCATTTTTGAAGGATTAAGTTTCCCGGTGACTTTAGTCATGAATTAATGAATTATTGAATGTCCTTCTCATCCCATCTTGGAAAAATGTAGGTGGAATCTCAAGGATGACAGCGGCCGCTAGCGTAAAGTTTATTTCACCTCCTGCATGACAACCCATGCCTAATAGGTAATGGAGGATGCGGATTAATTGACAAGCTTAACTATTTGATGATGCAAAGTGTTCAGTTCTGATCGTCGCAATTGTCATTGTGAGAAAATTCTTAATGAATGATATACATTCGACGCGATCTGATTTGATTGATTGATTGATTGACTGGAGAGAATTTGTTTTTTTGTGATAGTTACAGTCATAGTTATAGGGCGAATAGGAAGGAGGGAGGAATAAGTTGATTGATTGATTGATTGGACTGTGGGTGAGTGAGGTGTTTGTTGAGTTGAGTTTGGTTGGTGGGATTTGGTGGAATTTGGTGGGATTTGGGAAGGGAAGGAAGAGAAGTGAAGGGAAGGAAAGGTATTTGAGGACTTGAGAGGGTATCTGATCTGGAGGGATTCGAGGGATTGGGAGGCGCGACGGGTACGAGGACGAGGACGAGGACGAGAATAAGAATAAGGATAAGAACGAGCGACGAGATACGAGGACAAGCTACGAGTAAGGATTTAATATTAGACGGGTTGGAGCTACGATTGGAAGTGGAAGCGCAAGTGGAATTGGAATTGCCAGGAAAACGCAAAGCGCAAAGAACACGATTTGAGATCATTGCGGGATTAGTTGAGACGACGAGGTTATTGGGTTGCGAGATTGCGAAGTTTTTTAAAGGGAGAAAAGTAATAGGAAAAGGGAAGAGGAAATCTATATCGAAAGAAAGAAAGGAAGAAAGAGAGGGAAACGAATCGAGAGGAGGACAGGAAAGAATATAAAGAGAAAGAATAATAAATATGCGCGTGGTTGGTTGGCTGGCGATTGGGATGGGGATTTGGGGAGGAGGCGTGTTTGCGCTGGAGGCAGAGAGGGGAGATAAAGGGTTGGAAGGGGTGGTGGAGAAGGATGAGGAGAGGCCGCTTTTGCCGAGTTATCATTTTGGGGCGGCGATTGAGGTCGAGTGTATGGAGAG